>NC_045627.1:1200000-1500000 GCF_009829155.1 Mustela erminea | reverse complement strand
GGGAGATGCCGGGCAGCAGAAATCCCGCTGGGGACAGTCAGGAGTTCCCCGTGAGGAGAGCCCCGGGTGTCAGTAGCAGTCACCCAGCCTGTCTGCGTGCTGAGCCCTGGGCCGCCCCCTCATGCCCCCCGAGGGGCTGTGAGCGTTGCCATGTCTGACTTGCGTTGTCTGCCTCCCACGGTGGGTGAGGGTTGGAGTTGACCCACGAGGATGCTCACTACCTGGGGGGGGAGGGGGTCTGTGACCCCCAGGGGCTCCTGCGACTCAGGAGCCAAGGCCAACGTCCTTTCCTCAGACTATACAACCTGTCCCTGTGTGACTATCTGCAGGGAGCTGTCCCTCCTGGGAGATGCCAGGAGTCTTTGGGTGGGAGGGACAGAGCGCTGAAGGGGAAAGTGGTCTTCCAGTGTAGACAGTCTTGAAAAGTCGCCGGTGCCCCACTGGCTCTGTCAGAAGCCTGACCCTGGGCCCTGTAGCCCAGGGACCTTTCTGAGCCCATTTTCTCATAAAGCGGAGAATATCAAGCAGACTCAGAGGATGTTGGGAGAATGAACATGTATAAAGTCTCTTGCATAGTGCCTGGCACAGACAAGGTCCTCAGTGAGGGCTGGCGCTTGCCCTCTTACTGGTGTTCTGTAGCCACACAGTGGACGGTGAACCAAACAAGTATTCATTGAGCGTGTCCTCATGCAGGTACATCAGTGGACAAAGCCAATCCTTGTCTCTAGAGGGGGAAGCAGAGAAGCAACCACTGGGACAGACAGATGGCCCATCAGAATGGAGGTGTTTCAGAGGGAAGGAACAGCAGACAGGACGGGAATGATGGACCAGGGAAGGGGCTCAATTGTGGAATTAAATAGAGCAGACAAGATAGGCCCCATTGGGAAGATAAGATCTGAGCGAAGCTTTCGGGATGCGAGGGAGTTGGCCAAGTGCATACCTGAGAAGTGGGTCTTCCTCCCATCCAGGTGGGCGAGTGGCTAGAGCATGAGGCCCACGTGGAAGTGTGCTAGGAGGGCAGGTGCCAGGGGGGCAGGTTTCTGGGGAGGTAGTGAGTGGGGAGGAGGAGGAGGAGGACTCGAGAGTAAAGGGTGGAGGTAGCTCGTGGGAAGCCTTCTAGGGCGTCTTAAGGACGTGGCTCTTTTCTTGGCGTCGGAGCCTGTGGAGTGCTCCTAAGAAAGGATGGTGTGGCCCAGTGTAACTCTGGAAGAGCTACTCTGAGCACAGGATTGAGATTGGAGCATGGGGTGGACGGGGGGTGGGGGCGAGCACAGCATGTGGCCCTGCCACAGTCTGACAGGAGATGAGGGGAGGAGAGGACGCTGCGAGGTGTGCAGATCCGAGGCGTGTGTTGGACCTAGGCCCAGCCGAGTACGTGCGGGGACTGGCCGATTCGACCTCGGGAACTGAGCATTGGAGGAATCCCCGCCAGTGCTGAGAGGAAGTAGGCATCGTTTTGCTAGAAGTTTACATTCAGTAGTGAGTGAAGGTGCCCTCAGCAGTGTCTTCCTGACCCCGTGCAGTCACGTCCACTGTCTCCTGAGATGATCATCACCAGCGACGGCGACAGTGGTACTGACGACAGCTGTCCGAGCACCAGTGCAGAAGCCCATTGTGGCTGAGATCCTTGGTGTCAAAGAGGTGGGCCTAACCCCTCTCCCCTCTAAGGGGAGCACATGCTGAAGTCGCTGGACCCATGGGAGGGGTTAGCTCTGCAGAAGGACCCTCCTGAGAAGAAGAGCTCCCCTGGGCATCTTCTGCTCACTGAGTAGTTGGCTCCCTGAGGAGATACCAGGTGGGCATCAGCACGACGGGGAGGGATTTTTGGGGGGGACTAGGTTCACCAGATAGAATATAGGATGCCAGTTCATTGTGAATTTCAGATAATAAATGTGTCAGTGGGCCTGTCCGTATGAAAACCTGTTGTTATTTATCGGAAATTCACATGGAGCTAGGCATCCGGTATTACATCTCACTAAATCTGGCCACCCTCTCTTGGCGTGTTCTTGCTAATTGATGGGCTGCCCCTGAGACTGAGTCTGCCACCTTAGTAACCTGCCAGGGTTGCCAAGTAACAGGACTTGACTTTGAGAGAACCATTTAATCTTGTGGGGAGAAGGTTCTGCTGGGTTCCTGGCTGGGTTCGTCTCCGTTGTCTGGGCTGAGAGTCAGGGCCTCCTGCTGAGCTTGGATCAGAGCACCCGGTGTGCACCTCTTCTGTTTTTACCAGTTGAGTTGTTCCAGGGAATGAGGTGTGGACTCCCTGCTGGGTTTTAAGTTGTAGCAGATGTGAGGGTGCTGGCCCTGAGGGAGGTCCTTAGCCCCTGCAAACCCAGGACTAGGAACTCTAGGGGTGGAGTCAGGTGCCAGGAGCGCAGATGCCTTGGGCTGGCACTGCCTTCTAAGGGCTTATGGTCTGTTCTGGGAAGACCTCTGCCTCCAGCCCTACCCTGAGCATCTGCTGTGCTAGATACCACCTCCTGTCTGTATGAGCTGATCATGTCCCTCCCACACCAGATTTGTATGTCGAAGTCCCAATTCCCAGCAGCTCAGAACATGACTATATTTGGAGATAGGACTTTAAAGAGATGATAGAGTCAAAATGAAGTCAGTGTGGGCCTTATCCAGTACAACTGTGTCCTTATGAGAAGAGATTAGGACACAGATACCCATGAACGAAGACTAGGGGAAGAGCCAGGAAAAAGATAACCATCTGCAGGCCAAGGAGAGAGGCCTCAGGAGAAGCTATCCCTGCCCACACCTTGATCTTAGACTTCTAGCTTCCAGAACGAGGGATGACACATTCCTGTTGTTTAAGCCCCTGGGTCTGTGACACTTGTTAGAGCAGCTCTGGCAGACAACAGTCCACTCTCCAAGGAAGAGTGACAGACTGGGAGTCACCAAGGCAGGCAGGTGGGACTCCGGGGGCTGAAGGAGGTGGCCTCAGTTGTGTGTGCCTTTCAGCCCTTTGCCATCTGGGACCGTCAGGAGCCTGTGGGATTTCCCGGTACCGGAAGCGCCATGTCAGAGGGGAAGGTGAACCGTGATTCATCTGGTCCCCAGCCCGGGCTTTGGTGGTTCCTGGCCAGAGGGCCCTGGAGCTCGTGCTGGGCACTCTACCCCCGAGCCAGCTCTGTGTTTTCTCGGGCTCACAGCTTGGGAGCTGGGTTCTTTCTGGCAGCGTCTTCGTGTGAGCTCTACAGAAGGCAAGTCATGTAAGGAAAATGTCGGCCAGCTCAGAAGCTCTGAGACTATTGATCTTCCTGGAGGATACTGAACTCCCTTATGTGTTTTAGCTATAACATGCCTGCAGAAGAGTATATGATTGTAGGTCACAGCTGGATGCGTCTTTGCATATGTGTCTGTCCATGTGTTCCTGGAGGAGGTTTTGAAAATAATACTGTCCTGGAGCTGTTTTTATGGCAGAGATATCTTTGAGTAATTAGAATTCATAAATACATCCCAGCCAGTCAAAAACTAAGAATTCATGGGTGCCTGGGTGGCTCAGTCCATTAAGCATCTGCCTTCGGCTCAGGTCATGATCCTGGGGTCTTGGGATCGAGTCTCAACTCACATCAGGCTTCCTGCTCAGCGGAGAGCCTCCTTCTCCCTCGCCTTCTGCCCCTCCCCTTGCTGGTGCTCTCCCTCTCGATCTCTCAAATAAATAAAGTCTTTAAAAAAAAACTAGGAATTTGAAGACTTGGGTTAATTGGAGGGAGGGACAGCAAAACTTGATTCTAGGTTGTTAGTCTTGTAGAATTTCTACTTTTTCCATTTGGATGGTATTGGGGAGATTTTTGCTTTAGATTCTGTAGTTAGGGAAACAGTCTCCTGAACTTAAATTGGAGAAGTTAGCTGGTGAGGTATCAGCAAAGCCAAATGGTAGTTCCACTCAGCACATCAGTGTGGCTTGAAGCCTGCCCTCCCCTCCCCACTTGCCTTCAGGGGCCTGAGCTAACCAGACAGGAGGGGTTTCATCTGCAGAGGCGAGGTTGAAGGTGGCGAGGTTGATGGTTCCATGTGGATGTAGACATGTGTGTGCACCTGTGTGTGTGCCCGTGTGTGGGTGGCCGTAGACCTCAGTGGAGTCTCTCCCAGCCATCAACTTAGAAAGGACCCTGGGGGTGCCTGGGTAGCTCAATGGGTTAAGGCCTGTGCCTTCGGCTCAGGTCATGATTCCAGGGTCCAGGGATTGAGCCCCACATCAGGCTCTCTGCTCAGCGGGGAGCCTGCTTCCTCCTCTCTCTCTGCCTGCCTCTCTGCCTACTTGTGATCTCTGTTTGTCAAATCAATCAATCAATCAATCTTTAAAAAAAAAAAAAAAGGACCCTGGAGTGTAACTCCAGACTCCTAGGCATGGTCTGTAGGTGCATGAAGTTTCAAGAAACCCCATCTGATTTACTGATTTTAGAGAGCTGAGTGAGTGTTTTGCACAGTACCTTATGAACAAGCTTGTTACACTCATCTGTCTGATCCTCACAGCTGTGTCATGGGGAGGCTCTACTCCTGGTTTAAGGGATAGAGGCTCACATGGGCCCCAAGAAGTCAGGTGCACCCTGGGTTTTGCAAGCCTGGAGCCCAGGGTCTACTGTGACACCCCTCGTGCATGCTGTCCTCTGCCTCCATGGAGCATCATGGAGTCCATGTGGAAGGTCACCAGCTCTGTGAATGGGTGTGTACCACCGGGGCTGTCCCAGGCACACCTTAGCTATGGAGGCTCGCCACCTTCTATTTTTATTAAAGATTTATTTATTTATTAGAGAGAGTGTGTGCGTGTGTGTGCATGAGCAGGGAGGGGGCAGAGGGGGAGAAAGGGGAAGCAGACTCCCCGCCAAGTGGGGAGCTTAATGTGGGGCTCAGGCTCGGTGGTCCATAACCCGGAGATCCTGACCTGAGCAGAAACTGGGAGTTGGATGCTTAACTGGCTGGGCCACCCAGGTGCCCCTCCGCACACCCTATAGAGGAAACAGTCCTGCAATCCCCAGGTGGAGACCCCGAAGGGGGCAGGAGCTTGGGGTGTGGAGGAGGCGCTTGTGGAGAAAGGGGGGTAGTGTGGAGGAGACCAGAGGAGTTGGGGCAGGGGGAGGAGAAGTAGGAGCCATAGGAGCCGGGAGACGGAGCATCTGCCTTCCTGGCCCTCAGACACTGCCGCTGAGTACGGCGGAAGGACAGGATCCCTTGGATGTTTCATGGGGAAGTCCGTGTGGGCTGTGAGGGCAGCTGGCGGAGTTCACCCCGTGTGCTCTCTGGGCTCACAAGCGTGGGTAGGAGGGGGCACCTTACATGTTGTGCTCTGGAAAGAGTCCCGACCAAGGGGTAGGTGGCCTTCAGGGAGATAAAAAGAGAGTAGCGCATTTTGTTGAAAACCTGGGTAAAGCATATGGGACTGTTCTTTTGAGGAGCCCCAGGTAGGGTTTGAATGAGAGAAGGCTGGGATTATGGAAGAGTTACAGTCCAGCCAGGGGGACTGAATGAGCAAGAGAGCAAGGGGGGAGGTGGGGAGCCAGGGCTGGGGGGCTGCGGCCAGGGGCAGTCTCTAGGGGCTGCAGCGGTGGACTCTGCAGCCAGGAGCCTGCAGGGGGCAGAGCAGACCCTTCAAAAGCCACCTGGGTTAAGCAGAGTGTGGACTGGCGGGGGCCCCAGGAGATAGCCCCTCTTTTCTGAACTCCTTTCTTGGCCTGTCATGGATCCTGGGACTGGGCCAGAGCCTCTCGGAGCGGATGAGGTCCATGCTCTAGGATGGCCAGACCCACGTGGGTGGGATGTCACAGAGTCGGTCCCTCCTTTCCTTTTGTCCACCATGTGGTCTCCTGAGTTCTGATGTCCCCGGTCACAGCATTGACCTCGCATCTGCCCCGGAGCACACACACTCCTCCTGCCTTTTCCTCCCCAACCCATCTCTCATTCCGCAGCACCGCCCTCCTCCCCTCCGCACACCCCCTTCTCGCCACCCCCCTTCAAACTGAGGGTCCCCCTGTGTCTCACCACCTACCTGCTGCTCTAGGCTCTTCGGTTAAGCTCCGTGGGGTCTGGTGCATTATTCCCCAGGCCCCGTGGGGTGGATGGCAAGGCTTGGAGGGGGACTTCGGTGGATGAGATCCCGAGCTGGAACAGGAATGTGGGTCAGAGGAGGAGCCCTTCAGGCCCTGGGGACACAGGTCACGGACAGGGGCCATGTGGACCCAGTAGGAGGTGGGGGCCCTCGGGGCCACAGAGCAATGGTGTGGGTGCTGGAAATCTCGATACTGCTCCGGTAGAGGGTGGGTTTCCGAGGTGCTCTAGAAGGATGGACGAGAGGATAAAAGGGTAGGACAGAGTCCTGGTGCGGCTGTGCCGGCACCGCGCCGTGGTGCTGCCCTCCGGGGCTCTTGTGAGTGAGCGAGACAGTGACAGAGCTCACTGAACTTTGGCTGGAGGAAGAGCTGCCTGGAATTGAAAAGACATTTGAAGCTTTATTTTTTTTTTATTTTTTTTTTTTAAAGATTTTATTTTATTTATTTGACAGAGAGAGATCACAGTAGGAGAGAGGAAGGGAAGAGATCACAGAGAGAGAGGAAGGGAAGCAGGCCCCCTGCTGAGCAGAGAGCCCGATGCGGGACTCGATCCCAGGACCCTGAGATCATGACCTGAGCCGAAGGCAGCGGCTTAACCCACTGAGCCACCCAGGCGCCCCACATTTGAAGCTTTAACTTAAAACAGGCTCAGATGGTGGCCTGTCGTCAAAGCCTTTTGCCTCACCAGCTGGGCTTTGGCCATCCTCAGCCGCTGGTTCCCACCCAGTGGGACAGTCTGCAAAGTCATCCCAGCCCGAGACTCTGGTGCCGAGTGGAGGTGGGCCCGGGCATCCTCATCCCCTGCAGCTTCCTCTTCAGGGCCACCCCCGCCCCCATTACACGGGGCTCTCCACACCTCTCAGCACAGCCCTATGTGGAATGGGGACCAGGAGGCCAACTGGACTGGGTGTCCAGGACCAAGCCCAACATGTGTCTTCTGTCCTTTTCTGAGTTTCTCTTCTCTCCGTCTCACTGCAGTCCGCACATGCTGTGGGTGTAGGCTTTCCTCAGCGAGGGCTCAAGCCCTGCGATGGAAGGGCCTGGTAGAAACCCGAGAGGCAGTTCCTTTCTCAGCTCCAGCTTTCAGGACCCAGGGCAAAGGAAGGGAGCAGGAGGCAGATGGAGAAGCAGTGTTTGATGCCGATGCAGGTGTGGTCCTCTGCGTCTGAACGTCCTCTGTCTGTTGGCCCCGGATAGGGTCCCACCCTGCAACCCCCGATGAGGGAGCCCCTGGGGGGATTGGGGCACCAAGAAGATGCTCAGCCTGGAATCAGGTGTTCAGCGTTCATTGCGTTAGAGATAGAAACCCCTTAATTCACAGACAGAAGGGAGCCGAGATCCCGAGAGGTTAAGCTCTAGGTGGAGACCTGGCCTGACACCACAGCTCCCAGCTCGATCCATGTGTGGGTGTGTGCACACTGTCCGGAAGGCCCCTCAGGGGAGTGGGAAGGGGCACGTGTTGCCTCCTTGGGGATTCCCCAGCAAACCACAGCTGGTCTACGGTCAAGTTACTGTTGGTCCCCAGTTAAGAGGAATAATAAGGACCCTGGGGTGCTGTGTAAGGCCAAATGTGGTTTTTTTTTTTTTTTAAAGATTTTATTTATACAGAGAGAGATTATAAGTAGGCAGAGAGGCAGGCAGAGAGAGAGAGGAGAAAGCAGGCTCCCTGCTGAGCAGAGAGCCCGATGCGGGACTCGATCCCAGGACCCTGAGATCATGACCTGAGCCGAAGGCAGCGGCTTAACCCACTGAGCCACCCAGGTGCCCCCAAATGTGGTTTTGATTGCAATTCCATTCTTTTAAATTTTCTTATGTTAAAATGATTAAAATCACTATAGAGGATCGGTGGGGGAGGGGACTTGGAGCCCTTTGGGTTCCCTTTGGTGCCCTTTGGGTTCCCTTTGTTTTTTTAAATTGTCACCGATGTGTGAAATTGAAAAGCCCATGAACACGAATGCCTCCAGCGGCCTCCCCCCTCCCACTGATCAGGAAGATCCTCTCTTGGCCAGAAGCAGGAACGTGCTCACTGGTCATCTTCAGGAGGCTCCTCGCCTCCTGGCCTCGTCCCATGTTGGCACTTCTCTGAAGCCTGAGGAGGGCCCGCTCGGCAGCTGCAATCAGCACCTTGCAAGTTCACCAAGGCACTTTAAAAGAAAAAAGTTCAAAGGAAGTGCGATTCTCATTTGGGTTTTGAGACCTGGGTATGAAGCTTCACAGTCCTGGTAAGCTTCAATCCCGCCTTTTCCTGTAAAAAGTTCATTTCATCTCTGCTCTTTTCTCGCCACATCATTAAATGAGCGAATGCCCAGCAGGACGCCGGCAGCTGGCGCCCCGTGGCCCCCTTCTCTGGGGTAGGCTCGGGCTGCCAGCGAGCCTGGAAGAAAGTCACGCAATTTGTGGCCTCAGTTTTATCTATTGCTATCTTGAAGATCAGTGCCAGGTGTTTGGTGCTGCTTAATAATCGTAAGGGCCGTTCTATTTATCGGCTATTAGGAATGGCGTGGGTGAGGTTTATTTCCCTGGAAAATAGCACACCCTCTTTGTTGTGCCAAAAGGACCCCAGGAGCCGTGTTCTGTGGATGACTGGGCACCGCTCTTTGTCCTCCCAAGAGCATGCGGTTTGGTCACAGAAGGTGTTCTAGTACAGAGAGGAAGGCGTGTTGTAACTTAGCACATAAGGCTTTGACCTTGGGGGGCGTGGGGCGGGGCTGGTGTTACATCTGTAAAGGGTGTTACAATTTCCACGGACGCTGGTGTCCTCTGTGGGTCGCGCCACAATATACGCCACGTTATAAGGACGCCATTTGAGAAGTCGTCTCTCTGTAAACCCTCTGTTACCTCCCTGTAGGGAAGGACAGAACAAACATGTTTTTTCCCCTAGGAGAGAAAATGAGGGGGAAGAATTGGAAAATTGCTAAATTGTAGTACCATATGCAGTTTCTGAATCTTTCCTGAATGTTGTGATGACTAAGAGCATGAGTCAGGACCCTGTATGAGACCCTCACTTTGCCTGTTGTGAATTAACCCCCATCTACTTTGTTCCAGATGTCGGCTGTCGGTGACGGACAGGCTGGCAGTAGCTCCCCACTCCACCCACTCAGCACACACATACTCGGGCAAACCCTGTCCTTGGCGATGAGGACCTGCTTTCCTGGTGACCTACTAAAGCTGGTCACTCTGGCCAGTCGGTAGGAAGTGGAGGTAGAGAAGCTGGCCCTGAGCCCCTGCTAAAACCCACACCCGCTGAGTCGGCCTCACAGCCACTGGGAACAGCAGGTGCAAGCTGAGCTCCCGGGAGTGGGCAGGTGGCGGGAGAGGGAGTGGAGGCAGGAAATGCTCCGACAGTTCTGAGCCCGGATCGCTGCTCTGGGGGACATACCCCTAGCCTTAGACTTAGTTTGCCCTCACTCTTGTCGAAGCCCAGCAGCAGAGACAGACAGGAACGCAACTGTTGCCAAATAAATGAGGGTTGATTGAGTTTGCTGCCGTGAGGAAGTGCCCCAGACTGGCTGGCTTGGAGGGGGGTGATTGGAAGGAGCTCTGTGCAGGGATCGGCCTTCTGCTGGGTGATTTTCCAACAGGCTTGAGGAGGCTGAGGCCAGTTCTACATTGGGGGATGTCCGGACCCATCAGCAGGAGAGTGTCTTGTCCATTTTATCTGGAAGGTAGAGGATTGCCGTGGGACTGGGATGGCACAGGCAAAGCAGCAGTGGCCGCCGGTGGTAGATGGAGCAGAAGATGCTTAGTTATTCTGATGGTTGCAGAGTGCCCCTCCGCCTGGTGTCCCCCCACAGGACGGGATGGCCTCATCTGATGCTTCTTACATCCTAGGGCATCCTAGGTTCGGCGGGAGTATCCCAGCCCGGCTGTCAGCAGTTTCAGGGCTCTGTTTGATTTTCTCGCCTGCGCACCAATTCTGGACACTAGTTCCCTTCTTTATAATGGGGGTGGCTGTGAATCCCTGGGGCTGGTCAGAAATGCAGTTTGAGAGCAGATCTGGGTCCACCCCAGGCCCCTGGGTCAGCAGCAGCACAGTGAAGTCCCATAGAGGTTTCTAGGTGCGTGTGAGTTTCAGGAACCCTGCTCATCGTGCATTTGTGTGTTCAGTGAAGGGAATGGATCTGAGGGATGGCAATCATCTTGGCAGAGAGGCCTGGTCGAATGTCTGTCCTGAATCTCTCCTGGTGCCACCTCGAGTTAAGATGGCATGCATAAAATCAATGAGGACTGTCTCAGCCATTCCGCTTAAAGCTAGTGGTATGTAAAATTGCATTACCATGAGATAAGTGGGGTTTGTGTTGGAAGCCCAGGTCCCATGCTGACCTCACCCTCGTGTGAGCCATTTCTCCTCCCTCCTCCCTATAAAAGCTTGTCTTGACACTTAAGAAAGATCTAATAAAGTCTTTCTGGGAAGGTGTTCATGCTAATGCTGTATTTCCCTACCTGAGCACTCGGGGGTGTTTTAACTTTTAACCAGAGACAAGGGTCTTGACCCAGAGGAGTGAAATTCTAATGATGGAATTTCTAGAATTTCTACTGCTGAGAAACTTTCCATGGTAGAGAGAAGAGCTGTGGATGCCAGGCTCCTAGTTTGCCAGCTGTGGGCACCCCAACAAGACTGTGCAGACCCAGCTGATGCCTCCAGGTGAAGCTCTTGTCTTCATCATTCAGACACCCCCGATCTCACAGAGTTGGGTCATTCGTGTGTTGCCTTGAGGGTGCAAGGGTGACCAACCATCCAGGTTTGCACGAGACTGAGGGTTTCCTGGGATGCAGGACTTGCAGCCCTAAAACTCGGTCGGTTGTAGACAGAGCGGGATGGGCTGGTCGCTAGAGAGTGGGAGAAGTCCCTGTTTGGAAACATGTGCCAAGGTTAAGAGCCCTTTAAATGTCGGAAGTCGGTCCCACCTCACTGCGAGGATAGACTCGAGCTGATGGCAGTGAGCTGGTGTGGCTAGCACATCCGAGCTCACTCACTGTCTCCCGGGAACCTCGTGGTGCCTGATCTTGGGAGTGACACAGAGGCAGCCTCTGCAGCCAGGGGCCTTTGAAGAGCTCTCAGCTCTGCGGACATTTGAGAGCGAGTGCCATGACTCAGAGCCCAGCCGAGCTTTAAGCACTTGACTGTCAGCTGGCTTTTTCCTGGTTTTTACCTCCATTCCCGGCTTCTCAGACAAAACCTATTCTGGGGGAAGGCACTCTGCGCTTCTGCCTTGTGGACGAGAGGCCTCTGGGGCTGACAGGGTGAGCAGAGATGAGAAAGGAAATGTTGAGAGAAGCCGAGCTGGAGATGGGCAGCACAGGCTCAGCCCCCGGTGAGGTCAGGAATTGCCAGCGCTGGTGGCAGAGCTCGGGGAAACGGCGGCGTAGTTGTCCTTTCCAGGCAAAAGCACCTTTGTGTCCAGTCAAGCCATTGAAAACCTTCCTGACTTAAAAGGGGTCAGTGAGCTTTATGGCCAGGCAGATGCCTGCTTCCTTTGGGGGACATTATTTGGAAAGAGGGTGGGGGAGGTGACTTGAGCCCTGGGGAAGTACTGGATCACGTATTTCCACCACTTAGGTCTGGTTTAAGATTATCATTGAATGTCGTGTTGATAAAACCAGGAGGCAGAGTAGCCAAGGAGTGAATGTGTGTTAATACTTTTGATGTTCTGACTTCGACTAATTTGGGGAAAGGTAGGTTTCTGACTGCGTGGGTGGGACTTGGGAAAAGGAGAGCGTTCTGAGGGTTGTGTGGTTTGGAGGCATGGCCCGGCTTGTGTGCAACATGCAGTGAGATTGTGTGTGGAGAGACGGGTTCAAATCCTGCTTCTGGCACACAGATCTGGGGTCCTTGGGCAAAGCATCACCCCTCCTATTAGTGCTTTCCCTCTGCTGAGCGCACATGTGCCCTCAATTCAGCCTCACGGGTATGGGAAGTAGTTCTCTTGGGTACATTTTACAAATGAAGAAGCAGAAACTTAGAGGATAATAGTGACTCATCCAGCATCTTACAGGGAGTAAGGGCAAAACAAGGGTCTCGGGGCCGTTGGTCATTTATCATTTTTTGCCTTCAGAATAGGAGTGATTTATGGGGGGGAAAAACCCAGAGGTTCCCTTCCCCATCTCCTTTGTTCTTTCTGTGTTTCATCAGTCCTCTGCAAAGCTGTTTTTTGTTGTTTCCAGGAGGGCAGTTCAAAATGGAGGCATAGATAAGGCCCTGAACTCACCTTCTCTCATGAGTACACCAAACCTACAGCGACGTGTGGAACATTCCCTCTGAAAAAGCCTCGAAAGCTATTTGAACAGCTCTCTCACAACCGAGGATAAAAGGCCACATCAGAATGGCTAGGAGACACAGTCTTGCCAAAACCCTCACCCCCAGCACAGTGGTCCCTAAGCAGGAAAGATGTCCCAGACCACAGATCACTGCCCCGAGAGGTGAAGGGTTCAAGTCCAACCTCAGGCACCCCAGCCCTTGGGACCTGCACTGGGTTTGAAAACCGAACTTCTGGCTTTGAAAACCGACAAGGCTTACACCCAGGAGACCCACAGGGCTGTGAAACCGAGACTGTGCTCTTATAAGGCCTATGCACAGACCCACTCTCCCTGGGATGGCGTGCAAAAGGAGCCCATTGCAAATGCTTAGCCCATATGGGAAGGAAAGTCATGGACTACTTTTTAAAGCATCTGCGGGCCGGGTGGGACTGTGGTGTAAGTCTCTCCAGGGAGAGGTGCTTGGTGGTTACCATGTCCACGCTCTTCCTCTATCTTGCTTGTGCGGCCTGTCCTGGCCCGGTGCTTCCTTGTGGCTCCACGCTGCTAAACACGTCAGGCAGGTATGCCCGAGCGCCGGGCTCCCCGCACCCCTGCCAGAGCCAGCGAGTACAGGCAGCCCACGCAGGGAAGCCCCCTTGAACACGTGGCTGTGGTGCCCAGGGGGCTTATGTTTCTGGGCCCCATAGACCTGGGAGAACTGAAGAGGCAGTTCTCAGCAGGCCGTCATCCCCAGGACACTGCAGAGACAGCCGGCTGACACTCACCCTAGGCCCTCTGTGACCAGCCTCTCGAGCCTGGGAGAGACCCCAAGCCCTGTGTTGGGCTCCCTGTTCAGCACAGAGTCGACTTAAAATTCCTTTCCCTTTCCCTCTGCCCCTCCCAGCCCTACCCTGCCCACTCCTGCATGCTTGTTCCAAGGAAGGGAGGAAAGAAGGAAAGTAAGGGAGAAAGAAAGGGAGGGAACAGACAGCTGGGCATCTGACAAAGTTCAGTATCCACCTATGATTAAAAACTGTCAGCAAGGCAGGTGTAGAGGGAATGGACCTCACCGTAACAGCCATACGGACAAGCCCACAGCTAACGTTACATTCAGTGGTGAAAAGCTAAAAGCTTTTCTGCTAGGACCAAGAACAAGACAAGGATGCCCAGTCTTGCCACCTTGATTCAACAGAGTATGGGAAATTTTAGCCAGAACATTGAGGTAAGAAAAGGAATAAAAAGGATCCGTATTGGAGGAAGTGAAACTGTTGGCATTTGTAGGTGACATGATTTTGTAGAGAGAAAACCCTAAGGACTCCACCAACAAACCATCAGAACTAATAAGTTCAGTGAAGTTGGAGGATATAAAGTTAATATACAAAAAGCTGTTGCACTTTTGTACACAGGAAAAATGAACTATCAGGGAAATTAAGAAAACCGTTCCATTTATAATTGCATCGAAAAGAATAAAATACCTGGGAATAAATTTAACCGGAAAAGACCTATACGTTGCAAACCACAAGATGCTAATGAAAGAAATCAAAGATACAGATACATGAAAAAATGCTGTATGCTCACAGCTTGGGAGAGTCATGTTGTTAAAATGTCCATATTACCCACAGCAATCTATACATTTGATGCCGTTCCTATCAGAATTCCAATGACATTTTTCACAGAACTAGAACAAACCTAAAATCTGTATGGAGCGATAAAAAATCCTGAACATGGAAACCATCTTAAGAAACAACAGCAAAGCTGGAGGTATTACTCTCTGATTTCCAACTGTAATACAAAGCTATAGTAATCAAAACAGTATGGTTTTGACATAAAATCAGATGCGTACATCAAGGGAACAGAATAGAGAGCCCAGGAAGAAATCCAAGCATGTGTGGTCCATGAATTTACAACAGAGAACCTGAGAATATGCACTGGGGAGAGGACAGTCCCTTCAATAAACGATTTTGGGGAGACTGAGCCACTCTTTTATTCCATGCACAAAAATTAACTCAAAATGGATTAAAGATTTGAATAGGATACCAGAAGCCATAAAACTTCTAGAAGAAAACATAGGCAGTAAGCTCCCTTGTTGTTTCTGGCAATATGTTTTTAAAAATTTTCTTTAAAAGATTTTATTTATTCATTAGAGAGAGACAGAAAGGGAGGGAACATACAGGGAGAGGGAGAAGCAGACTCCCCGCTCAGCAGGGAGCCTGACATGGGACTTGAGCCCAGCACCTGGAGATCAGGACCTGAGCTGAAGGCAGACGCACCCCAGAGGCAATGGCAATAAGCACGAACACGTGGTCTGTATCAAACAATAAAGCTTCTGTCCAGCAAAGGAAACCATCCACAAAACTTACCGCATGAGAGAAGATCTTTGCAAATCATATACTCAATAAGGGCTTAACATTCAAAATATGTAAAGAACTCCTAGAAATCAATAACAAAAACCAACCTGATATAGAAATGGGCAGAGCATCTGAACGGGCACACGAAAAACACACACAAATGACCAACAGGCGTAAGACAAGATGCTCAGTGTCTCTCAGCATCAGGGAAATGCCAGTCAAAACCGCAGTGAGATATCATCTCACACTTGTCAGCATGGCGGTCATCGAAGAGTGCTAAGTAACAGGTGTTTAGGAGGATATGAAGAAAAAGGAACTTACATGCACTGTTGGTGGGAATGTAAGTTGGCGCAGTCACGGTGGACAACTGTCTGGAGGTTCCTCAAAAAACTAAAAACAGAACTATATAATCCAGCCATTTCAGTTCGGGTAGTTTTCTGAGGAAAATGGAAACACCAGTTTGAGATAACACCTGCACTCCTATGTTCGTTGCAGCATTACTTACAATAGCCAAGACAGGGAAGCAGCCTCAGTGTTTATCGATGGATGAATGGATAAAGTTGCAGCACATAAATACCACGGAGTCCCACTCGGCCGTCGGAAACAGTGGAATCTTGCCATTTGCAACAACGTGGATGGACCTTTAGAATATTATGCTGAGTGAAATAAGTCAGACACAGACAGATACTGTACGATCTCTCTCATACATGGATTCTAAAAAACAAAATCTGCCTCATAGATGCAGACAAGTGATTGGTGGTTGCCTGAGGGGAGGGGATATGGGGGGCCTGGCAAAATGGGAAAGGGAGTCAAAAAGTACAAACCTCCAGTCATAAAGTAAATAAGTCATGGGGATGTAAGTTACATCATGGTGACTGGAGTCAGTAATATTGTACTGTATATTATGTAACTAAATAGTATATGGTAACAAGGAAGCTAGATTTATTGGGGTGACCATTTTGCAGTGTATACAAATACAGAATCGTGTTACACACCTGAAACCAATGTTGTGTGTCAGACCTCAATAATATATTTTTTTAAAGTGTTTCCAGGGGGCGCCTGGGTGGCTCAGTGGGTTAAAGCCTCTGCCTTCGGCTCAGGTAATGATCCCAGGATCCTGGGATCGAGCCCCACATCGGGCTCTCTGCTCGGCAGGGAGCCTGCTTCCTCCTCTCTCTGTCTGCCTCTCTGCCTACTTGTGATCTCTGTCTGTCAGGTAAATAAATAAAATCTTAAAAAAAAAAAAAAAAGTTTTTCCAGAAATACCTGTGTCAGTCCAGAGCCTTTCCAGGTGTCTCAGCTTAGTTACTCTTCCCTGAGCCGTAGTTGGGACCCTGGTTAAAGGACTTTTGTTAAATAAATATGTTTTCAGTCACTTAACTCAGCTTTGCTCTTTGCAAGGGTGACAGTTAAAATTTCTGCCTTTTATTTTGCCCATCAGCCCAGCATTGCAAGTGGAACAGGCTTTCTTTTTTCTCATGATATATTCACACCCAGCTTTGGGCTTGAAATTTTAGTCTCCTGCACAGGGGACTTTAGGATTTGGATGCAGATTCCCCCATAGTTTACTCTGTCCTCCTGTTTGCTGAATCACAGTGTCTTCTGGCTGTGGGGCCTTGACTTTGAATAGAGAGACAGATGCTTGGTAATTACAAGGTTTCCTTCCTACAGTAGGGGATTGGCAAGTAATTGCTTTGTTTTTTAAGGGAGAAATTTAAGCAGCATTTTAAAGAGCCAGACTCACAGCTTTTACATGACAGGAAAAATGAAGTGAACCCTTGAAATACTTTCACCTTCCTTCCTGAGGCAAAAGGGAGTTTGGAAGAGGAAGCTTGACTGAGATTCCACTGAAGCGAAGGGCAGGACAGGAAAGTCCCAAGCCACTGTCAGGGCCATCTTGGAAGGGCACCATGTGTTGCAAGTGTGCTGAGTCAGAGTCAGGTTATGCCCCACTGTTTTCAGGATATATAAGGAAGACTTTTGTGTGTGTGTGTGTGGGGGGGGGGTAAAGTTAGAAAATACAAATAAGCAAAAGGAAAAATACACAAGTTTCCCACCACACTGAGCTAAGCACTGTTTACATTTTGGTAAACATCTTTCTAGATGCTGTGCATGTGCGCACGTGTATGTGTGTGTTTAATTTAAAGATGAGCTTGTACTCTATATTTTGTAAGCTAATTTTCCCCCTGTGTAAGATCATATAGTAACTAAATATTTTTCAGTAAATGTATAGCCTGGGATACATTTAATCGAAGAGGACTCCCCTCTTAAGATCGTTGATGAAAGTTGCCAAATTTCCATCCCATCAGAAGTAGGAGTGTCCATTTTCCCAAAGCGATTCTGGCAGTTACCTTTATAAAGAATCTTTGATAGTCTGATAAAAATAGTTGTCACGTCATCACCAGTGGGCAATGTGCCTGATACTTGTGGGGTTAAATGTGAATTCATTTACTTATTAGCCTTTTGTTTTGACTGTGCAAATTGTTTAGGTCCTTTGTTTTTCCTTGAGGTGGTTTGTCATTTTTCTACTTGATATGGTAAGAACTCTTGCTCTTGGTATGTTTAGATATTAAGTCTTTGAAATGTGTTACAAATATACTTCACATTTCCAACATGATGTTTTGTCCCAGCATTTGATTATATTCCAAAAGCAGGAAGAGATTTTGAGGAAGGAAGCCTAAACTGGCAGGGTACATGCATGGTAACTATAGAGCCTTTCCTCCTCAACCAACATGGAAATCATTGCTTAGGGAAAAAGTGGGTTCAGGGTTCTCACTGAACAAACCTAAGCCAAGACAGTGTTTCCCTGCTGCCTTAGGGTTCCAGAGAACCTCACTGAACTTGAACAAGGAGCATTTCCTAGTTTCTTTTATTTCTTGATGCTGGATTGTTTTGGGGTTTTTGTGTGTGTGTGTGTGTGGGTTTTGTTTTGTTTTGTTTTGTTTTTAGAATTTGGAGCTGGAAGAACTTTTAATTTTTTAAATAAACCTTATATCCTAGTGGACAGTTAGTAGTATATATGGAGTGTCATTTCTGTCAAACCATAACATTTCTAACTGGAGAGCAGGGACATGGACCAGTAATGTGCTCTTAAGACATTCATGTTTCTAAACGACCTTACTTATAACCTCATTTCCAGGATTCATTATTTCTGAGCCAACAATAAATTAGCCTTACTGAAAGTACCTTTCTCTCTTGACCCTGATTTAGTTGCTTTTTAAGGAGCTGGTGTGGTTTAGATTCAGAATTAGAATAAAGGACGAAGCAGGCGGAGTCCAAGCTGGCCCCAGATGGCCCCCAGACTCGGGGAGGAACCCCTAGCTTCTCAGAGCCCAGCAGGCTGGCGGTGGGCATGCAGGGCCGCCAGAAGGCTGTGCCGGCACGCTTGGCTGGGCCCTTGGGTCAGGTGGCTGAAGCAGGGGCTGGTGGGGAGAAAGAGGTTCACCTTTTTTGGCAGGAAAGGAGCCCTCAGCAGTATTTTCCACCTGCTCTGGGGCTCACAGAGGCTGTGAACAGGATATGCTTCCAGTACCTTCTTGAACAACAAGAGGCTCATTCTGCACCAAAACAGGCAGGGCTGGCTGACTTGCTGAGGACATTCAAGGAGGGAGCAGGCAGGACAGAGGCCCCTTATCTCCAAGTAAACACGAGCAGACCACAGTGAAAAAGCTAAAATCTGTACAAGAAAGGTGTAAAGTGCTTGGGAATCCAGAGGAAGGAGTGCATTTTGTCTGAAGACAAAGACAATAGGAGAAGTGTGCTGAGGAAGGTCCCCACTGAGCTCGGTTTTGCAGTCGGGTAGAGAATGGATGCATGGGGCTGGAGGGGGCCGGACAGGCACGCTCTCCTGAGGAAACAGTGTTGGGCCCAGGCTTGGAGACCTGGGTCGTCCTTTACACTGGGTCAGTGAGGGTGACGGTGAAGGAGAGGTAGAGAATGAGATGGGCAAGGTAGGAAGGGGCGGCTGGCACTCTGTACTGGGTGCCGGGCTATGTGGAGTGTGGAGGCCCTGGGAGGGCCTGGGCTTGAAGGGTGGTGGGTTTTGGACCAACGCAGAGGGGCTCCCGGGCTCCCACAGCCAGGGCTCCACCCAGTTTGGCAGTCAGGGAGCTGCTTATACCAAAGTGGGTGGCGGTCGAGGCACCTGCTGCACTCTGCCGAGTGCTGTAGGGCAAAGTCCGTGCAGGCCAGTGGGTCAGTGTGCTCGTGGGATGGGTGAGCCCAGACTGGGGGCCGGGGGGTGGGTAGCAAATCCACCCCCCACCAAGGATGCAGAGCCTGGGTGCACCCGAGGAGTGTTGCTCCCTGCCGTGGCCATCACTGCAGTGAAGAAGGCGACAGTGACCTCAGCAGCCCCAGGACAGACACAGGGAGGAGAGCAGCTCCAGGTTCCAGGCTGGGGCAGTGTCAGCCGCTCTCCCCAGGGACACCTGGCAGAGAGGCTGATGGCACCTGCTGGCCCTGAAGGGTATGAGGAGCACTTGTGGGCCGTAGGATTGTCCTGTGGCTGAGCCTGTGTGGGGGGTGAGTTGACAAGGCAAGCGCTCTTGGTGCTTGGAGACAGAAAATTTGGGATCTGTTGGGGTTCTGACTTTATAGTTCAACCTTCCTCAGTGTCACTCAGCCTTCGGGTTTATCTGTGACATGGACAGAGGAATAGCTGTTTCCAAGGTTTGATGTGAAAAATGGGAAGAGACAATGTGTGTGGCAGCGGTTTATGAACTCTAAAGTGCTGTAAAGGAGGG
Source organism: Mustela erminea (assembly GCF_009829155.1). NCBI lineage: Eukaryota > Metazoa > Chordata > Mammalia > Carnivora > Mustelidae > Mustela > Mustela erminea. The sequence goes on along the minus strand of NC_045627.1, from coordinate 1,480,617 downwards.
TGTTTTCCCTGTTGTTGCTCCTCTCTGCAAGAACCCCGCAGGGACTGTTCTGGCAGGAGCCCCTCACCCCTAGACCCTGCCCCTGAGCCACCCACTTGCAGCTCTGTGCAGAGCAAGAGTGAGAGGAAGGGCTGGGGTTGGGGGCTGGCCTGGAGGGCTACAGCAGGCTATGGGAGGGGTCTCTGTGTGCCCTGAGGGCCCCGCTCTGGGAGGCGCAGCTCCTGGCGCCTGGCTGGGACACTGGTTGGGTCTGAGTTAGGAACTTGCTGAGTTAGGTTAATTTCTCTGTGTAATGAAGTAAAGGAAAATGGCTTGAACGTACTGCGTCCACGTGGGGCTTTTCCATGCCTTATTACCCGGGAGGGACATTTGGTTTAATTATCTTGGGAGGCATCCAGCACACGTACCTGCTGGCAGTGGGCTCCCGTCTGCCCTGGGACAGAGGCTCCTGGGTCTGCATCCTGAGTAGCATGTGCCCCTTGCCCAGCAGGACCAGCCAAGCGTGGCCACTGATGAACAGGAAATGGGTCACTGTGGTTAAGTGTACGGGGGCCAGACTTTCAAGGCTCAGATCCAGCCACTTTGACAAGTCACCAAGTCTCCTGCTTTAGTTCCTTGCATCTCTAAAACGGGGACAGTAACTTCTTAAAGTGTAGGATGGAGACTAAATGAGCTGACATGTATCAGGGCTTAGCACTGGCTCTTATTTGGAGATGCTAAGGAACTGCTGGCTTTTTAAAATTCAGGTATATACGCTGGCGTGTAAGATTAGTTTCAGGAATACAAGATAATGCTCTGATATTTGCATATACAGTGAAATGATCAGTGTAAGTAGTTGACATCCGCCATACATAGTTACAGTATTTTTTTTTTTTTGGCCCGAGAACTGTTAATATCCACCGTCTTAGCAACTTTGCAGTACGTAATACAGTGTTACTAACTACAGTCACCCTGCCCTGCAAACCACCCCAAAACTTATTTCTTTTGTAACTGGAAGTTTGTGCCTTTGACCTCCTCTGCTAGCTGTTTCAATGATCGCAGGAGAGGATCGGAACGCAGACGGAGCAGTGAGGGGCTGGCTGGGCCGCAGGACGAGGGACAGTAGGATTACGTGGAACCGGGCATGCTGACCGCGCTGACTGAGGGCAGGAGGCCTGACTTGCCCGGCAGGTCAGTGAACAGGAGCCGCTCGTGTGGCCGCCCCCGCCAGAATGGCAGGTGCAGAGAGTGAAGGTAGAAACCCCGCGTGGAGGAGCAAAGCAGACCTGCAGAGCCTTCCAGAGGGAGGCAGCCTCCCTGTTGTAGGCAGAGTGGGGCTGAGGGGCATTTCTAGGAGGGCTGTGGCATCATGATGGTCACGCTGTCCCACGTGAACCCTGGCACTAATGATGGTGGAGCTGGAGAGACTGACTGAGGGCACTTGGGAGCCTCTCCTGGGAAGGTGCCGGGGATCTTGGCGGGAGCAGTTGTTCTGGGACTGGGGAGTGGGTTGGGGGGGGGCGGGAGGGTTGAGAAGAGGTTCCAGGGAGGGGACAGTTGGGATGCGGTGCTGGCCACCAGCAGGGAGAGCAGGAGCAGCGAGGGTTGAGTGGGTCACCTGTGAGGCGATCCCCAGGGGTGGACATGTAGGTGGTCAGCCCAGAGGGCGGCTGGAGCTGGGGTGAGGGGCGGAGGTCACAGAGCGAGGACTGTGGCTGGCGGTGAGGCAGCACAGGAGTTCCTTCCAGGTCCTGCCCCTTCTAGGGTAGCTTTACGGGCCAGGAAAAGGACCCCCCAACTGGCTTGGCAGTTGGATCCTTCCCATCTTGTGTATGTCACCCGAGGAACCCGGACAACAGCTGTCTTGGGTTGATTCTTAGTGGTGTCTTTAACCATAAAGGAGGCTAAAGTCAGCCCGACCTGCCGAGCTACAGAAAAGGCCCGGGAATGCGGGCCTGTGAGAGGCTCCTCATCTGCACGGAGCTCTGGGTCCGGCCGGCATCCAGCTGCAGGGGAAGCCTCTGTGCTCGGGCTGTGTGGCAACTCAGGAAGAGCTTTTATGGGGACATTTGTCCCTGCGAGGTTTATATAGAGCAGAAAAGGAGCAGGTAGGAGGTTCAAATGGAGGTGAAGAGAGAAGCAGCCCCTTCATGTGAGGAATCACACGTAGACGGGATTTAACCCAGCGCCACCAGCTCCCGGCTGTACCCCGAGTGCTGTGCCTTCCAGGACGCCAGAGAACGCATGAATGCATGTGGGTGAGCACATGTGAGCTGGCCACTCCGCGGCAGGTGGCTGGGAGGTTTGTGTCTGCGGAGGGAGAAGGAATGGCAGGTATGGCCGTGGAGGGCGAGCTGTGAAGGGCACTTTCCCTCCTTTGCACTGAGCATGAGCTTGACAGCAGATCCTACTAATGAAAGAACCACTTGATGACCCCTTTTATTATAATCCCCGTAAAGGAGTTGATGGGATTCCTTGGTGCTGTGTCAGATCCTGTCTCTGCAGAGAGGCCGTGGAAGGTGGGAGCAGAGGGAAGGCCATGTCCCGTGTGGGGACTTAAATCGTCATCAGAAGTGGGAGGCACGGAGCACCTGGGTGGCTCCGTCGGTTAAGCGTCCGACTGGTGACTTCGGTTCAGGTCACGATCTGAGGGTTGTGAGACTGAGCCCCGCCAGGCTCCACACTCAGCAGAGTCAGCTTCAGATTCTGTCCTTCCGTGGTCGTGGCGTACCAGGCCCGCGGTCTGCCGCACCTGCAGCATTTCATTTCGTCTTCAGGATCGCTCTTAGAGGCGGGTGCTGTCTGCTCCCCCACTTTACAGATGAGGCAGAGCCGCTTGACTGCCGCCCCCGTGCCTCTCGCACAGAGCATTCTGGAGATTTTGCCGTGTCTCAGCTTCGTGCCTGGCCAGGCTCTCTGGTCGAGTGCTCGGTTCTCAGGCAGAGCTGTCTCAGAAAGGCCCTTCCATGGCCAGGAACCAGGTCCTGTTCACGGTGTTGCCGGCCCCATTATCATCCCAGCCGGGCGGTCGCCAGGGGCATCAGCCTGCCTTTGCAATGCCATTTCTTCTTTGTGCCCATGGCAGTCCCTGCTCCCCTCTCCGATTCTGCAGCCCCAGGGCCGCATGGCATCGGGATCAAGACCGAGTCATCTGTGGGACTTCTGTCCCCTGCATGCTTGGGGATAAGGCACCATTGCCACCATTTCCTCAGGGAATTTGCTGCATCAAACCCGGCACCTTGCACCCATGCAGGTAGGGTTCTGTCCCACGGTGGGGTGACCGCACTCGGAGTTAGGAAGGGGCTTTCCCTCTCCCACCAGAGGCAGGGCCGCTCTTCACCTCACTTAAAAGGAATGAGATTTCCTCCAGTGAGGGCTCGCCTTCCTACCTGCTGCTCATCGTAGCTGCTATTAACTGAGCACTTAGGACACGCAAGGCACGGCGTTCCCAAGAAGTGCGCAGATGCCACCGTTGTCCCCCTCCCACTGTCCTGTGAGCGAGACAGCTTTAGGCCCTTCTATGGCAGTGGCCGCAGACATGAATTTAGGGTTGTTTCCTGACTGGGGATAACAGCTGTGTGTTTTAAAGAGCCAGAAAGACCGTTAGATGGCCTTAGTCCAACCCCTTCATTCTGCCCACCTGGGAAGTAGCCCTGTGCCCAGCATCGGGCTGCTCCTCCATGGGGACACCAGGCTGGCACCTTCCTGTGTCCATCTGCTGCTCCCCCGCTCCGCTCCGCCCCCCACTGGGGTCCGCACACACCGCCGGCACCTACTTGCACAGCATGGGGCAGGCACTGTATCAGGTCCTGGCCCTGCGCTGTGCATTCACAATGACCCTCGGGGTTGGCATGCGACCTCTGAGTTGTGGTCACGGGAACATATTAAATGAGGACCGTGCCAGCCCTGGGGGCAGCTTCATACCAGACAGCGGCTACCGGGGGGAAAACCGGGGCAGCCTCTGTTGGCCCATTCGTCAGTGGTGTGCATGGTCCCTCTGTGTTCTGCCGTCATTCTGGAGCGCTCTGGAGGAACCCCAGAATGTGGAAGGAGGAGGTAAGGCGAGCAGAGGCCAGGAGGCTGGGGCCCCGCAGAGACACTTTGGATCCCTCCAGGTTGGTGGGAGATGGGAAGAAGCACCTCCTGGCCAGTTGGAATTCTCTCCTTAGTGAAGTGTGCTAGGAAAGCGACAGAAAGCCAGCCGCTCTTCCCTGAAGCATCCCTTTGGAACGGTGACTGCGTAGAAAGGAAGGAACCCACGCGCCCCGGGGTTGGATGGCTCCTGGCGCTCTGCGCACGCTCTGCTCTGCCGGTTCGTGTCAAACCAGGGGGCTGTGCCTGACAACAGAATAATAAGGACAGCGGCAGGAGGAGTGTCTGTCGCGCCTGAGCGTGCTCCAATGTGTCCTCGCTCCCTTAGCCCTCCCCGCCGCTCTGCCGGGCAGGTAGCCCGAGTCTCCGGGCCGCATGGCTCACCAGCGGCCAGATGCACAGCCAGGCTCTTGCTGCTAGCGTCGGCCACCAGCTGTCGTGGGAGAATGGCAGGGTTCACACAACTGAAACCCGTGATACAGAAGTGCCCGCAGCACTTCCAAACGTGTACCAAACAGGTACACGTTTGGGGAGGGAAGGGAAACGCTCCTTCCTGCTCTCTGCCCACGTCCTCCTGGCTATTTTTTTTAATCTTTGTGAGGTTCTTCTATCCTCTAAGAGAGAGAACGAGAGAAAGCTCATCTGAGCTCGTGTCTTTGAAAACTCCAAGTCTGCCTGGCCATCTATGTATCTCACACGTAAGGGATGAGGAAGGGGGGGGGTTATCTTCCTTGGTTCATCTCCAGCATCCAGGGAGGAAATTTCAGCCGGCCCACCTGCTCTCTGCCTTTAGGACCAACTGACAGTTGGCACAGAGTTGGGAGGAGCTTCCCTGTCTCTGTGGCACTGAGCTCGAGCTGTGCCCTCCTCCCTTCTGCGGGCTTAGCCCCACACCCCTCCAGGCAAGCCTCTCCTTGCATTTTGCCAGCAGCTGCTAACAGCTGCCTTTCCTTCCCAGAGTCTTGGCAAACAATACCCCAGCCACAAAGAGGAATGTTTATAACCGGCACAAAACAAGTGTTTGCTGTGTTAACATTTTTGGGATTCTTTGATTTTTTTTTTTTTTTTTGTAGTCTCATTAAAAATTCATCCCCTGAGGTCTCTGCTGTTTTCAGTCTCCATAAGTTTGCGGTGTTTTTGTCTGTCTGCTCTCTGGCCTTCTTAGAAATGTAGGTAGGGGAAGGAGGAAATCCCAAAATAGAAAGGGGGGCTGGAAGCCTTTGGAATTGTCTGGAGAGAATCCACTGCAGCCCCCTCAGCATGAGGGCGGGCGGTGTCAGGCAGGGGACACTCCAGGCACAGAGCTGAGTCTGTAGGCTCTGGAAAGGTGACCTGGAACCGGAGGTCCCTCCTGCTTCTCATGGACTGTTGTGACCTCCTGTGTAAGGAATGGAGAGTGAGTCTGAGGCAGCGAGGCCACGGCACACAGGATATCAGGGAGGGTTCTAGAAATCTCTGAGGCCCTCTTTCTAGTCTTGCAAATGAAACCACCCTTGATGTTGAAAGGGAAGTTAGAAGGACATCAGGATCTCCCCTGCTGTCTTTCTGCTTCTAAAGCCATACATTGAATGATATCATTTGTTACCAGAAATCATATTCAGAGAAGCATAAAGAAAAAAATGGAAATGACTTATAATCTTACCACTCCGAGGTGATATCATGGAAATGCTTGACTGAAATCTTTTCCATCATTTAGAGTTTACAGACCCTTTTTTGTTTAAGTTTGGACAATACCATTTGTACTGGTTTCTAATCTTTTTAAAAATGGTCTCGTGACAGTTCTCTTATGCACTTAAATAGTCCTCAAGAACATTCCTTTTTAATGTCTAGAGAATTGCATATCACGAATGTTCCCTATTTGGTGACATTTAGTTTATCTGGACTGTTTTTCCTTTGTAAAACACATGTACATCCTTGAATATTCTCTTAGAATAACATCCAAGCTTGTGAATGCTTTGGAAAGGCTATTTCTCCTTAAAAATTTTGTGCCTTTGAGGTGCCTGTATGATTCTTTTTTTTTTTTTTAAGATTTTATTTATTTGACACAGAGAGAGAGAGATCACAAGTAGGCAGAGAGGCAGGCAGAGAGAGAGAGGAGGAAGCAGGCTCCCTGCTGAGCAGAGACCCTGAAATCATGACCCCAGCTGAAGGCAGAGGCTTAACCCACTGAGCCACCCAGGTACCCCGCCTGTGTGACTCTTTGATTTTGGCTCAGGTCATGATCTCAGGGTCTGGGAACGGTGCCCCACGTCAGGCTTCACACTCCGCAGGAAGTCTGCTGGCGGATTCTCTCCCTGTCCTCCTGCCCTTCCCTCATGCTTGAGCACGTGTCCACGTGCTCTCTCTCTAAATGAATAAATGAGTGAAGGAATGAAATGTTAGGAGTTCTTATACTTGCATGAGCAGTATGTTTCTGTGAGCTCAAGATCATACTGGGGCTGGTGTCTGCCATATGTGTGAACATTTGGGGGAGAGTGTTGTCTTGTGTTGTCCTTCCCCACTATGCGTGGCGGATGCGTGGCCCCAGCTCCCTGGTCACCTCCAGCCTCAGTGGTCATGGCTCGTCTGTCCCAGAGCCACCCTGCCCCTGGCCATAGACCTCGCCGTCCTCCTTAATGTGTATGCAGGCGGGTACAGCCTACTCATGTTGACGCAAGAGCCAGAATCCGTTTGCCGTCTCTGAATCAGGGGCTGACATCGCTTCTGAAGAGGTGTGCACAGCCCACAGTTTATTCATTCCCAGGGGGGTGAGAGGGCGTGTGTAGGGGAAGTGCCATGGCTGATACTCAGTGAGACCGCGATCCCCCAGTCTTCACCCCAGTCCCTGTCATTCAGTAGTCACTCTGCCATCTACCATTGGAACGATCTGGGAAATTGAAGCCTTTATTAAAAAGAAAACTCCTTGGGAAGGGTCCTACGTGAAGGCATGACCTACTGGCACTTCAGTTCTCAGTCAGGATCCTGGCAGTGCTGCAGAATTTGGGTCGGGGGGTGGCGCGTGGGGGGTTCACCCTGGAGAAAGCCTGGGCCAGCTGGAGGTGGCAGTAGAAACAAAGCCACCTGCTCCGGGGCCCCAGAACCTCCTTGCTCACACCTCGTTTGGCCACAGTGAGGCTCCGGGGAAGGGACCCACATCTCAACGTGGGCTGATCGGCTTCTGTCCAGCAACTGTGGTGTGACAGGACCAAGTGGGGTAGTAGCTTCCGTCTTTATCACCACTTAGCTCACGGGCCGTTGCAGAGAACATCCCTGTGTAAGGAAGATGTGAAGTTAGGGTTTATATGGAAGTGTGCCAGCCTTCCCACATGCACCCTGATTTGAAGAGTTTCGTTTGAAGGGCGCATTCTGTGTTGTTAGCGTTTCCGTGGGTTACTCTCCAGGAGGAACCTCTTTCTCAAGAAGAGAACATTTGTGGGCTGATGGTGGGGAAGACGTTGACGGCATTTGCTCGGTATAGTGTCGTGTTCTGCATCTCTGTGCAGCTTCCCCTTCTGATGAGTCACTCCAGCTTTTGTGTCTTTATGCATGAAGATTAGGAAGAGGTGTATGAGCTTTGCCTTGACCTTTTTAGCGTGGGGTCGCCTTGCCTGGGAAGGGGATGTGGAGATACCTAAAAGCTACGAAACTGCTGTCTAAACGGGGTTGCAGTGCAATCTGCCGGGAATCTGATCCATTGGAAGGGGAGTGCTGGGCCGCCGAGGACCCTGCTTTTTCCATCATAAGCGCCCCAGCTTGTTCTTTCCTGACTTACGACCTTGGAAATGCAGTTGCCTGGGCTTCATGGGCAGTTCTCCCCCCTGCTGCCTGTCTGCCTGTGCCCTGGCTGGGTAGGGCTTCTCCCAGTGGGAAGCGTGCACCTCTCCCCTCCACCCTACCCCGTCACCCTCCCCATCCTCCATGCTTCGGCACCTGCCTGGAGCTGCCTGGGGTGGTGTGTGTCCATGGCAAGGCAGCCATGTGGGGGATGGAAGCAGCCTGGGTTTGTACCCATGCTCGGACCTTGAACAGGTGGCCCAAGCTCTGTGTCTGTTTCCACGTCTGCAAAACTTCCCTTAGAAATGTGGTGTCAACGTCCATAAATCCCTATGGGCACATCATCACCTCTGAACTAATGTTAGGGTCCCCTCCCCACACTGGACACCTCAAACTTCAGTACCTTGTGGAATTAAAGAATGTACCTCAGAGGCTTCCTTCCAGAAGGAATAATCTGCCTTTTGTCCAATTTGAATGAATCTGTTGGGCACGGCACAACACACTGTGGGTTTCTACTCTTAAGTTCCTTGATGCAGTGGCCTGGGGCTAGGTGGCCGTCACCTCTGTGTCATCCTCAAAAAGCAGGTGTTTCTTAAACATCCTGGAATTATTTAGGATTCATGTCCCAGCAGGTTTTTCCAGTGCCCAGAAGCGGGCCCCCAGTACTGATTTAGGGACAGTCCCCACTGGCCCAAGTGAAAGCTGCTGCTCTTGGCCTGGAATTCCGTCTCATCCAGGGCTGTTTTTTTCTCTGTGGTGCTTGCATTGTTTTAAGAACCTCACCCTGAAGCAGCCTACTTTGAAGTTTAGGGGGGGAAAAAAAAAAACATGACAATGCCATAAGAAAGGGTGATTGGGATGGCTTTTGTGTTAGCAAGTATCAGCCACAGTTTCGAAGATGGCATGGGTGAGCCGAGCCTCAGAGCATGTGCAGGTGAGACAGCCACCGGTCCTCCTGATCTGAGCTGGGCTGTGACCCTGGACTGTGTCTGTGAGTGCCTGGTCCCATGCAAGCCCAGACGGGGAAAGGAGGCCCACATTTATGGAGCATATTTTGGAAAAGAAGTAGAATGAGCTCCTGTGTCTGGGGGGGTGCCTTCCAGCTAGTATGCAGAGTCAGATCACAGATGGGCAATTTGCGAGGAGGCTTTTGGTTTCTCTGCCTCGTCTCTGTAGAGACCTCCACGGCTGTTAGCTCCATGTGTTGGGTGGTGTCATGGGGGCCATCAGAACTGGGAGAATCTTCCAGGAAGAGGTGTGGTGGTCAAAGGCATGGACTCAGGCTGAGCCATTGGGCATGGATTCTGGTTCTGCCCCTTGCTGGTTGTGTGGCTGAGGCAAGTCCCTTACCCTGGGACTCGGTTTCCTCATCAGATAAGTAGGAGGTCAGTGATGGTACAGATCTCTCAGAGCTGTCATCCAGGAATAAGTGAACAAAGTTTCCATGTATAAAGCAGAACGCAAATAAACCAGAGGTGATGTGTATGTGTATGCTAAACAAAATACACATTCTTCCGTATTTACTGAAAAATAAATACCCACCCCGCAACAACCCTTGTGGAGCTGGACTTGGGGCGTGTGACCCTGAGAAAGGAAAGGCTCTAGGAAGGAGGGGATGGTAGGAGCCTGGAGGTCAGAACTGCCTCCACTCAGTCACCATGACATCAACCTTCTCCCGTCCTTATTATCTCCTGGGAAGGTGAGGCTGTCGGTGCCACCTGTCCTGGAGGCTATAGGGTGGCAGATGGGACGGGGTCAGCCTCCAGTGCTCCCCCACTGGCTTATCTCTGTGAGTTGTATGGTGAACACAGATTCTTAGCTAACGGGCCAGCTCTGCCCTTGTCCCTTGCCCTCTCTGGCATCAGTCCTACCTTCATTTTAGGACGAGGACACCAAGGCCTGAGCTGCTTCTTGCTCACTCGCTTGAGGACAGTCATTACCAGGATGCACTCCATTCTTTCCGTCACTCTGGTATCTCTTTCTCCGTCCCTGCTCCCCTTTGTCTTAAGTTTTCTCATTCCACATTCCCTCTCCCAGGGTGTGGGTGGCTGTGCGGTGAATTAGAGGGATATAATTAGCGTGCAGGGATAAAGCCCCTCCAGCTTGCCGTCTTGGACCGGCTGTGCTGAGACAGGGCCTGGTACCATCTGTCCCTGCAGAGTGCCATGGGTAGCCCAAGGTAGTATAAAGGGGGGTGGGCACTCTCCCTGGAAGCCATGCCCTCTGCCCTACCCTGGTGATCCTGCAGTGCCCTCCCTCTGGTGCCCCCAGCACACGCGCGTGCGCGCACACACACACACACACACACACACAGCAAATACAAATGGCCTGATGAAAGGAGGAGCCAGGTGTGGGGTCCACAGACCTGGGCTGGGCTGTGACAGGCCGCAGTGGGCTGTGCTGGTTAGGCTGAGCCAGGAGGGGAGATGCCACCACCCTAGTCCTAACAGGTTTTTCTGGGGGAGGGAGTCGGGTACCATCCCCCTGCCGCCATGCGCGGATCCGGCAGAACCAGTTGCCTGCATGGGGAGCCCAGGAGCCAGGCCACCCTGGACGGTAGGGGCCGGCGGCGGAGGAGCTGTCCCCACTAGCATCTGCCCGTAGGCCCAGTTCCATGCAGTCGTCTTTGATCTCCTGTGCATCGTTGACCCTGACCGTGGTCACACGGGAGCTGCTTCTCCAGCCCCCGAGCAGAAGTCCGGGCCGCCCTTCTAATGCCACCAGCTGGGTTCAGGTGGCGGTGTGACCAGTACCTTCTCTTCGGGGCTGGTAAAGGCCAGGCCCTTTCCCCCTGGGGCCTCGCAGAGCCTTCTGGCTTCTCCACAGACCCTGGCATTGTCTCTGGCTTGGGGCCCAGACTTTGCGGAGGTCACGATGGGCCGGTGCCAACGGCCTTTTGTCTGTCTGCTTCCTTGGGCTCCCAGTACTTTCTCAATGCTGAGACTGGATGACAAAAATGACACATTTATATACCCAGCACCGTCTATGCATCCCTGTAACTCTGTGTTTAAGTCTCCTGCATAGACAAGCACAGAGTCTAAATCCAGGGTCTGGAGGACTGAGCGATGCGGACACGTGCGTACCCCTCACGCCCCCCCCCACGCCCCCCCACGCCCCCCCCACGCCCCCCCACGCCCCCCCACGCCCCCGCCCCTTCTGCAGGCCCACGCATGCGCACGCCCCCCGTCTGCTTGCGCACGCGCACACCGTGTGGTCCTCTCTGGGCCTCGGGCTGCCTGCAAGGGTCCCGGCACCCAAACCCCAGGCAGGCGTCATGGACCTGACCCTCTCAGTCTCCCCCTCCCTCTCCCTCAACGTTTTCTCGGGAGCCCCTCAGTGCTCTCGGCCTCTGTGAGGGGCGGGATGCTGCTGGTGACCCTGACATACGAACGATCGAACGATCGTTAGCCTTTGAACACCTTTCCCTCCCCCTCCTCAGCACACTCCCTCCCGAGCCCGCAGTTTGCCGTGAATGGTCAAGTGCTGCTGACTTCCTCCGGAATCAGGCGGGATTGCCTGTTTCTACTCCAGCAGCCGGACTGTCGGCGCTGTGTGTTCTGGCGGCCCCTGTGGGCCCCATCCCACTCCTTTTTGGGGGGCGCGGGTGGCGATATGCCTCAGCTCAGTTCTTTCTAAGAATTTCTTTCAGCCGAGAAAACAATTCCCAAGTCCATATATACTTAAATAGTCAGTTTTCAGCTTCTGTCTTCTCTCCCAAAGCCTTTCTCCTTCCGACGCTTCTGTGCCTTCCCTCACATCCGTTCTGACGGTCAGAAACTTCATCACTCCTGCGGAAAATCGGAAGAACCACAAACCTAGAGAGACTCAGCCATCTGGGAGTCTTCATGCCCACACGCGTGGGATGCACGTGGTGGTGGGAAAGGGAATGTCAGCTCCTTCATTCACCAGCTTGTATGACCTTGAGCAGGTCCTTCCTGAGCTCGTGCTTCCACAGCTGCAAAGCCGGTGTCCCAGGGCCTCTTGGGTTGGCTCCTGTGATAATTAAATGTGGTCAGGGAATTGCTCGTTGTAGTGCTTGATGCCAAGAAGACCTTCTGTCAGGCACACCAGAGTTTTCTGTTCGGTCAGGTACATATTTGGAACACCCCTCATAAAGCCCAGGCAACTCCCCATCCTTTTCATTGTTCGCACTCTCCCTGTGTGCCTGCAACATGGTCCCTCTCTCTGTTGCCTTTCTTGCAGGAAGGACTAGGGTAGTCCTGGAGAACATGTGCCATGCCACGTGGAACTGGCCAGAGCTGGCGGCAAGGTGGGGTCAGGCTCAGTCTGTGGGCTCAGCTAAGGCCCAGTGCGTGGGAGGAGGTAGGATTGGGGAAGGAAGCTGAGGAAGCAGAAGCACCCCAGATAAAACCTGGACATGAGCCTGGTTTAGTTTGGGATGAAGAGCCACAGTGCGTGTACTTGGGGCAGCAAGATGGGAGCAAGAAAAAGCTGTGAAGTCATGGAGGAAATGAGCAAATTATCTGTGCGGCCCCTCCCTGCTGGTCACTGTGCACGCAATGGGGCCTTTGAGGTGGGGTGGCCCAGGAGCCCCTCAGCGCCATGTCCCTTCCCCATCATCTTTTTCCCAGGTGGGAAACACACTCCTGCTGCCCTTTCTATATCCAAGCAGAGGCTTTAAAAATACAGCTTCCTGTGAAAAAGAGACGCAGTGTCTGAATGAAGTATAAACTGTGGATGCTATGGCTGCTGCTCTGTCATAGCCATCTGGTACCTCCGCTCTGAGAAGTGGGACTGAAACCGGGGGTATGGGACCGGCGGCCGCCGGTGTGCGTGTGATTCACTCCCATCACTGGGCGCGCACGGGGAAGCAGAGGCTGAGCGAGGCGCCTCCCACTCCATCCGTGTCCGGGCTGTGAATGTCATGGTATGTTAGTGTCGCTTTACCAACATGGACACTGTGGCTCAACGGGTGCTAAAGACTGAATGATTAGGCCCCCCACCCGAATTCCTGTGCTCAAACCTAATTCCCAAGGTGATGGTATTAGGAAGTGGGCCTTCGGGGGGGCACTTAGGTCATGAGGGTAGGGGGTTTCATGACAGGATAAGTGTCTCAAAAAAGAGCCCCAAGATCTCCCCGGACCCTCCCCTGCATGGAGACACAGCGAGAAGACGGCCCTCTGTGAACCAGGGAGAGGCCTCTACCAGACGCCAAGTCTGTCAACACCCTGATCTTGGACTTCCTCTCCAGAACTGTGGGTAATCAGTTTCTCTTGTTCAGGCCACCCAGCCTGTGCTGGTCTGTCATGGCGGTCCCCACGCACGACAATTGAGAGATTAAGTCTCTCAGCTCATGAGTTCCGGAGCTGGAGCCCAGTCTGGGTTCTTGACTTTCCTGGACAGCAACTGTTACAACATCGTGTGACAGGAGACGTTCGTACAGGTCTCTTACATTCCTCAGGGTACTTCCATCATTGTCTTTACTGTTTCATTAGTCGTGAAAGGGAGATGAGGCAAGTTATCAACCCAAAACGGAAAACCAGAGAAACTTCAATTTCCCAGTGTTTAGTGAGACAGTGGATGAACCAGGAATAGAACCAGCTCCCGCTAGTCCCTCTCAACCCCTGACCCCAACTGCAGGTGACTCTACCTGTCATCCTTACCGACACCTCTCTCGACCGTGTTTCAGCTCAGCTCTAAGGATAAGTGAGATTTGTAGTTGTGCAGATGAAAGGTGGTGGGGGGTGGGACAGTGTCCTAGTGCATAAGGCGGGTCCTAGGTGGAGGGGCTTAGCCTGGACCAGCCATTCTCAGTGGCCACATGGACCGAAGAAGGCTACAGCACACTTAGCCATGGAGGACTCACAAACTCATGGATGGTCATGGAATAGCGTTGTCACCCGGCCTTTAGGGTCCTGCCACCAAGGGAGTCGGAGTCACAGTGAGGCTCTGTACCTGCTAGCCTTCATTCACCCCTTTGACGTCAGACCTGCTGCTCTGTAGGCGTGTGTGTGCTGGACACTCTGTTAACACCCTTCCTGCCTCGTTACTTTGCATTGAAACTGATCCGGTGAGGGGGGAGTGTAAACGTCCCTTGTTCTGTCTGTCCAGGCAGGTGGGAGCAGATCTGTGTTCATTAACAGAGTCCTGGCCTGGAACGTAGTGTTCCAGCCACAGCTCTGGAGAGAGAGGACACGGAAGGTCCTCGGGCCCAAGCGGGTGGCTCTGAGTTGACCCTTTCTGTTTCAGCTGCTGCCCGTGAGCTCACTGCATGTGGGGGTGGTCAGGGTCACCTCTGCCCAGCAGAGCACCCCTCCCCGCTGCAGATGCTTCACAGGGTCAGTGGCAGGAATCAAGTACTTGCCTTGGCTGTTGCACTTGAATAGAATTGTATATTTCGTGTAAGTTAAGACTCTTTCTTGTATGTGTACAGGTGTCCTGGGCGGCGAGTGGTTTTGAAGGTGAGCTGTCTTGGGCAGTTTTCACGTGGCCGCCTCAGGTGCACGTCACCCTCTCTCTGTCAAGTAACTCTTTGTCACGTCACATTTGGTCATGCGGTAGATTTCATGTCTGCATCAGCCAACACACGAGCCCCCTTCTGGAAGAGCAGCACACCCCCTGTTCTGGGGCCTGTGTTTCCTACTATCAGTTCAGCTCAAGGGTCCGATTCAGGAACTGTTTCTTTGTGCTGCCGGTGTGCTTGACAGCCACAGTGCTGTGTTCCTTGAGGAAGACCACAGGCAGAGTGTCCTCTTCCGTGTCCTGATAGGGGCCCCACAAGCAGGAGCACAGCTGGTGCTGCCCCTGGGCTTCTCCAGCCGAGTATCTGTGTGTTTTCTAAGGGTTCCGGAGAATAGTTTGGAGCTTGCCGTGTGCTCCATGGAAAGGCACCATGGAGAGGACGGACCGTGATCTGAGCCTGCGTCGGTAGCTGGGTAAGCATTGCGGGTTAGAGCACAAACAGGACGGGGCACTGGACGCCGCTCACAGCTGCCCAGGGACACAGGTGTGGGCGACCCCATCGGGCCACACAGATGAGGTGCCGAGCCTCAGGGCAGCCGGGAGCAGGGCCAGGACCCATGCCTGAGGCTCCTGCCCATGTGTGCAGACTTCCTTGATCTGGCTGCAAATCAAACTTGTTACTGGTCTCTTAGCTGCGGGCCACGAGGCTAAACCAGGAAAGAAGGCGTGGGGTTCCAGAGGGGCGTGTGGCTGGCTTCTGCAGCCAAGACTGTGGAGGGCCTGCATAGACCGTCATACAGACCGCTCTTCCGCATGTCCGTCCGCCGCTGGGGGGTCAGGGCAGGAAAGACATGGAGAGAAATGAGGATCCTTGTAGCAGAAGATAAAACCCAGCTGCGGCCAGCACTGAGGACAAAGGCTTGACCATGCTCTATGGTACCCTTTTATAGAATGTAACATCTCAATTTTTTTTTTAACCTCTAAACTGAGAGGAATATTTTTGTGATAATGGGGGATGTTCTTCTATATTTTTATAACTGCTTGATTTTGCCTGGACATAATGATTTCATTTTTTTAATCCTTTAACTCTGAGTACTAAGTGATCCTTGTCTGTGTCACGACACTGCAGACAATTGATGCCCCAAAATGCTAGTCTATGCAAAACGCCGTTCTCCTCTCAAAGTGAATGATTTTGTCTCCAGAAGGTTGGACTTCAGAAAGTCACACTTCATTTCCAGAGAGCATGAAGGTGGGGATCCGGGCCCCATGCGGCTGTGGTCGTGCAGTGGGCACAGGGAAGGCTGCTCCCACAGGACCCTCGCTCACTCCCAGTGGGACTTGTGGTGAACTGGCCAAGATGGGCCGTGGCCTGTGTCTGAGGTTTTATTCCCTCTGCGGTTCTTCTTACTTCCATTTGATGGGTCAGGAAACCAAGATGCAGAGAAGGTGTGTGGCCTGCCCAAGGTCACATAACCAGCAGCTGTAGACAGAGGGGGAGGACCAGAAAGAGTTCCAAAGTGGTTTCCAACAGTTCAGAGAGGCAGGAAGTTGAACAAAACAATACCCAGAGCCTGTCCACCTGAGCTGGGGACCCAGAAGTCGTCGGTGACACTCCCCCTCCCACGTCCTGCCCACTGATCAGCTGTTCCCACTTCCCAGGTGGTCTCCCTCCCCAGGAATACCACATTGCCCCTTCCTGGCTCCCCAGACCTCTCATGTGTCTGCAGGTGTGGGCAGGTGGGGCAGGGGCTGTCCGGGCTCCCTGCCCAGCCAGCCGAGGTGAGCCGGGCTGCAAAGTATTGTACTCCTTCCAGCCTCGCCCACCCCAGCCCTGCTGGCTTCCTCTTCCACACAGATGTTTCTAGCTGCTCTTTTTACCAGGCATTAACATGGGCTGCTGTCCCAGAAACCAGATCCTTCCCACTGGGGTCAGCAAAGATGCCCTTCCTCCCCACTTACCCTTCCCACTCCCCTTCCCTGCTCACCCTCCCCGCTTACCCGCTCTCTGTCCACCTTGTCAGTGGGTGCGTCCAGCGCACTGTGAGCTGGGCTGGGAGCAGTACCAAAGTCCTACCTTGGTCAACACACTTCAGCTGGGTCTTAGGACTGGAGAATGGAGGCAGACCTAAACAAGTGTGTAAGTCCCTAATAAAACAGCCCTAGACCATGACATATGCAAGGAGGGAGGCCTACTTGGGATGGAGATTGACGGGACCAGAAGTGGTGTCTGCTTGTGGTTGGGTGAGCTTCACCACCTAAGGAAGCTGGAGCTCCAGGAGGGCTTGCGTCTGGCAGATGGGTCTGCGTGGACGTGGGCTCTGGGGTGGAAGGTGCTTGCCAGGGCCGGGCCTGCCCCTGGGCGGGCCTGCGCACCTGCTTGCCTGGCCTTGGAGAGCGGCCTGGGAGGCAGGGCCTCATGTGCTTTAAGTCACAGGAGAGTTTTAATGAAGCAGGGGAGTGTTGTGATCTGGTTTACGTTCCTTAAAAATTTTTTCTCGTTGCTAGGAATCATTTGGGAGAGGCTGTTTTTGTCTTCTAGGCCAGAGATGGTGGCCCCTGGGCCAGAGCACTGCCGTGGGCGTTTGATGACGCATTGTAGAGGTGGGGGTGGCCGGATGTGCCCATGGGCTGGATGTGGGGGTGGGGGTGTCGGGGGAGGAATCCACAGTGGATCAGGTTTCTGCCTGAAGTAACCAGAGGGAGCTGGCCGGGAGAGAAAGGGAGAGGACGAGGGATCTGGAGTTTCAGTTCGGACTCGTGGGGTTTAAGATACCAGCCTCACTCATGTCCTGGTGCAAATGGAAAAGATACGCCGGTGAGGGCCGCTGGCTGGTGGAGGCCCTGGCCCTAGGGCTCGGGTCACCTGCAGGACCCTGGGTCACTTATAGTCCGTTACCCCCGCCCAGCACACGTACAGGGAAGTGGAGCACGGTGCGGGGTTCAGAGGTACGGACCAGAAGAGGGAGCCGCTGTGGTCACCCCTCAGTGAGGTCCCTGCCCGAGCTCACTGGCTTCAGGAACAGGCTAGGCCCTCCCCACATACCGCATGCAGCAGGGATTCATCCTAAAGCATGAGCACGGCCTGTGGCGCTCACAGCCCTGCGTGCTCTGTGGGGGGCCTCCCAGCCCTGTGCCCCTTCGTATCCACAGCCATCTCTGCGGTCCTTCTGGGGAGCTTCTGAGACCTCACCTCCCCAGCATCTGGACTCAGGTCCCTCTTGTGGGCACCCCCATCCCCCTGTCTGACATCACTGCTGCCTGCTCCTGTCATTACACCGAGAACGCCCGGGGAGAAAACACCGTGTCTTACTCCTTTCTGTCCCCAGGATCAGTATGACCCTCAGGTGTTCACTGGGTAAGCGGTTCTGATGGCTGCCCTTGCCTTACAGTCCCCTCTGTGAACAAGACACTTGTTCTTGTAGTCACCCCTGGAAAGAGGGGTTGGCTTCTAGCTTGGGGTGGTGGGAGGAGTCTCTTGGGGGATCTGAGCATTAGTGAACCATTCTTCCTTCCTTCCTTTTTATTTTTTTTTTAAAGATTTATTTATTTATTTTAGAAAGAGAGAGAGTGGGGGGGTAGAGGGGAAGGGCAGAGGGAGAGAGAGAATCTCCAGCAGACTGCCCTCTGAGCACGGCGCCCGACACCAAGCTGGACCCCACTGCTTGGAGATCATGACTTCAGGGGAAACCAAGAGTTGGAAGCGCAACAGACAGCCCATCGCTGAGCCATTCTCGATGCTACCCTGGCTCTGTGGGCCTGCTGCAGCATCCTGGGATTGAGGGAGCACGTGATCCCTGGTAGGCCGAGGGAACCAGATGGGCAATGGTGATGGGGCCTCGAGGGCTGACATTATGGGGTGGGGAGGGGAGCGGAGAGGGAGAGAGGAGGGAGACGATGATACGAGCTTGTATGTGGCAGTGCAGCATCGGCACCATCGACCTGCAGAGCCCTGTACCCCAGCCCAGACCCCAAGGGCACACACACACACCTGCTCTTCCTCCTCTGGGCCCTCCCTTACCAGCCTGCCCCGATCCATGTGCCCACGTTGCCTTCGCATTTTTGCCAATGCAGTTCTCCCTTTCCCTTCAGAGTTCCTTCTGGCTGTGCGCTGTAACCCTCCATCCCCCGCAGGGAAAGCTGTGCCCGGCAGAGGTGGAGGGAGCTGGTGGGCTTCGCAGACCACACATCTGGCTGAAGTCGTGTGTGTTTGTGTGTGTGTGTGTGTGTGTGTGTGTGTACATGCTGTGCACAGATCAGCCACATGCCTCCTTGTCCACTCGTGAGAGCAGAAGGGACACTTTGAAATAATTACCCCGGCAGCAGGTGCTCTTGGACTGGCTCTGGGCCAGGTGGGATGAAGGTCACGTTCACTGGAAGGCACTTAGAAGTGAGTGACCTGGGGAAGTGTCCCTATACTTCAGAGCTTCTAGTTCGTCACCTGCAGAAGGGGATGGTGATCCACCAGGACGAGGACGTTGCAAGGCTCATCTGGGTAGAACCTGGAAAAGCTCCTATAAATGAATCAAACATAAGACCGGCTTAGCTTGGCTGGGGATGTTGCCCACCCCCAGGGCCATATTCTTCAATGGTCATATTAACAAAGGTAGTGATATGGATCGAATCTGAATGGCATTTCCTCCCTCCCTCCCCTCCCTCCTGTCCTCCCTCCTTTCTTCCTGGTGACTGGCCTGTGCCGACACTTCTCAAATAGGAAGCATCACAAGAGCAGAGGGGGACAGTAGAGGACTCGGAAATCCAAACCAAACAGATAAGAGGGTGCCGGCTACTTCCCAGTTGCTTCCTGAAGCAGTTGGCCAGGGCAGAGTTTGCTGTGAGAACTCACTTGGAAATTGCCTGGGAGGCACAATTACTTTAAAGCTAACTTTTGGAAGGGAAGGTTTCATTCTGCTTACTCAGCATGATGGAGCAATTAAAATGCTGGTTTTCCTCCTCTTTGAGAGCTACCCCTGAATAATTTATGGCTTCACCCACTGGAGGCTGTAAGTCTTCGCTGAAACACAATGATTTCCACTAAGAGTGGGTGTGGGGAAGCAGGCTGTTCCTGCTACCCGGGGCCCCACTGGCTGCTGGCCTCAGTGTCACTGCAGCTTGTGGCGAAGGGCAGTTAGACGGCCTGATGCCCTTCCCAAAAAATGGCTGGTGACTGGCTGTGAATATGGTGGCTGCTTGGCTGTCTGGGCCTCTGTTTCTTCTTCTATAAAATGAGGGCAGTTAGAGCATTTGAAAGCCCTCAGCCCAAGTCACAGGATTTCTGTGGCTGATGCCTCAGGAAAGGTTTCCAGGTTTCCACAGCAGCCTTGCAAAAAGCAGGCATTCCATTTTCCACATGGGGCACTTGGAGGCATTTATCTAAGACTGTGCACTTAGCTACAAGTAAATTCAGGGTTTTGGCTCCTGAATCTATCTAACCTAAAACCTGGACTGCCTTGTCATTGTCTTATTTTGCTGGGAAAAACTTGTTTTTCAGTAACTGCCTATACCACTAGTGGAGAAAGGGGGGATGGTAAAAATTCTGAAGAGCGTGCATAACTTTTATTAGAAATTGCAAAGCCCATCTCCTGCAGGGTTATCTGGCTGGCTTAGTCGGTAGAGTATGGATCCCTGGCTCCCAGGTCATGAGTTCGAGCCCCAAGTTGGACATAGAGATTATGTAAAAAAGATTTAAAAAAAAAGAAAAGAAAAAGCTTGTCTCTTAGAAATCCCTCCACATTGTTAGCCTGGCTTAAGTCACTATATGGAATTGAAAGCCATCTCTCTCTCTTTTTTTAAATTAACATATAATGTATTATTTACCCCAGGGGTACAGGCCTGTGAATCAATTAGTCTTACACATTTCACAGCACTCACCGTAGCACATGCCCTCCCCAGTGTCCATCCCCCAGCCACTCCTCCCCCCCCCCACCCTCTAGCAACCCTCAGTTTGTTTCCTGAGATTAAGAGTCTCTTATGGTTTGTCTTCCTCCCCAGTCTCCTTTTGTTTCATTTGTCCCTTCCTTCCCCCCAGGACAACCCCCCCCTTAAATTCCTCATATGAGAGAGATCATATGATCATTCTCTTTATCTGATTGACTTATTTCACTCAGCATAATACCTTCTAGTTCCATCCGCATCATTGCAAATGGCAAGATTTCGTTTCTTTTGATGGTTGCATAATATTCCATTGTGTATATATACCACATCTTCTTTATCCATTCATCTGTGGATGGACATCTAGGTTCTTTCCATAGTTTGGCTATTGTGGACTTTGCTGCTGTAAACATTCAGGTGCACGTGCCCCTTTGGATCACTACATCTGTATCTTTAGGGTAAATATCCGGTAGTGTGATTGCTGGGGCATAGGGTGGCTCTATTTCCAACTTTTTGAGGAACCTCCATCCTGTTGTCCAGAGTGAAAGCCTATCTCTTCAGGGTGCATGTGTGTATTTCCAACCGCTGTCCCCGCATTAGCCAAGAGCTGTGAGGTTTTTGTATTTTGGCGAAGTTATCCAAAGGAGCCCCTTCAGATTGAGCAATACGTTTTAAGTTGCCAGGCGTGCAGTTGTAGGGCAGAAGGAGAGCAGTCTCGTCTGCGTGGGCATTTCAGGCCCGGAGTGGTGCCGGCATCCGTATCGAAGTCACCTCCAGGGAGTGAAGTTACCTCCCCTGGGCGGAGCGCGGTGTCCTTCCCTTGGTGTCCTTCCCTTGGTGTCCTTCCGCCTGCTGGTTGCGTCCCTTTCTGGCCGGGCGAGAACGCGGGGCGGGGGTGTGGGGTGTGTGGTGCGGGGAGTGCGGGGTCCCTGGCGCGCAGGGGATGGTGCGCCCCCGCCCGGCCGCGTGCCCCGCCGGCCACCACGCGCCGCCCCCAACCCCGGCCGCCTCTGTTTCAGGTCCCACCCGAAAGATGCCGCCCGGCGCCAGCGCCATGGACTTCTTCCAGCTCTTCGTCCCGGACAACGTGCTCAAGAACATGGTGGTGCAGACAAACATGTACGCCAAGAAGTTCCAGGAGCGCTTCGGCAGCGACGGCTCCTGGGCCGAGGTGACGCTGCCGGAGATGAAGGCGTTCCTGGGCTACATGATCTCCACCAGCATTTCCCACTGCGAGTCGGTCCTGAGCATCTGGAGCGGCGGCTTCTACAGCAACCGGAGCCTCGCCCTGGTCATGAGCCAGGCCCGCTTCGAGAAGATTCTCAAGTACTTCCACGTGGTGGCCTTCCGCTCCAGCCAGACCACGCACGGCCTCTACAAGGTCCAGCCCTTCCTCGACTCCCTGCAGAACAGCTTCGACTCTGCCTTCAGGCCTTCCCAAACCCAGGTGAGCGCCCCCACCCCGGGCCTCCCCGGTGGCAGCCCGCTGTCACCCAGAGGGCGCCCCTGCCCTTCTCTGTCCCCTCGCCCCCACCCCCACCCCCAGACTCAGCACTCCCAGCCGTGGCGAGGTCAGAAAACAGGGGTTCTGCTCGGACTCGGTTCCCCGCCTCCTTGCCCGCACCCTGCCTCCCCGGAGTGGTGCTGTCTTTCCAGGTCACATGTTTGCCAGGCCGATGTGGATGTTCTTCCATGAAGAAGAACCTGTGATGGTAACTAGCCCGTGTTCTCTGAGCGCGTACCCGCTGTTGCTGGTGGTAGGGGTGAGGCCGGGTAGGCGGCACCGGGATGGAGGCCGGAATCTCAGCCACTAGTCAGGTGTCAGGTGCCCGGGAGTCACTCGGGTGTGGGGGTCCACGTGCCACGAGTGTGGCTTTTGGACCAGGGTCCAGTAGAGCCCCACACCTAGTGGTTATGGCCCCCTTCCCAGCTTCCCTCCCTGGTTCTAGAAGGTGCTGTTTGTTCTCAGCTCCTGAGCCGCTGCCTGCTGGTGCTGATGTGTGGCCAGTACCCCGGGCTGCAGGGAGATTCGAGGTTCAGAACCAACCTCAAAACTGCGGAACCGGTCTAGCAACTGAGGAGGTGGCTTGTTCCGGGGATGCCTCTAACCAAACGTTGAGGAAGCTTTTGGCCCATGGGAGTCTGATTCCCCTGACCGGTTCGATGCAGTAACAAAAACTGACATCATTTTTATTTGCACACTTAAAGGGCCCTTGGTCCACCCGCACTTTCTTGTGCTGTTCCTGTAAGAGCCTTCTTCCTAAAGCTCAAATTCTTTTTGACTCTGTATCTTGCCTTTTTTTCCTGCGCAGCTGAAAATCACAGGGTTTTTGTGGGGGAAGATATCGTCCTATTTCAGGTCTGTGGGAGCCTGTAACCAGTTTATGAAAGCATTCCCCCTGCTGTTCTGCAAATGCGCTGGGCTCATTATGATTTCCAGGTGTTTGCCATGCTCTTTCTGACTCCCGGAAGCTTCTCCCTCTTCTCCACCTCAGCAGATGTGCCCAGTCTCCGGGGTCCAGTGCGAGGCCTACACTCCCATGCTGGCTCTGCTTTCCTGAATTCCCTCACTCTTTATAGGGCAGCTGAGTCCCATTCTTCCTTGTCCCCCTTGTGGCTCTTTCCTTCCAAACAGGAGATGGGCTCTTTTTGGGACACAAGCCCTGCCTTACACAGGCCCCGCAGGACTAAGCACAGGGCTCGGCACTTTTTTTGTTTGTTTCACTGAATATTTGCATGGTTGGAAATGAACCAGACCAGAGCCCTACTAGCTGGATGCAAATGGAAAAGAGCAGTATTCTGACCATCCTTGGGGCCAAACATTTGTACAGCTACTGGCAGAGGCTGTGGGCTCACTCTGGCTGAGTATCTCTTAAGAACCCCAACAGCCAGCTGCTGGGATGACTGATACTTAACAATGTAAAGACGAGAGTGCTGAGGATCCTTATAGCTCCTCGATTAGGCCAGGCTTATCCAGAGTTATGCTCCTGTCTGGAGTGTGCTGCTGTGAGCTGGCCCCGTGTTGTCTGCCTTTGGAAACTGCGGTGTCAGATACCCAAGACCCGTCCCCAGGACGATCCCCATGCATGTGTGTGTCTGGAGCCTGGGGTAGCTTGTGGGCACACAGCAATGCCTGCTGGCAAAATCCAAGATTGCGAGCCCGTCCCTTCCGAGCCCAGGCATGGGTCCCCTGAGGGGGTGCAGCCCATCCCCTAGCCAGCGGTGTCTGCAGCGCCCCTGGGCAGCTCTGCCCTCCTCCCTTGCATGGCTTAGATGTGCAACAAAGACCGCCAAGACCCTTTCGCTTCATTCTTACCCCTCCCCCCTCTGACCCTGTCTTCTTCTTTTTTTATTATTATTATTTTTAAATTTCTTTTCAGCATAACAGTATTCATTGTTTTTGCACCACACCCAGTGCTCCATGCAATCCGTGCCCTCTATAATACCCACCACCTGGTTCCCCCAACCTCCTACCTCCCGCCCCTTCAAAACCCTCAGGTTGTTTTTCAGAGTCCATAGCCTCTCATGGTTCACCTCCCCTTCCAGTTTCCCTCAACTCCCTTCTCCTCTCCATCTCCCCATGTCCTCCATGCTATTTGTTATGCTCCACAAAGAAGTGAAACCCTATGACAATTGACTCTCTCTGCTTGACTTATTTCACTCAGCATAAACTCCTCCAGTCCCGTCCATGTTGATACAAAAGTTCGGTATTCGTTTTTTCTGATGGAGGCATCCTACTCCATAGTGTATATGGACCACATCTTCCTTATCCATTCGTCCATTGTAGGGCATCTTGGTTCTTTCCACAGTTTGGCAACCGTGGCCATTGCTGCTATAAACATTGGGGTACAGATGGCCCTTCTTTTCACTACATCTGTATCTTTGGGGTAAATACCCAGGAGTGCAATTGCAGGGTCATAGGGAAGCTCTATTTTTAATTTCTTGAGGAATCTCCACACTGTTCTCCAAAGTGGCTGCACCAACTTGCACTCCCACCAACAGTGTAAGAGGGTTCCCCTTTCTGCACATCCTCTCCACACACATTGTTTCCTGTCTTGCTGATTTTGGCCATTCTAACTGGTGTAAGGTGGTTGTCTCAATGTGGTTTTAATTTGAATCTCCCTGATTGCTAGTGATGATGAACATTTTTTCATGTGTCTGAGAGCCATTTGTATGTCTTGATTGGAGAAGTGTCTGTCCATATCTTCTGCCCATTTTTTGATATGATTATCTATTTTGTGTGTGTTGAGTTTGAGGAGTTCTTTATAGATCCTGGATATCAACCTTTTGTCTGTACTGTCATTTGTAAGTATCTTCTCGCATTCCGTGGGTTGCCTCTTTGTTTTCTTGACTGTTCCCTTTGCTGTGCAGAAGCTTTTGATCTTGATGAAGTCCCAAAAGTTCATTTTTGCTATTGTTTCCTTTGCCTTTGGAGACATATCTTGAAAGAAGTTGCTGTGGCTGATATCGAAGAGATTACTGCCTATGTTCTCCTCTAGGATTCTGATGGATTCCTGTCTCACGTTGAGGTCTCTTTTATCCATTTTGAGTTTATCTTTGTGTATGGTGTAAGAGAATGGTTGAGTTTCATTCTTCCACATATAGCTGTCCTGTTTTCCCAGCACCATTTATTGAAGAGACTGTCTTTTTTCCGCTGTATATTTTTTCCTGTTTTGTCGAGGATTATTTGACCATAGAGTTGAGGGTCCATATCTGGGCTCTCTACTCTGTTCCACTGGTCTGTGTGTCTGTTTTTATGCCAGTACCATGCTGTCTTGGTGATCACAGCTTTGTAGTAAAGCTTGAAATCAGGTCATGTGATGCCGCCAGTTTTATTTTTGTTTTTCAACATTTCCTTAGTGATTCTGGGTCTTTTCTGATTCCATACAAATTTTAGGATTATTTGCTCCAGCTCTTTGAAAAGTACCGGTGGAATTTTGGTCGGAATAGCATTAAAAGTATAGATTGCTCTAGGCAGTATAGACATTTTAACAATGTTTATTCTTCCAATCCAAGAGCATGGAATGGTTTCCATCTTTTTGTGTCTTCTTCAGTTTCTTTCATGAGTGTTCTGTAGTTCCTCGAATACAGATCCTTTACCTCTTTGGTTAGGTTTATTCCAAGGTATCTTATGGTTCTTGGTGCTATAGTAGATGGAATCGATTTTCTAATTTCCCTTTATTTTCATTGTTAGTGTATAAGAAAGCCACTGATTTCTGTACATTGACTTTGTATCCTGCCACATTACTGAATTGCTGTATGAGCTCTAGTAGTTTGGGGGAGGATTCTTTCGTGTTTTCCATATAAAGAATCATGTATTTTGTGAAGAGAGAGAGTTTGACTTCTTCATTGCCAATTTGGATATCTTTTATTTCTCTTTGTTGTCTTGTTGCTGTTGCTAGGATTTCTAGTACTATGTTGAACAGGAGTGGTGAGAGTGGGCATCCTTGTCGTGTTCCTGATCTCAATGGGAAGGCTGCAAGCTTTTTTCCCATTGCGGATGATATTTGCTGTGGGTCTTCCGTAGATAGATTTTATGAAGTTCAGGAATGTTCCCTCTATCCCTATACTTTGAAGTGTTTTAATCAGGAACGGATGCTGGATTTTGTCAAATGCTTTTTCTGTATCAATTGAGAGGACCATGTGGTTCTTCTCTCTTATTAATTTGTTCCATCACACTGATTGATTTGTGAATGTTGAACTTTGTAACCCAGGGATGAATCCCATCTGGTCATGGTGGATAATCTTTTTACTGTGCTGTTGGATCCTGTTTGCTAGGATCTTGTTGAGAATCTTAGCATTCATATTCATCAGTGATATTGGTCTGAAATTCTCCTTTTTGGTAGGTTCTTTGCCTGGTTTGGGGATCAGGGTAATGCTGGCTTCATAAAAAGAGTCTGGAAGCTTTCCTTCTGCTTCGATTTTTTGAAACAGCTTCAGGAGAATAGGTATTATTTCTTCTTTGAAAGTTTGGTAGAATTCCCCAGGGAATCTGTCAGGTCCTGGGCTCTTGTTTTTTGGGAGGTTTTTGATCACTGCTTCAATCTCATTACTAGATACCGGTCTATTTAGGTTGTCAGTTTCTTCCTGGTTAAATTTTGGGAGTTTATAGTTTTCCAGGAATGCCTCCATTTCATCTAGGTTGCTTAACTTATTGGCATATAACCGTTGATAATAACTTCTGATGATTGTTTCTACTTCCTTGGTGTTAGTTGTGATGTCTCCCTTTTCATTCATAATTTTATTAATTTGGGCGTTCTCTCTTTTCTTTTGGATTAGTGTGGCCAGTGGTTTATCAATCTTATTGATTCTTTCAAAAAACCAGCTTCTAGTTTTATTGAAATGTTCTACTGTATCTCTGGTTTCTCCCTCATTGATCTCAGCTCTAATCTTGATTATTTCCCTTTTTATGTGTGGAGTTGGTTTGATTTGTTGTTGATTCTCCAGTTCTTTAAGGTGTAGAGACAGCTGGTGTATTCTGAGTTTTTCTGTTTTTTTTGAGGGAGGCTTGGATGGCTATGTATTTCCTCCTTAGGACCGCCTTTGCTGTATCCCATAGGTTTTGGACAGAAGTGTTTTCATTCTCACTGGTTTCCATGAATTGTTTCAATTCTTTGATCTCCTGGTTGATCCAAGCCTTCTTAAGCAAGGTGCCGACCCTGTCTTCTTGTATCTGGCTGACGAGGCTAAGAGAAGGTCCTGAGATAAGTCTCAGTTTGGGGAGGGGCTCCCTGGTCATGTTGGGGATTTTTTTTTCCACTTTCCTTTCTTTTTTAAAAATAGACTTTGTATTTGATTTTTATTTTTACTTTTGCATCTGTGAAGTTGTTTTCTTTTTGCTACCATTTTGTAGCCAGTGCCCTCTGTGGGTCAGGATCCCTGCAAGAAGCAGTCCTGTGTTCTAGATGAAGAGCTGAGGAGGATTAGATGTGGGAACTGTGGAGAGTCGCGTGGCCAGGGCCGGGGGACATGACTGGGGTGGTAGTGACAGTGGGAACCCGAGGTCAACTGTGGGCCTGGGAGAGAGGGGGCATGCGTAGGAACATAGGGATGACAGCACAGTCAGACAGGGGACCTCAGCCATGCCTTGCTCCCACCTCCAAGTTGGCCAAACAAGTCGATTACTGGGCCAGGGACCTGGATGGTGTGGCCTCGAAGAGGTTGGACTCCGGGCCACAGTGCGGGGTGGGAAGGATGGAACACACGTCCTGAGGGTAAGCAGAAGACCCAGGACTCTCCATCCCACAGACAGGAGCACAAGGCAGTGGGAAACTCAAAGATCCCTTAGACCAGTTTTTCTGTTGGTGGATCATCAGATGGAATTCTCTCCTTCTCCATCTCCTTCCTGGCTGTGGGCCCCGCTGAGCCAGCCTTGGATCCGCAAGTAGGAGCAGGGTCAAACCAGAGGACACACGCTCATGAATGGCAGTGTCTGACTGACTTTGAACATGATTAGGCCTTCCTGTTAGCCGGGGGTTTCTACAAGTCCTCGGATGCCTTCCTTTGCAGATAAGCAGCTTGGCCCTGTGGTACCTGAAAGCACTAGCCTTCCTGTGTGGAACAGACCGTAGCCTCCTGTGAGTTCACCCAGGGGCAGGGGCGCTTTCCCGTGGCCTCCAGCATCAGCCCCCCCAGCATCAGCCACATTGTGCTTGGTTCTGGCACTTACTCTCTTCTCGAAGATGCTTCTGTGTCGTAGAAAAGGTCCCTGTTCTGATCTTGATGGGAGAAGCTGGAAGTTCCAAAGGTTTGCCGGTGTGGCACCTTTTCTCCTCTGCAGAAAGCCCCTGTTTAGACTCTGGAACATTCGTTCAGGTAGAAGGGAATCGAAGGGTGTGTTTGGTTGAGGGTGGCCTTGCGCCACGCCAGAGCCTCAGGGCCCCTGGGAAGGGTCTTCCCTCCGCCTGCTGAGAGCCGTGGGCACGGTTCTCTGTCACGTGTGGGTGGATCTGCTCCAGGCTCCCGGGCATCCGTCCACATCCCGCTGCCTCACACACAATCCATCCCCGAGACACACGGCACGCTTGCCTCGCACACCCCACATGCCCGATTTGCGCTTAGCACTTCCACAGGCCCGTCAGAAGCCCGATGGTTCTCGGAGTCTAATGGTACCCCAACGCGCCACGTGTCCTGTGTGTGTGTGCGTGCGTGTGTGCCCACACACACGTTTATGCACAAATGCGGGGGAGACGTGGCATTTCCTCAAAACTGGGGACAGAGTCATTAGAAGACTTTTCGGGAGGGGATTATGCAAGTAGGTAAACAGCTGCTTTGTCTTTCCTGTACCGTAAATCGCTCCACATGCAAAATGAGCTTGTCAGACAGAGTGGGGGGGACTCAGGGTGGACAGCAGGGGTACAGAGCTGCTGCCTGGCAGGCACCCTGGAGGAGAGGGAAGAGGCGTTCTGGGAGGCCCGGCTTTTGTGCAGTGCTTCGGTGGGGCGTGTGATGGGACATCGTGAGCGGCTACTTCTGCATAAGTGCACACGGACTCGAGCTCCATTGGTTTCCTGAAGATGAGGGAGCGACACCAGTTCTATGCACTGTGGCTTCGAGGAGGGGGGCGAGTAGGACCTGCTTCTTGAGCTGCGGTCGTTGAGCTGGAGCAGCCGGGCGGCCGCCGGGCTTCTCTCTGCCCTTTCCCCGCCATCCCCTGCCCGCTCCCTCTCCCGACAGCCTGTGGGACTTGTCCCTTTTGCCACAGTGTTTCCAAATGGGGCTTTGAATGTTTTATGGTCTCACGGAGTCGGCAAGGCATGGTGGGAGGCACTGTGGCCCAGAAGCTTCACCAGCCCTCCCCTTTGTGAGCACACGATGGGGCGGCCAAGTTTATTGTCTGCGTGCTTTCAACAACAGAACAGCCTGGGGGCCAGACTGAACCCCACAGGTCTGTTGTTGTTTTTTGAGTGGAATTCAGGGGAGCATTAATGGAGGCGTGGGAGGTACTGTCCACGTCACAGCCGGTGAGTGTCGTCCTCCAGTCGGTCCTTGTCGGAGCGCGTTCTGACATTACCCAGGAGCTTGCTGGACATGCAGAAGCTCGGACCCTGCCCCAGAGTGACTAGATCAGAACCTGCCCTTTAGGGAGATCACAGGTGACTGGTTTGTTCCTTAAAATTCCAGGAGCCCCGGCGGAGAGCTGGGGCTGGTACACGTTGTCTGTCAGTGGCCAGCTGGTCTCTGCTGCATCTTGTGTGATTTGCTTTCCTAGTCCAGGAGAGCCATTGACAACATGGCAGATCCCAATAAAACTTTATTTGCAAGAGGCAGTGAACCAGACTGTACCACAGTTTGCCGGCCCCGATCTAGGGCATCGGCTCGAGGTCTGGGAATCCTGTCATTTCTCCTACGCTTCATTTCAGTGAAATTCAGACACACTTGCCAATCACAGTTAGGCTTGAAATAGGATCAGGGTGGGGAGAAGTGTAGTGGATTCCTAAATGCACCCAAAAGTCTCCCCAGAAACACTTCAGCTTGAAGAAGCCAAGCTTGGACCACCCCACAGAGCCATTTCTTTTTACTTTATGGTCTTGTCATTGACAACGTCTTACAACCATGTTATAAAGAAATTGGAAAAGGCAGAGTAGGTTTAAAAATTGCCTTGGGAATCCCGCATCCAGAAGAACATGACAGTGTGGAGAAGAGCCAGAGGCTGGGTCGTGGCGACGAGACCACAAGACACCGGCTTCATTTCAGGACAGGCTCGAAGGAGAGATCGTTGAGCCCTGGGGGAGCAAGGGGGTTGTGAGCCAGCATGCGAGCAGTCTGGAATGCCTGAAGAAATAGTGTATATTTTCCTTTGTTCCTCACAGGGGCAGAAGTCAGATCAGCAGGTTTAGATTAAATGCAGGTAAATCTGAATCTGTGAGGGGAAGGACTTTTTAGCAGTGCGAGGTGTCCGTCGGGAGGGTCTTTCCTGAAAACAGTTGTACAGGCCCAGCTCGGAGTCAGGTCCCCTGGCGATCCCGCTACCAAGAAAGAGCTTGCACGGGGGACCGTGGGCTGCTAATGATAATTATTATTATAATTGTCACATTAAATATGTGAATATATAAGTGTACACGTTAAATATGTATCATTTTATAAATATGTAAAATAAAAATAAAATTACTTTTTAAATTTCCATTCACTAAATACCTGCTGTATGTCGGGGCCCATGCAAGGTCCCACGCATGTGGTTTCTTACTCCATGCTCCCCAAAACACTGGCGTAGATGTTACCCTCTTACAGATGAAGAGACTTGGGATCGGAGAGGTACGGTGACGCAAGTCACACAGCCGGTCAAAGGCAGGGACGTGATTTGAGCACCGATCGGATGACCCCGCCCCGAGCTCACGTTGCCTTCCGTGAGCATCTCGGCTCTTTTGTTCCTGGCAGGTGCTACATGAACCCCTGATTGATGAAGACCCTGTGTTCATTGCCACGTGCACAGAGCGGGAACTCCGAAAGAGGAAAAAGCGGAAATTCAGCCTCTGGGTCCGGCAGTGCTCTTCCACTGGCTTCATTATCCAGGTGAGCCCGGGAACGGCCCCGGGAGGCCCAGGGATGAGCTCGCTCGCTCACCATTTCCAGGGCTTCCCCAGGACCTGCCACAGAGACTGGGGCCAGGCTGGGGCTTCTCACAGGGGCACTGGGATCGCCGACAGTGCCCTGCATGTTCTTCCCTGTTCTGTCCAGCCCTTCTGGCTCAGTAACAACAATAAACCCTCATCACGGCTCGGGCCCTGATCTCAAGGCCAGAGGCTTCACCCAAAGAGCTGGTCACAGGAGGTGACTTCAATGTCTCTTGAGGACATGATGTGTGTCCATCCCAGAAGACCCCTTCCATCCTTGACCTGCTGGGTCTCTGTCCCTCCCGCATCCGTCCTGAGGAATCCTTCACAGGCCCCCAGCAGCCAGCTGGTTAGATGGGGCTCAGTGAGGACCTGTCCTCTGAGCTGGCAGGGTCGCCCACGCCCGGGCTCCGCTCTGCTTCAGGCAGGCACGGATGTGGCTTTCAGGAGAGGAGAAAGTGTCCTGTCCGGTGTCTGGCTGCCGGGATCAGCCGGGGTGCGGTGTGCACAAAGGAGAAGGTAGGAGATGGCCCAGGCCGGAATGTGGCACCTGAGTGACAGCTCCTGGCCCCATGCTGCTTTCTCCTGCCACGCGGGGATACCCTCTCCCGTTTGTCAGTCCTGCCAGCCTGGCAGTCACAGCCGACCGCACCTCACCGCCCTTGCCGGGCTGCTGGCCCAGACCTAAGGCCCAGGGATTTCACGCTCCTTCCCCCCTGAGCCAGAGGAGGAGTCATAGGAAGATTCAGGGGACAGCTCCTCGCCACAGGAAGGGAAGCACACATGCTCCTGCAAACGTAGGTGCTAAGAAGGACCTTCCCTGCTCTCCCTGCGGGCGTGGGGGATCTTGAGCTTGGGTGGGGGCCGGGATCCCCAGTGGGACCCCAGACTTGCACCAGCTTGAGCACAGGCTTCTGGTGGTTGACACAGTGGACCTGTCCCTGAGTGGGATTTACGCTGTATATGCAGCCTGGGCTCCTCTGTCCAGTGATTCCTGTCACCTCCATGGTGTCCTTTGCAGTGACACACACTGGAGACGGGAGTGGGGTTCGCTTTATATAATCCCTAAGGAACATTGGTCCTCCTTGGAGTAAGTACTTCCTGCGCACCTGTCCACTGCAGTGCTGAGCTGAACACCGGGACTTGGAGACACAGCCCTGCTTCCTTGGACACTTGCCCCTGTGGACTCTGTGTGCTTCTGCACCACTTTTCCTGGAAGCACTCAGTGGCTACAGGTCAGGTCTGTTACCTGGACAGGCCACAGAACTCTCCCTCGGGACATGTTCTTCCCAATTTCTGTCAAATCTTTAAAATCCCATCGATAAAAAGGTTGGATCGGTACCTTGAAGTTTCCTTGTGTTTCTAGAACTTTCTGATCTTAGGAGTCTTTGCTGCCATGCAAGGGGCTGTATTAGAAGCCAGAACTGAGCAGCAGTCGGGCTTTACACTGTGGCTGGGGCAACACGAGCCGTTACCCTCCAGCCACAGGCTGTCCCATGACGGGGTGGGCCAAGGGCTGTCTTGGTATCCCCAGGGCCTCTTTTCCCTTGGTCCCAGGGAAGGGGCCCAAGATGGGCAGCAAGGCAGGGAAGGACACCTTCCCTATGAGGAGCCGGGGCACACAGAGGAGTGCCATGTGGCCTGGGGAGGGTTCTCTTTCGTTCCCCTTCCCTTGGTTCTCCACATTTTGAGTCTGGTCTGAAGAGTTTGGAAAGTCAGCAGCCTGGGCAGCTGGGTGGGGCGAGCAGTACTTTCCCCAGGAGAGCTTGCACACCTCCATCCCCCCGCATCGCCCGTCAGCCTGTGCGGTGTGAGTGCTGGAGGGTCGATGGAAATCCTCACCCAGGTGCCCATGTGGCGTGCCCACCGAGGCTCACACTGGACTGCTCAGAGCTGGCACTTCCTGCTGCTGCTGTCCTATGACCCCAGGCCGCCTCTGCCCTCCCCGTCCTGGGGGCCGGCAGTGGTCCCGCTCCTGCCGCTTCCCAGAGTGGCTCTAGATCTGAGCATCCTCCCCACGGAGGGAAGGGCTGGGGTTGCTCACTGGCGAGGTCCCCGCTGCTGCAGGATCCTGTGGTCCCCCTCTTTGCAGATGTGTGGGGCTGGGTGCACAAGAACACTGTCTTCATTTTAGTTTGTCACATACGTTCTCCTGCTCCGTGGCTTTGCAGCTGAGAAGCCTGGTTGCTGAGCCTTCGGGAGGCCACGGCCAACCTCTGGCACGAAAGGCCCTTTGCCATTCTGCTGCCCGTCTGCCCTGCCATGCCTGTCTGAGGTTGGCTGCATGTTTTGCTGCGGCCAGTGGGATGCGAGCTGGAGTAGACACATGAGGAAATCCGAGCCGACCCTTGCGGGAGTCTCCTTGGGCTTCTCTATTCTGCCCACGAGGGTGTCCAGGCCACATCCCTCAGGTCTGAAAACCCATGAGCTGTGGGGCTTTTCCACATGCCACTGAGCTTCTGTGGCGGTTGATTCTATGTTGACATAAAAGACCCAGGGCCCACCAGTTCGGGCCCGCAGAGCCGGCCGGGCAGCTCCCTTCCAGCTACTGAGGTCGTACTGAGCTGATGTCTTAGAGGAACTGTGGGCGTGTAGGTGCGTTTTTAGCAAAAACCAAGGCTTTGCTTCAACTTGGCTGTTTCATCCCCCCAAGGTTCAGCTTTCATTGGCTGGACTGCATCCTTCTGAACCACCATCAGGCTGAGGATGAGCTCTGTTTGGAACGTTCTGGGTGAAGGGATGGGGAGGGGGAGAAAGTTGCACGTTGGTCAGTGATTTCTCTGGCGGCCTCAGGGAAGGTTAGTGGGAAAGAAGCAGGAGCTCAGCGTGGCTGACTCGTCCTGTCTGTGCCTCAGATGGGGGCTTCTCTCCCCACAAGGGCATCTGGGTGGCAAGGGCATGCCAACAGCTAGACAAAAATAATACTGGGGCACTTGGGTGGTGCAGTCGGTTGCATGTCCGACCCTTGGTTTGGGCTCCGGTTGTGATTTCGGGGCTGTGGGATTGAGCCCCATGTTGGGCTCCACAATCAACAGGGTGTCTGCTTGGAATTCTCTTCCTCGGCCCCTCCCACTTGTGTGCTTGCACTCTCTCTCTCAAATAAAGTCTTTAAAAAATCATAATAAGACTAATGGTGAGGGTTGTTTAGAAGAACTTTTGGTATTTGTCAGTGTTTCCCCAGGAAAGGTCTATGGGGGAGGGATGTGGTAGGAGCGAGATAGAAGGAGAGATTATACGGACTCAGTCTGGAAGTTAAGGATTCATAGTCTGCCATTTCTGAGAGTGCAGGAGGTGGGGGTAAAACGTTTTCAGGAGGAAGGAGCAGTGGATGGGGCTGCCGAGCTCTGGGAGCTGCAGAGGGTGCGAGGGACCCCCTTGTCAGCGGCATCCCACTGGGTGCAGTGACGCCGTCTGCCCCTGGAGCTCTTTTCCGGACCTTCCCCCAGCCAGCTCTTACGGAGGCGCTGGCTCAGACGGCTGGACCTGGGCTCCCACTTGGCGTCCGTGGAGCTGACCTGCAGGTCCACTCACCTTCAGAGTCCTTCCACCCAAAATGTCTGTCTTGGTGGCCCACCATGCACCGGCCCCTTGACCCTGAATCCTGCGACCCTCAGGGCCATTCATGTCACTCTATGGAGTCCGTTCCCGCTGCTATGCCCTGGGCCTTTTGCCTTTGGCCGTCTGGTAGACTCTAGTAGGAAGAATGGTGAGTGGAATGCGTATTGTGAATGGGGGGGGTGTTAAGGAAAGGCGTGGGCCTGTCCTCAAGGAGCGTTTCTGTTTTATGGTGGCACAATGTGCACAGCATATGCAGTTTACTGTTTTAGCCATTTGTAAGTGTCAGTTCAGTGGCAGGAAGTTTATTCCCAGTGCTGTGCAGCCCATATCACCACATATCAGTAGCAAGAAGTTTATTCCCAGTGCTGTGCAGCCCATATCACTATCCGTTTCCAGAACTTTCTCATCATCCCAGGCATCTGGGAGCATAGGTCTTAGCTGGGGGACCATACACTGTCAGGCAGAAAGAATGAGCCGGTGCTGCTGAAGCCAGAGCCAGGGTCCCCGGTGCCTGGGTTTGGCTGTGCCTTCAGCACCGTGTCTCCAAGCTCATCATGAACCCTTGGTCAGGCTTGCCTCAGGCTCTTGCTGTGGGCCAGTGGACTCCCAGCTACAGAGAGTGGAGTAACCAGGACAGTGAATGTGCTTTGTGGTCGTGGGCCCCGTTGTCGTCCACCTGCATCCCATGCAGGGACCTCAGCGTCAGTCACTTTGTCCTCGGACAGCTCTGTGGGATGCCAGGTGCCAGGGAATACCTGCTCCGCCTCACTCCCTTCCTGACTTGGCCTTTCTGGTGTCACTCCCTGACCTCCGTGGGACCCAGAGGTTGTGATGAATAACTGTGTGTGGTGGTTTTGCTGGGCCACAGTACCCAGATATGTGCTCAAGCACTATTCTTGATGTGTCTGTGAAGGTGTTTTCAGGATGAGATTAACAAATCCATAGACTTTGAGTAAAGCAGATTATGCTCCACAATGGGTGGGCCTCGTCAAATCAGTCGATGACCTTAATGGGTGGCAGGTTGGGGGGCACCAAACCTGATCTACCTGGAAGAAGAGGGAAATCTCCTGGAAAAATGCATTTGGATTTGGATTTGGCCTGCAACTCTTCCCTGGGTCTCCAGCCCACCAGCCTGTCCTGTTGGACTTACCAAGCCTCCATAATCATGTGAGCCAATTGCTTTTTAAATAAATCTCTCTCTCTCTTAGTAGAGGGAGGTAACTCTGTGTGTGTGTGTGTGTGTGTGTGTGTGTGTGTATGTATTGGTTCTACTGCAGAGGGCTCTCCTGCCCTCCACCTGGCTTAGAGGTGAGCGATCTCATAGGAGAGACAAGTGTATTAAAACCATTCATAAGTACAGTGTGGCAGGTGCAGAGTGAGAAATGCCCATAGTGTTACGAGGCCATAGGAGGGCACCTGGGGGCTAAGAAGGGCTCTGCGGGGGTACAGAGCAGGGCATGGGATGTACCCACATAGAAGGTGACTGTGGCAGCAGGGGTGGAAGGGTGGGAACAGGAGCGTCCGTCTCTACAGGCCAGGCGCTGAGGTGCGTCTGCTGAGCCTGCTTGTCCGTACCGTATGCCCGGGAAAACGGAAGCTCCCAGAGAGTGTGTCATTTACCCCAAGACTCAAGGCCGAGAGGCTGTGGAGCTGATATGGGAGCCAAAGGGCTGGCGAGCTCCCCGTTCTGTGGTCTCCGTGCAGCCCGCGTCGCACTCCCCAGGGCCCTCAGGAAGGGAGGAAGGAGTAACCGCCCAGCGTGGGGCATCTGCCCTCTCAGACATGGGAGTCCACAGGGACAGTATTTCTGGGACTCACCGTTCAGATGTCCACTTAAGGGGAATCAGGGGGATCATGTTATGTTTATATCTGTGGTAGAAAATTACCAGGGCTAACGGAGGCCCCTTTCATCCCTCCCATGACCACACCCTGGCATAGGCTCATGGAAGATCGTTAGGCTTTTGACCCCAGGCTTTCCCAGCAGTGGAGTGAGCCGGCAGGGGGTCATGTAAATAAGGCTCTGAAAATCCTGAGACGTCATTGCTCCTTGGGTTCTAAACCCTCTGTACCATATGAGACCACAGCCGATGCCTTCTTTTTCGGTAGAACCACTCTTCTCTCCAGATTTGAGAATTACGGCATGCTCAAGAGTATATACTCTGTGTGTCCTGTGTCCCAGGTCTGCCAAGAGCTGTCCCCAGCCCTAGCACATTCTCTAGTTCGTGTCATTTGCAGAGGGTCTCTGAGAAAGGGAGCCTGCCAAGGAGACAGACCTGTCCTCTCCTGTGCAGTCTCCCTTGTGAGCTGGGGGGGTACTGAAAGGAGAGATTTATACAGAAGATGAGATTTCCAATCTCATGGAAAGCCCTGTCATCTACAGGTTGGAATCCCTTCCTCTGAGACCTTACATGTGCTCATCTTGGAAGCTTGTGACCTTGCTGTGGGGTCAGAAGGAGATGCTATCTCTACAGACTGCTGTTCTGTCTCTACAGATTGCTGTTCTGTCTCTACTAGGTCAGAAAGATGGAGAATCCAGTGGGAAAAAACTGGCCAACAGTTTGGTTAATGTTACATAGACCCACAGTGACCACAGAGCCCTGAGATTCTTTGAGGGGAAAAAAGCAAAGCATTATAGTTAAAAAGAGCAGATTTCTCCTGTCTGTATGTGTTGCGCTAGGCCACCTGCCTCTGCAGGGTGAGACCCAGGGTTCCTGCGAGGGTTGTTGGCAGGCGGGAGAGCCCCACGGAGGGGGTGGGAAGAGTGCATGCCCAGGAGCACACTGTGTGCGTGGCCTGAATGGATGCTCGGTGGGGGAGGCTGGGCCGTCTCCGGGGCTTCAAATGGCTGCCGCGTGGGGCAGGGACAGAACCACTCTAAACGTGAAGCCCTGGTTTCCAGCTCAGGGAACTGACGTTCACTGGAGGTGGTTAGACCTCAGAAGCCAGAGTTCAAGATGGAAATTCCCAGGCCAGCGGACCCCCAGTTCCCACCCCCTGCACATCCCCTAGCATGTCCAGGCTGAGCCCAGATGGGCGTCTGTGAGGAGGGGGGTGGGGTTGGGGGGGAGCTGCCATGGAGGTCCCTGCCCCGCGTGCTGTTGGGGGACTTGCTCATCTGGAAGCATCTTTCTTCCTTTCAGCCTAATCTGTGGCGTCACGACAGCCTCTTCTAGGGTTCAGGCATCGGCGGAGTGCCAGCTCCATGCCAGTTCCGTGCTTAGGGACTCTCTGCATTACTCATTTTTTCTTCCCTGGAACCTTACAGTGCCCGTTCCACAGTGACGAGCTAAAGCACGGTGAAGTGAGCTGCCTTGCCACTGGGTCAGCCATAAAGCAGAAGACCTGGGGTTAAAGGTGGCCTTTCTGATCCCAGGGCCCACCCTTTTACCAACCAGGCTGTTTGAGAGAATGTCCTGCATTGTAGACAAAAACCACGTACCTGGGGTGCCTGGGTGGCTCAGTGGGTTAAAGCCTCTGCCTTTGGCTCAGGTCGTGATCCCAGGGTACTGGGATCGAGCCCCACATCGGGCTCTCTGCTCAATGGCGAGCCTGCTTCCTCCTCTCTCTCTGCCTGCCTCTCTGCCTACTTGTGATCTCTGTCTGTCAAATAAATAAATAAAATCTTAAAACAAAACAAAACAAAACAAAACACCACGTACCTGTTCCTTCCCGCTGTCACTGCTTTCTCTTATTTTGAGACTTGCTTCTTAGATTGAAAGAACTTGAGGAGTCGGTGCTGGTTTTGTCCTTATTTGATTTTTAGTCTTTTTTATATTTGGTCCTGACTGATCACTAACTGGATTAGCTTAAATGTGAGGGTCCGAGTGGGATTAATCCACTAGAGTGGATTTTGCTCATGGAGTCCAAAACCGGGCAGGACAGGGCGTCTATCCATCTGTTTCACTGCGCCTGGGAGGACACGAGCTTCCCTCCTGGCCGGCGTGGATGTGGTTATGTCACAGGATGGAGTTGGCTGGGGAACGAGACATCTGTCACATCATCTCTGCGTGCCCTCGAGCAAGTAGCGGAGGACTCACTTTTTCCTTCATCTTTTGGGTGGGGCTCCTTTGCCCAGCCCTCGTCACCATGTTGGGATTCAGAGGAGACAATGCAGTACTAAGTGCTCATCGTAGGGAGTCAGTCATTGGCTGGACCAGATCGAACCATGGCCTTCTCCCCCAAGGAACTTAGACTCTACAGCTGTACTGATGTGGGTGGGTGCAAAGAGCCCACATGCTAGCACCCATCCCTCCACCACACCTCACCAAGAGTTGAGCCCGGTTCTTGCAAGGGTCTGTGTGCTGAAGGTCCAGCCAGCGAAGAGGACAGCCTTGGCGTCATGGTCAAGGTAAGAGGCAACGGAAGAGACAGTTGGTGGCAGGAGTCAACAGTTAGGTGGTGGTTTACAGACTTTGCTGAAAAATAACTAGGCTGATCAACCAAAGGAAGCATAAAGCCGCTCTGTCCCTAGAAGTTTCCATTATAGCAACGACTGGCACATATGACTGTTGAGTACTTGAAATGTAACTGATATGACTGAGGAATTGAATGTCTCATTTGACTTAATTTTGGTTAACACAGAACAGCCACGTGTGCGTCTAGAGGCTACACAGTGGGTGTAGAGCTTGGCTATTTTAAAAAGAAATCCCCTTTACACATAGCTTTCGCTTACAGACAGTGGCCTTATGAGGTACACAGAGCATAAACGATCCTTACAAATGAGGAAATCATGGGCTCAGAGCAATTAAGTAACGTGCCGCAAACCACAGAAGCCAGTGAGGGGCAGAGCCCATGCCCATGGGACCCAGCAGTTCCGAAATTGCCTTCCTCCTCTCTGTGTGACAGACTCTATTCCTCTCGTGGCCAGTGACTGTTACTTACACTTTATAGTTCTCACAGGTGGCCGCCCCTGGATGCCCCAGTCACCAGCCTCCCACGTCCCCAGGAGCTCACCCTGCCTCCTTTCAGGCAGCGCAGACCATGCCCGTGTCCCCTGCTTCCCTGCTGTGACAGTGCCACTCTTCACCTGCGTCCGGCGTGGCTGGTGAATAAAGGGTTCGAGCAAGGATCACAGACCCTAATGATGAGTGACTTCACCGTCCCCAGATATGCCGTGCTCCGACGGGGCATGGCAGCAACAGGGAGACCAGATTCTTTTCTGTTCTGATGGTTCAAGACCAACATTGCTGAACCAAATTTACCTCAAAACAGGGAAAGTGCAGAAACCCCAGTGACAGCTTTGTGGGTACATCTTAATGAGCTCTCAAGCCATCAGTTACTGCGGCTATCACCAGGATCCTTTTAAGAGGGTGGGAAGGGGCACAGGAGCCAGGCCCCTCCTCTCCAGGTCTCCGGGCATCACAGAAATGGGCTGACATAGAAGCAGGCTGCGTCCCCCCAGGTATTACTATAATCCGTATAGCCTATGCTTCTTTCTGTTACAATGTTTCTAAAATATGCAACATTTGGAGTAACATTCTGGGGCCAAGTGTAATGCTGCATATTAATTTCCTTTCCTTTTTTAATAAATGTATATATTTAAAAGTTAATAAACCATAGGAGCAAGAAAAACCTTTTTAAAGGAAAAGCTTGACAATTGAAAGATCCTTTTTTCTGCCCTAAAGACACTAGTCCAAAAAGCTTGTGGCTCTCTAGATAGTAAAGTTTTGGAAGCAAACTCCAAGTTCAAAGGGCTAGATGATGCTCTCTGCCTGTGGGACTGTTTCAGCATAAGGATGCTAGCTCCAGAGGCCTGGAAGGTGAGACCGGACTTGTGGGAGGCATGCTGGCCAGGAGTTCCACCGGACTTGTGGGAGGCATGCTGGCCAGGAGTTCCACGTTTCCAGGAGGGGTGTTTCCTACGGCGCCGTCTTTCCTAGGCTCTTGCAGAAAGCACCCCGCACAGAGTATGAGCATGTGTGTGGATGTCCAACGATGCTGTCTTTCTCCCATTATGATCTTTAGGGCAGGCTTTCGACCCTGGACACGATTCATTCATGTGTCTGCAGCAGTTGCAGTGACAGTGGAGTTGGGATGAGATTGCGTGGAAGGCGATGGTTTGTTCATGTTACATGTATTCATTCAGCTGAGGCGTCCACATTGACATCTTCGACCCACTGAAGTACTTCCGTCAAAGCCCACCCCGACCAGTGGGGTAGTGGACCGGAGGGACCCTCGGACGAGCCGCACCTGTCGGGCCAAGCCCCTTCGTGGCTGGGTTTTGACCACCCAGCTAACGTTCTTCCAAGTTGTGCCCCTCGACGGGGACTCGGGGATTTACAGCTTTATGTGTTATTTATTGAAATGTAGATCCAATTTTATATTCACTTTAAAAATAAACTCACACCAGAGGGATGGGGGCTAGGAGCAATAAGTGAGTGGGGGTTAGGAGGTTCAGACTTCCAGATATAAAATAAGTAAGTCATGGGGATTAAAAAAAAGTAGAGCATAGGGAATATAGTCAGAAATATTGTAATAACTTTGGTGACAGATCATGACTACACATCTTGTGATTGTCATTACACCTGAAATCAATATATTATTATATATAGTACATTACATGTAATACTATAATAATGTATTAATAGTAATGATACAGTTTTATGTGTCAACTAAACGTCAATGAAATATTTTAAGAAATCACGCCTAGCAAAAAAACAAAATAAACTCATTATTTTATAGTAGTGAGTGCCCTAAATTTGGGACCATCCTTGGACTGCTGTCCCTCGGTCTTCCTCCAGATCTCCTAATAGGAACTCAAAGACCTTTGATTCCACACCTGTCCCCTATTCCTGTGTTGGAGCAACCAAGCTCCTGCTCCTTGGGAAGAGCCTGGCTGGAACATTGGGAAATG
The DNA here is from genome assembly GCF_009829155.1 of Mustela erminea. Classification (NCBI taxonomy): domain Eukaryota; kingdom Metazoa; phylum Chordata; class Mammalia; order Carnivora; family Mustelidae; genus Mustela; species Mustela erminea. The sequence continues at coordinate 1,439,538 of NC_045627.1, read as the reverse complement.
CCAGTGTCCAGACGGGCCTGCGTGCACAGACTAAACTTCACAAGTCCAGGATGGCCCTCTAATGGGACTGCATGCCACTAGCTTCTGGGGACTGTGTGTCTCCCAGGGGAGCAAAAGGCTGGCCCCGACCAAGAGCGGTCACCCTCTGCACACGTGTGCTTAGCTCAGAGTCTGTTAACAGCCGCTAGCTTCCATCGGGATTGCCTTTGGGACCAAATACAGCAAGTTCCAAACACACCCATGCTTGAGTAGCTCTGATAGGGGAGTCCTTTTGTAATTATGTTTAGTCATTTTGTGATGAAATTGTATTATATGTTTGGCATCTAAAAACAAATATTTCAAAAATATCTGTAATTCTCGTATAGAGAGACAGCCACTTGAGGATGGAGTCAGCATAGCTACATAAACACGCACACACACACCCCATTTTATAATCTCGTTACTTCACTTACGAAGATGTTGTGAACCTTTTACTGTTCTCTACTATATTCTTTTACTATTCTATACTATAATACTATACTACTACAGTAACTTTTCTAGATCGTGATTTTGAAAAATTACACTGTATTTCATTATACCTGCTGATTTTAATCAGCCTCCTTTTCACGGGAGGTAATTAGGTTGTTGCTATTTTTTTTTAAAGATTTTATTTATTTATTTGACAGAGAGAGAGATCACAAATAGGCAGAGAGACAGACAGAGAGAGAGAGACGAGGAGAAGCAGGCTCCCTGCTGAGCAGAGAGCCCTATGCGGGACTCGATCCCAGGTCCCTGGGACCATGACCTGAGCCGAAGGCAGAGGCTTAACCCACTGAGCCTTTTTTTAAAAAGATTTATTTATTTGAGAGAGAGCACACAGGGAGAGGCAGAGGGAGAGGGAGAAGGAGAGGGAGAGAGGCAGACTACACTAAGTGCAGAGCCCAGCACAGGGCTTGATCTCACGACCCTGAGATCATGACCTGAGCCAGAACCAAGAGTCAGATGCTTCACTGACTGAGCCATCCAGGTGCCCCAGGTTGTTGCTAATTTTTTGCCATTATAAAAAAACTGGAGTTCATCAGGTGCATAGAAATGCTGCCGTTGAAGCAGCGTGGGGCAGTAGGCAGGCCTTGAAGACGCTCAAAAGATTCCTGTCCCTGGTATGCGCACACCTTCTCCCAGTTACTCCCGTAACACTTTCAGGGAAAACATGAAAGCCTTTCTGTTTTCCTTAAATTAGAAGGAAAAAAAAACACCCACCTTTCAAGCTGAGGAAAGTGCTTTAACATATCCTATGAATGTACGGGTCTTTATACCAGCGCAGATGTAAAATGTAAATTCCGTATGGAGGGAGAGAGGCGCAGGGCAGCGGAAGGGCCCGTGAAAGTCACGACCCAGCCTGAAACCACCTCGGTTAGAGACGTGGGCGTTTGTACCGGTGGTGGCATGTGTCCCCTTACCCTCAGCCCTGGACATGGGGAAGCTGCTTTGGGAGGTGATTCCAGCTTCCATGACTGGGAAGGGTTGCCGATCGTTGGTGATTTGTAGCTGCTACCTCTGCCTCGGCTGCTTCTGCCCCCGCTGAGCTGGGAGGTGCCCCTGCCCCACCCCTTCACCTTCAGCCACTTGCCTCCAGGCTTCCCTTCTTGTCCTGTGGTGAGAAGAAATGGCCCATTCCTCGAGTGTGCATGTGAGGGATTCTTGGCTCCCAGGTCAGGCTCTCCGGTTCCCTTTGAGCATCGCCCCAGCAGGACTGTGACGGGTCCACGCAACCCCTGCGTGCCCTCACGCCCCTCCCCAAGGACGTGCATGCTTCCAGCATTTGAAGAGCAAGGGAGAGCACACCAGCCTGAGCCACCAACTCTACTCTGGCAATCAGAGGGACGACGTTTTGAAGGTGCGGCGCGCTTTGAAGCCCGTTAGCCAGGCAACCCGGCCGATCCGCCTTCCGAAGTGCTGACTTTAGAGCCGTGATGAGATGAGATAGGTCCCCGGCTCGCCTGGTGCCCCAGCCGGGACAGCTCCCGGCAACAAACTACTGGGAAGACGTGATCCGCTCTAGGTTATTCTAAGACCCAGGAGAAAGTCCCTGTATTCTTTGCTGTCAGGACTCGGGATAGTGTTGCCCTATGGCCTGCTCACCTCAGTCTTCCATCCCACACGAAACCAGGGCTGCACATTTACGTGGGGAGGGCCTTGTCTGCTGTGCAGCTTTGTCGGGACGCCTGAGGTTGGTGTGTGTGCGGCCTGGTTCTTCTCTCTGATGCTTTGTTCCTTCTCCAAGTTTAGCACCTTCCCCTCTGTTATGGACCAAACGGCGCCCCTCACATTCATGTGTTTGAGTCCTAAGCCCCAGTCCTACAGAATGTAACTATATTTGGAGATAGGGCCTTTATTTTTATTTTTATTTTTTTAAGGATTTTATTCATCCATTTGACAGAGAGATCACAAGTAGGCAGAGAGGCAGGCAGAGAGAGAAAGGGGGAAGCAGGCTCCGCACCGAGCAGAGAGCCTGATTTGCAGCTCGATCCCAGGACCCTGGGATCATGACCCGAGCTGAAAGCAGAGGCTTACCCCACGGAGCCACCCAGGCACCCCAAGATAGGGTAACTTATAATTAATGTTAAAAAGATGTCATTGGGGTGGACCCTTATTTAACATGGCTGGTGTCCTTCCAAGAAGAGGTTAGGACACAGACACAGGAGGATGCTCTGTGAGGACACAGGGAGAAGACAGCTGTCTGCAAGCCAAGGAAGGAGGCCTCTCCCAGCCCCTCGATCTCAGATCTCAGACTTCCAGCCTCCAGAACCGGGCGAACGGGCATTTCTGTTGTTGAAGCTACCTAGTTTGTGGTACTTTGTGAATGCCGGCCAGTAGACTGACCCATCAGCCCGCCACTCCTCTCCTTACGCCTTGTGAGGAGTGGCAGCTAGAAGACCTGATTATGGTTCGGGCAGAGAAAAGTGAGATGGTCAGCAGCCATGGTAACAAGCCAGGATCCCGCTAATGTGGCTGCTCAGGGTACCCAGTGACCTTGTCCAAAGGCTTTCGAGTTTGTTTTCTAACACTATTCTTGCTCCATCACATGTCTCGCATCTTGTACACAGTACAGTTGTTTTTTAGCTTGGCCGAGGGAATTTCCATGGGGTCCTGTTAAACTTTGCCTGCCCTGGGCCAAGTGAGCCAGTGACTGCCCCATACCCCAGGGAGGTCCTCAGAAGCCACGTGCGATGTCATCGTGGTTGGGCCTGAGGGGAGCCCACGACACACCTCCCATTCCCTGGTGGGAACGTGGGTTTGGATGGAGGATTTCCTTTTGAATGACACATGGGACAAAACTAACGGTCCCTACAGTGGATTTCAGGAGACATAGTGCCCAGCGTGGGTATGAGGGGATTTCAGGTAGGCTCTCTGGGAGAGATAGATATGAATCTGAGCCTTAGGTGCAGAAACCCGTGGTAGTGGCCACAAGATTGGACGTTGCTGAAGGAGGGAAGACACATTCTGAGAAATGGCCTGGCTCGGCCAGAATCACATGTGACAGAAGCAGAGCTTGGCTGCCCTATCTCTGTGTTTTCTTCTCTATCAAAGAGATTTCTTCTGGGAATTGAGGTGGAAGAGCCATAGAGATTCCAAAATGAAATGTTGGGAGTGCTGCCGAGTTGTCTAAAAAGATGTTCTGTTGTCATCAAGCCATTGCCTGCCAGGGCACAGGAAAGTAGGGTCCTCCGTGAGGACATCTCAGGTGAGTGTCTGGGAAAAGATTAGCCCTCAGAAGACGAGCTTCTTTTGGAATTGGAGTCACATTCGCCTACCTTCGTCGGCCTCAGGAACATCAGAGCATGCGATCGAAGTCATCTGAGGGTGTTGTGGATGGAACTGGATCCTCCCTGGGGCCGTGTTGGTTTTTCACAGCCAAGCATCATCGACTGTCTGCGTGGACAGACGTGCATTGGGCAGTTCTGTATGTCAGAGGACAGGCGGGGCTAACCTCCTTGCCGATTGAGTGTCTTTTGTCCCTGGGGCCCCTGTCTGGCACTGGTGAGCACCATTAGCTGGTGAAGTGCTGCCAGTGAAGGCACCTATAACATTCCACAAGAAGAACTCTTCTCCCTTAAGGAGAATGGTAGTTAGTTGGTACCCGTATGACAGATTCTTCCTGACTCGGTCCGTCACTGGGAGGCCTGCAACCTTCTTGAATCTGTTCCCATTTCCTGTGATTTTCCCCTTTGGCGGTGTTCCTAGAAGATGTTCATGGGACAAAGCGTGTAAGCATAGCTTGCTAATTCCAGCATAGTCCTCTTTGCTGGTGAGTTTTTAATCCTTGATCCTGACTCCTCTTTTTCTGTGTGGTGGCTCCTGTAAGGAAAAAGGCAACAGTGAATGCAGACGCACTTTGTGAATTAAAAAGCTGTACTCGGGGACCCCTGAGTGGCTCAGTTGGTTAAGCGTCTCTTGGTTTCAGCTCAGGTCGTGATCTCAGGGTCATGGGACTGAGCCGTGTCGGGCTCTGTGCTGAGCGTGGAGCCTGGTTCAGATTCTCCCTCTGCTCCTCTCACTCCCCGCCCCGCAAAAAAACCCACAACTGTATTCAAATGGAAAGTACATGGACAAGTTTATCCTTACAGGTGAGGTCATCTTAAAGTGTCGTTTCTCATAAACTGAAGTCCCTCCGTGCTTCTGGACTGGGGATGTGTTTGCATGAACCTCGTTGCCAGATTCATTGCCCGTCATAGTTTGACCCTTTTCTTCTTTATTTTGACATTTCCAAACCGGAAAGTCATGGGCGGAGCCACTGGCCACCTTGACTGTGGGGTGGCCCTGGGGGCTACTGGGAGCCTCCGTGGCCTGAGGAGGTAATGGTGTGTTAGGGGCTGCGGAACCAGTGGCTCAAGGGAGCGGTGGCTTTCCCACCCGTTTGGGGCCCAGCGAGGGCAGTCTGGTCTCCAGCCCGGCACCGTGCAAGCTCCCTGACCGCTGTGTGTTTCTGTTCCAGATCTACGTGCACCTGAAGGACGGCGGGGGCCCTGACGGGCTGGACGCACTGAAGAACAAGCCACAGCTGCACGGCGCGGTGGCCCGGAGCCTGTGCCGGAACGCCGCAGGCAAGAACTACATTATCTTCACGGGGCCCAGCATCACCAGCCTGACCTTGTTCGAGGAGCTGGAAAAGCAAGGTTGGTTGTGCGGTGCACCGGTGCCAGCAGGGCCCTTGCCCCCCAGAGAAGTGGTGGGGAGGCCTGGGGGTACAGGTGCGAGGTCGTGACCGGCAAGGACCGTAGGCCGCCACGGCCAGGATGGAACACGGTTTCAGCCGGCTGCGTGCCCGCCACGTACCTGGACTCCGCCAGGCACCGAAGATCGGAAGGGACACCTGCCACAGGCTCGCGCTCTGCCCACAGCATCTTTGTGTCCTTTCTTGTGAGACCGTGGCTGTTCAGGGCTTGTCCTGGTGTCCTGGTCCATTCGGGCTACTCTCACCAAATACTTGAGACGGTGCAGCTTATAAACTGCAGGCAGTTAACCTATTTCTCGTGGTTCTAGAGCCCAGAAGTCCAAGGTCAGGGCACTGGCATGGTCGCCTGAGGACCTCTTCCGGGTTGCAGACCTCAGGTGACAGAAGCGGCCAGGGTGCTCTCTGGGGGTCCCTTTTCTCAAGGGCACTCCTCCCATTCATGAAGGCTCCACCCTTGTGACCCCGGTTCGTCCCAGAGGCCCCACCTGGAACACCCTCCTCTGGGGCCTGCGGCTTTCAGCCGAGGAATTTGTGGGGGGACACACACACTTGTTCTGTGCACCTAGACATCGGTCCTACGGAGGCTCCCGAGTCTGGACTCAGTCCCGTCTGCAGTGAGGGCTCTGCAGTTGACAGGGATGATGCAGGGATTTATGCAGATTAGCACAGGCTGTTGTGCGGTGGGTCTCAGGAAATTCTTCATGGCCCTTGGTGACGGGATGCTTTGTTCATCGGTTCATGGCTCTGGCCAAAGCAGCCACTGGAGAAAAAGATGTGGACCAAGACCAGGAGACCAAGGGCAAGATGCTTACCCTTTGCTTCATCCCACATTTTGGGGATTTATATCAAGTCGGGAGAGACAGAAAAAGCCTCTCTCCTGCCATGGCAGCCACTAGAATTACAGACCTATTGCTTAGAAACGGTTGCACATCTGGCCTTAAAATCCTCTCGAGTCATGGGGAGCCAGCAGCTTCTGACCTTGACCTTGACCTTGGCCACGGCAAGGAAGCAGCGGCCCCTGGACTCTGAGCTCTGCTGGGTCTCAGTCCTCTGTGAACCCCGACAGGGCTTGGGGTTTACCTGTGGGGAGAACTCGGGCTGCAGAGGTCAGACTATGCAAAGAGGGGCTGTGGAAGTCAAGTTGCAGAAAATTGGCCCTCATGTGTTACTAGCCACCTGAGAAGAAGGATGGGCTCCCACGGTAGGCGGTATGGTGAGAGCCCCAGCTGCCCTCTCCGCCCGCCTGGCTTCCCGCTCCAGTCCTGAGGTGGGCGCATGGCCAGGAAGGCCCCGGGTCCCTGGAACTGCCTTAGGGTGGACATGCAGGGCCAAGGGAAACATGCACATGGGGTACAGAATGTTTCAGATCACTGACGATACAGTGTCAGTCTTCAGTGACCTTCAGTCTTTGACTGAAGACCCAGAGGACGAGACCATCCCCAGCGACTTCAGTCAGAAGTGACTGCAGGCATCCAGACCGGGGCTGGCCGTGGGGAGAAGCAGGCTTCCCAGGACCTGCTCAGTGGGGCAGGCTTGCATGCACGTGGGGAGGGCCAGGCAAGGCCTCAAGCCCAGGGCGGAGTTCAGCGAGGCCTCCTTGTGCACACTGGCCTGTGCTCACCATCCCTCCTGCCCCTTGGAAGCTTCTGTGTGTGGAAGGCCACACTGCCACTGCTCCCTTTAGTGGCTCTGTGTTCAGAGGCAGGACTCTGGCTTGGTGCTTGTCGCTCGATGATTCTTCCCTCTGGGGTTAACTTGTCTCCAAGGGGACGGCGGCTCCGTTTTGCACGCTGCCTCCGGGAGCCGTGCAGACAAGCACCGGGCTGGGCCTGGGGCTCGTCGGGTCTTGGCCAGAGTGTTAGGGGGTCCTGAGTGTGGTCAGGCTTGGACAGCAGACAGACCTTGGCTTAGTCCTTGCCTTTGCCCTCCTGGCTGGGAGCCTGGAGACTTCCTGGAGCTGCAGTCCGTCTTCAGTGTGGGTGGGATAACCCGAGGGCAGAAGTTTCTAGAGGCAGGTGGACGATCGGTGCTCAGGCTCTGCACCGTCCCTGGCGCGTCGTGAGCGCTCGCGACGAGACTCCTGTGGATGCTGCCGATTCACGGCGCCTGCGATGGTCTCTTGCGTCATCTTCAAGGTCCTTAGAGAAGTCCTCTGGGGTAGAAGTCGTGAACTGTAGCGGTCACCCCCGCGGGACGTCTGGGCGGCCCGTCCTCCCAAGTGTGTCAGCCTCAGAGCCAGGCAGTCCCTCTTCGGGCCGGCGTGAGCAGGGTGTCTGTGACCGTGTGGACCCAGTTTTGTGTCCCTGTCCCCACAGAGATCTACTGCTGCGGCCTGCTCAGCTCCAGGAAGAGCGACTGCACCGGCCTGCCACTGTCCATGCTGACCAACCCGGCCACGCCCCCGGCCCGGGGCCAGCACCGCATCAAGATGAAGGGCAACATGTCTCTGATCTGCTGGTACAACAAAGGGCACTTCCGCTTCCTGACCAATGCCTACTCGCCCCTGCAGCAAGGTGGGGGCCGGCAGGGGCTCTGGGCCGCCCTGGAGTCGGGAAGCCCCCAGTCCTCGGCCACGTCAGTGCTCCGGTGGGGGAGGGGCAGGGCGGCAGGAGCCACCGGGGCCCGTGGGCTGCTGTCCCCGGGCTTGTCCGCTTGGGAGGGAAGCCACGACGGCGGCAGGATTTGCGTGTCCCCTGACTGGTGTGTGGCCACTGTGAGTGGCCGTGTCCGAGTGGCATGTCCCCCATCACCAGGCCATTCGGATTCTCTGAAGAGTCTTCTCTAATGGGAGGGGAGATACCGACTGTTTTATCCCTGCGGTGTCTTCATTAGAGGTTAACAATGGGCGCTGTGGGGCATTCAGGTGATTCCATTGGTAATGTCACGTGGGGTGCAGAATCCGTTTGTAGCAGAGGGATTTAGTGAGCAAGGGCTGTAGAGTTCAAGTCGCTACAGCTGAAAGACTTTTAAACTGCTGACAAGGAACCAGAAAGGACAGCAAGGTGCTTGACAGAAATACCTGTGGTTACAGGTGTGTTTGAAAATCCCCTGTATTCCTTTGATGAAGACATCTTTTCTCTTTACTTTGGAAGGACCTCCACAAGGGGCTCTGTTGTGTGTGGGTGGGGTGGGGCGTGTTTGTGTGTGTGTGTGTGTGTGTGAGAGAGAGAGAGAGAGAGAGAGAGATACATTCGTGGTCTGTACACATATGGTGTATACGTTTGTGGGGGGGTGCTTAATTAACTGCTGTTCATTTATTCCTGCCCCCACCCCTGGCACACACACCTACTTCCCGTTTCAGTGGAGACTGGAATCCAGGGACACAAGCCCATGGGACTTAGGTGCAGAGAGCTATAGAAAGCTGCCAGCTTCTCCGGGGCTGTGCGAAGGGCACTTAGAGGAAATTTGGAATTGACCTTGCAAGCCAAAAGTGAGACTTTGAGCCAGACTTCTATACTCTCCTGATGGGGCAAGAGCATTCACAGGGAGAGCGTTCAGGAAGACACTGTAGGAGCTGCCTGCCGTCAGATTATGCGTAACAGATTATAAATTACACAATATGATTTAAGACGACAGAACCTTAAAACCCCAGTCTCAAGGGCTGGGAGCCTTAAATCCATCACCAAGGGAACCAGCAAAGAGGATGTTGATCAGGAAGAAGAGAAAATTGGTAGGGTTGGTCTTTAAATATGCCAGAATTTAGTGTTTGTGTTTCCTTCAGTTATAGTTTCCATTTCTAAAGTACTCTAAATCACAAAGTTCTGGGGCACTTAGGGGGCCCAGTCGGTGAAGCTTCTGCCTTGGGCTCAGGTCCTGATCCTGGGTCCTGGCATGGAGCCCCGCATCGGGCTCCCTGCTCGGTGGGAAGCCTGCTTCTCCCTCTTCCTCTGCCCCTCCTGCCTCATGTTCTCGCTCTCTCATGCTCTCTCAAATAAATAAATAAAATCTTTAAAAAAAAAAATCACAAATTCCCAAATCTTAGACTCCCTTAAAAATCACAGGGAGCCTGCCTCAGCCCTCTGACAGCATCCCCAGGAGCACTTGTAGGCAGGGTTGGGATGTGGATAGCCCAGGCTGGGTGACCCACCTCTCCTCCCCACGGGACATCCTTTAACCAGTCTACATCTTCAGGTGATTTTTTTTTGTAACAAAGGGAGATATTTTCCTTTCAGTTTTTTTTAAAATCTTGATTTTTAAAAACCACTTAGTATTTAATTTTCTTTCTTTCTTTTTTTTTTTTTTTAAAGATTTTATTTATTTATTTGACAGACAGATCACAAGTAGGCAGAGAGGCAGGCGGAGAGAGAGGGGGAAGCAGGCTCCCTGCTGAGCAGAGAGCCTAATGCCGGGCTCAATTCCAGGACCCTGAGATCATGATCTGAGCTGAAGGCAGAGTCTTAACCTACTGAGCCATCCAGGCGCCCTAGTATTTCATTTTCTTAAATGCCATCATTTTTCTGCCTCCCCCTGATTCATAATCCATTTTCTTCACAATCTGAATAATGGTAATAGTGAATATCTCCATACATTAGGGAACATCTTTGACCATTTCCTCAAAATAAAGCTGGGAGTGCAGTGGGTGCCCAGAGGTCTGAACATCTGGAGGACCTTTGATGACGTATCACCCAAAGACCGCACTTAACCCCTGTGACGGGCTCTGGGGGTACCGACACTCCTCTTGAGTTTGCCAACACATTTTCCCCCCTAAATTTGTCAGTCTGGGGGATGAAAATGCTACAGAATTTTCAATCTAAATTGCAGGACCATTGGTGGGGTTGAGCATTTCTGTGTATTTGCTGGCCAGTTTACAGTGATTTCTTCGTATTCTCAGTTTGTCCTTTGAAGCGCTTGTTGAAAGCTTATTTTATGCTATAGCAAGTATTTTTCTGCATTTGTTTTATTTTTGCTTTTATTTATGACTGGTATTTTTTAAAGATTTTTTTTTTTAAAGATTTTTTTTTTTTGACAGAGATTACAAGTAGGCAGAGAGGCAGATAGAAAGGAAGGGAAGCAGGCTCCCTGCTGAGCAGAGAACGATGCATGCAGTACTGGATCCCAGGACCCTGAGATCATGACCTGAGGCGAAGGCAGAGGCTTAACCCACGAGCCACCCAGGCGCCCCTGACTGGTATTTTTTAACCTAAAATTGCCTTTCCTTCTGCATGGGCAGATCTGTTGATCACGCTCTTTGTTCTGAAACTTCTTGCTCGGGGCCAAGGCTAGATCAGGGCTAAGATCACCTGCTTACCATACAGCGTGACTCTGCTCTTTCCAGTAACCCACTATCAGCTGGATTTTTGCTGTTTTGTTTTGTTTTTTTAATTAAGTATAAAGAGTGGCCTAACCAAGCGGCCTTGCCTCTGTGCCTGAACCACTTACAGAAAAACTCTTCTTCTACTTTTTAAAAATATCACTCAGAAGATGAAGCCTCAAATATCAGAAGGACTGCCTCTCAGCTTCATACTCTTTCCTGCTGTGATCATAGATGTACGCGCTCTTCTAAAAGTTGAGAATTTCCAATTTTAGAAAATAGACAACCAGTTAGGAACATTCTAGGAATCGGTTTTTTATTCCTTCTGGATTCTAAGGAGAAACGTCCTTTCCTTCAGAGAGCGTGAGCACGGTCACTGGCTTCTTAGAAGTCCCATATCTAGGGACATCCATCCAGAGGACCCAGCCCTCCTGCTCTCTTTCTGAAGTCCGTTTTGGAGCTGTCCTCTTCCTGGCAGAGCCTTTGCCCATGTTGGGTTCAGACTCCACAGGACCCACGCACATACAGAACGTGCATATAGGACTAACTCAGGGCCTGACTCATTCAGCCTCACGGGGTGGTGGAAGGAACGTCAGCCACCGCAGGTAGCCTGGGGAGGTGAAGGACAGGACTGCCACTGCGTGTGAGCACACGTGTTTCTCCCAGCAGGTCAGACAGATCACGGGGTGCCTCAGAGGTACGTGCGTAGAGCACAGCTAGGCACGGAGACTGGCACACAGCCGTGACTGTGTGGGGCCCACCCAGGGCGACGTCAGCAAAGCCAGTAAATGTCACACAACCTCTTGTCAACGTGTCCCATGGCCGGGCTTGTTGGTGCTCGGAGAAGGATATTACGAGACAGCAGCCCACCCTTTGTAGCTGGAACAGTGTTTGAGAATCCACAATACGGCCAGGGACGGAGTGATTTATAAAGTGGGGGAAGTGCTCAAGCAGATGGGCGCAGACCCAGGCCTTGAAGCCACCGCTCTGCTGAAGTTTCCAGCAGAGCCTCGCCAAGTGGATGGGGAGGGAACGAAGGGCTGGAGCAGGTCCCCCCCGGGGCTGGGGAGGCTGGGACAGGACAGTCCAGGAATTACAGCCCCAGCGGTCACCCAATCTCAAGTTCTCCAAGGACTTCTTGGTGTGAAAAACCAATATCAGGGGCATGGCTGTGGGACGGAGACCAAAAGAAACAGAAAGACCCCCGCTCAGGGCTCAGTCTGTGCAAATGGGTCCCTGCACACTGGTGTCCCGCGGTCCCTCGGTGAGAGGGGGGAGACACGCTAGGTGGAGCCCCTCGGCCCCGCAGGGGACCCCCTCTTGTACTTCAATTCTGTCCACTCAAGTAGTCCCCAAACTTCCCAATCCTTTAGACTGATCCCTTTAAAATATACATATACATGCACCCAAAAATGGCTTTTGTCATAATCCCGTGATGCTGTGTGGGGAAGCTGGCCAGAGCCTCACCTGAGCATTCTCCCACATCTCCTGCATCACCTCTGGACGGCAGCTGTGGGCCTGTGGGCGGGTCTGGGAAACGAGGTCGTCCCAAAGCGGTTCGGGCAGCAGGGTGAGGAGAGCTGGCTGATCTCCTGCCCCTCACACCCAGTCAGTGGGACGTGTCCTTGGACACATTCTCATTTGCATTCAATAGAGGGAAGGTGTTTGAGGGCTTGGGGAGGCGGTAGGGTCAGCCTTCATGTGGGGAGGGGGAGGAGGGGAGAGTCAGTCCTGTACCTCCCCTTGGCTCTCTGCAGGCCCGGCCAGGTGCTTCATCCTCCCTGGTTCCCCTTAAAGCCACCTTTGGTCCCGTCATCACCCCACGTGCCCGCAGCACCCCTGCACACCCACCTCACTTTATGTTGTCCTCAAGTCCTCGTAAGCTTTTAGGGACTGGCATCCAGCTTCTCTGTCTCCGCCTCCCCCTTGGGTCCCTGGAGGGCCAGGCAGGGTGGAGATAGGCACCTGTGTCCGCGGGAATGGGCAGGAGACCGTGCGGACGGGGGTGTGACCTTCTGTCTTCTCCGCAGGGGTGATCATCAGGAGGAAGAGTGGGGGGATCCCCTGTCCCTTGGCCGTGGAGGCGTTTGCTGCTCACCTTAGCTACATCTGCAGATACGATGACAAGTACAGCAAGTGAGTGCGAGGCGGCTCACAGCCACGGGAGAGCACGGACTAGAGGTGGCCGGGTGCTCAGGAGTCTCCCATTCCAGAATGAACAGAGCAGGCCCCTGGGAGACAGAATCTCAAGCCCTCGTCCTGGCCAGCTGGGCGCCCTGTCTCCTTCCCCGCCACCCTTGCCCGAGGTGGCCATCCTTCCACTCACTCGGGCGTGGCCATCTCTTAGTACTGGGCCCTGAGCCTGCCCCCTGCCCCCACCCCAGCCAGACTGCCCTTCCCCCGTCCCTCACAGCTGCAGCCCGTTTCCCAGCGCGGGTTTGTAATTCTTTCCCCTCTGGATGTCCGCAGCAGGTGCACACCATTGGCACTGTAACAGGAATCCAAGGAGCGATCGCTAGTGAGCCTGAGTGTGACTGTTAATTGCCAGGATTCAGCCTCACAACCTAGAACAGAGTTGGAGTAACCCCCAGGACAGGCGGGTGTTGACTCAGCCCACTTGGAGGGGAACCTGCTGGGCTTCTTCACGCAGAGAGAAAACTGAGGACCCGGTTCTCCCCGGGCTCCCTCGCAGGAGAGCCCCACCCCATGGGGAGTCCATGAGCCAGTGTTCATGGCTCACAGCCTGCTGATTCCACGCGGTTCCAACAGAGAAACCCGCGTTGACTTAACCGACACGTTAGGGACCACACTGGGCTGCTGGCGGTGAGGACACTGACCTTCAGACACCCCTCAGGTGCCGAGTGACGGGGACACAGTGCAGGGAGCAGTCCTAAGTTGGGTTGTCCCTGGAGGTGACATTCGTCCTGGATCTGAAGGGAAGCCAGGGGTGGCAAAGAGACGTGCACTCGGGAGGAAGGGGACACGTTACAGATGCCTGCATCTGAGGGTGAACTTGCCCTTGGGACGTGCAGGCGGTCCGTGTGTCTGGGACACTGCAGCCACAGCATCCGAGGAGGGCTCTAGGCAAAGAGGGCCGCCCCTCGGGCCCTGTTCCCTTGGAGCTTCCGAGCCTTGCCATGGAAGGCCGGCTCCCCGTTCCAGCATCTCCAGCAACCCCCAACTCTAGTCCTCTGATAGGAGCAGTTTTCATCTTCTTAGTCTTAGGTCAATTCACTGTGACAGCCTCGACGGGAGCCAGCCCCCGGCCAGCTTCCCACCCCGTGGCTCTGTGGCAGCACTGACCGTGAAGAGGCCCTTTGGGACCATGCCCCCCGCCCTGCCCCAGGTGCCCATGAGCCCCAGGGTCAGCCTCTCCGACTCCTTTGTCCTCGTAGGTATTTCATCTCTCATAAACCGAACAAGACCTGGCAGCAGGTGTTCTGGTTCGCCGTCAGCATCGCCGTAAACAACGCCTACATCCTCTACAAGATGTCTGATGCCTACCACGTGAAGAGGTACAGCCGGGCTCAGTTTGGCGAGAGACTGGTGAGGGAGCTGCTGGGCCTGGAGGAGGCCTCCCCCGCCCACTGATGCCTCCGCGGCCAGGCTTAGGGGAGGACCGGGGCCGGGAACCTGGAGGAGAGAGAGAGCCTGCCGTTGTGACCTGCCCAGCCAGAGCCCTGGGGCGCCCCTGGGGGGTTGGGCCCGGCCCATTGGGGAACCCCGGGCCTCCGCAGGGCCCAAGGTGGGCCTGGTCAGACGATGGCTGCTGTCCCGGTTCCCCTTCAAAGAAGAGCACGTCCTCCCTCCAGAAGCCGCCACCCACCCAGGGCGAGGGCCGCACTCAGACTCTACACGTGGGCCGGGCGCTGTCAGTGGCCTTTGCCCAGCGGGGCGCCACACCCCTGTGACCCCCGTGGAGCTCACCTCAGAACGGGGGACCTGGGAAGGCTGTTGCCACCGGAGGCACCAGGGGTGGGAGGAGCCGTAGTGTGTCCCGCTGGAAAGGCCTGCGCTGGGAGGATGTCAAGACACAGGTGACCTGGTTCCACCTCGTGCCGCGTCCGCAGGGGACCAGAAGCAAGCCAGAGGTACTCAGGTGGCTGGGCAGGAGACCAGAGTGTTCTCCAGCACTCGCCTTGGGCAAGTCTCCTGGAACAAGAAACGCAGGGGGCCATGAGACACAGGGGTGGAATGGGGGAGTGGCTGCCCATTCTGGCTGATCAGTGAGGCGTCCCTGCTCATTTCATTTCTCTGGCTGGTGGCCGGGGTGGGGGGTGGGGGTGGGAGGGGAAAGGGAAAATGCCAACAGAAGCGCAGTGATGTGTGATGCTATTTTTTATTTTTAAATATATCTTCAGGTTATTTTCTTACTGTTGCTTAAGATCTTCTGTAAAAGGAAAACGTCCCCCTCCTTTTCCGCCCCCTCCCCACCCCCACCCCAGCCGTGACTCCTTGCATGAGCACAGTTCGGCGTTCTGGGCCCTGGGACTGTACCAGGGCGAGAGGGGGCGGCCGGCTTCCAGAACAGACGTGGTTCCACTCCGCCAAGGATCACGGGGGGCCTGTGGGCCTTACGCTTTGTCACAGACGTCACCATCGGCGAAAAACCTGTTAGCGTCGCTGAAGCAAACGACAGAAGGTCTGGGGAGGACACTTGCTGCTTCTCCCCACCCCCACCACATGCAATGACCTGGCAGTGTCTGCCCGGGGCTGGCACACCTGAGCCACAGCATCTGGGCCCCATGGGAACGCAGGTCCGCGGGTCTCCTCGGGAGGCCTCGCCCGGCTGGCCCACTGGCCTGCCCATCTGCCCCCCAGACGAGAAACAGTGATTTCCAGAATTACACGACCCCCCTTGCACCCCAATTTATGTAGCCCCCTCGTTTTTTTACAAATGCGAAATCTCTTCTACTCAGGCTTTGGGACTTTGTTGTTTGTTCACACTCAGTTAATTCCCAGCGTGGTTGGCAGCATGCTCCCGACTCTGCGCCATCCCTGTGTCCTGGGTTCCTGAGGACCCCCACGCCCTGTGGTTGGAATTCGATGCCACGGATTGTAGGCTCCATTCTCAGTTGTGTTTCAGAACACCTTCACCGTGTCCTTTGATTGGATTGAAAGCACTTTTACCACATGGAGAAATATATTTTTAATTTGTGACGCTTTTCTACGAGGTCCACTCTTTCTGAGTCTAATGTGTTTCCAACACTTGGGGAGACTCTGATGAAAGCTGATGAATTTTCTTTTCTGTCCAAATAAGTAAAAGAAAAAAATAAAAGTCTATTTAGATGCTGATTCTTTGTTGACATGCGGATTGCTTTCCAACATCAGGGACAAAAGTACCAGCTCCTCTTTTAAAGACTCGACTTCTTACCAGGTCATCTAGAACATATGATCTTGAACCGGTTTTAGTATCCTTTGCCTCTGAGCAGTTTAAAAAAGAAATGCAGTTAAGTCTTTTTTTTTTTTTCAAGATTTTATTTATTTAGGGGAGCCTGGGGGCTTAGTCATTAAGCCTCTGCCTTCAGCTCAGGTCACGATCCCAGGGTCCTGGGATCAAGCCCTGGGTCGGGTTCTCTGCTCAGTGGGGGAGCCTGCTTCTCCCTCTCCCTCTAACTCTCCAATCTGCTCATGCTCTGTCTCTCTCTCCCTCTCAAATAAATAAAATCCTCCCCCAATTTTTATTTATTTGACAGAGGAATAGTGCACAAGGTGGCCCTATGAGAACAGTTGTATTCTAGGTACCAGGGGAAAATCCGCACCTGCCTGCCAAATGGGCTTCCTCCTTGTTTCTTCTAGTTGCCGTCATCATCCACGCCCACCCAGAGAGGCACCGTTGGGACGGTGGGTGGGTGACTCTGCCTTACCAAGTAATTCGAGGGAACTTAACACCATTCCAGGGCTCTGGGTTTTACGTGATAGCCCCTGTTTTCAGACAAAGGCTTGAAGCAGACAGCACCTTTTAGTGGAGCCCCTGCAGGGTTGGGAAGTTTCTGTCCTTCTGGAAGGAGGACAGAGTGACATGGAGTACTGATTAGGAAAACCCGCAGCCAGGAGCACCTCGCCCCACCGATGATGTGAGGCCAAGAGCCATGGGGAATCGCTCCAGTGTTCAAATCCACCTGGCTCCAGTGTCCCCCTGGGTTTGAAGCCCTCAGCTTGACCTTGGACGGGCTCCTTTAGCAGCTGGCCACTGCTGGTGCCAGGGGAAGGGCCCAGAAAGGGGCTGTCAGCAGAGGGGGAGCTGGCACAAGCCTGGCAAAGGCGGGGAGGCAGCAGGCACCTGTGCGTCCCTGCCCGATGAGACCTTTCTACCCCGGCCCTGCTGTGGCGGCATCCACTACCCTGGGGGACAAGCTTTGCTGCGGGTCTCAAAAAGAAAACCAGAGCAAGGAGCTTCCTGACCCTTGTGGAAAACAAAACAAAAGCCTTGAAGCTTCTCCAAAGAAAAGCTCTCTTAGACCAAGTTTACCGAACTTTCGTGTGGTCCAGGTCCCAGACCCAGGACAGCATCCGTACTCAGAGTTGGGTAAGGTGAGCCTTCGGAGAAGGGAACGTGGGTGGGCTTCTGTTCTGTTCGCCTTCCTGATCAGTTTCTTTATTTCATTCACCTTGTCTCTTTTCCCCCCACTCTGCGGCCCCCAAAACCTCAGTTTTGAACAAGGTCTGACTGTGGTCAGCGGAACGTTATAATACGAAGGCCCTATTTCCAAACTCTGGTGAGCCACGTCGGAAAACCTTGGCGTCTGGATCATTCTCGGCAAAGACTTTTGGTTTCTTGGCTCCGTCAAGCAAGGCCCAGCTGCCAGAATCGAATAACCTCTACAGCTGTTGTAGAGAAGAAGACTGCAGGTGTCAGGACAGGGACAGGAAGGCTCTGGTCATTGTGCATGGCCGGGCAGTGCCATAGTCCCTGGGAGCCCAGCCTCAGCACTGGGCAGTGAGGGAAGCAGTCAGACCCCGTGGGCACGGCAGCCCACACCTCCTGTGGAATGTGGGGCACTTACCCTGGCATAGGGCTTGGTTTGTTCCAGAAAGGACTCCAGATATGGCTTGGCTTATTCTGGAAAGAACAGAACCAGCCTACTCAGAAGACTGGACCCAGACTGTTTCTGACCCAAAATTGCCAATTTGCCATGCAGCCAATTACACAGAAGTGTCTTTGGAAAATGCTTGCCCCGAGAGCCGAGGATCCATGAGTATTTCTGGAAAGCATGGCACCACGTGTGAGCAAGGAGTTAGAAGTGGTCCCAGCCCTTCCAGAAGTCAGAACCCAGCAGGAGGAAAGTTTCTTAGCTCATAAGCACCAACTCTCAGCGACGCCATGTTCTTCCTTCCTTGCCCTTATGGCTTACACTTAGTTCTATTTTCTCCAGGGGAATGGGGTCCTGCCCTCTTTTTCCAGCCTGACAACTGGTGTGAGGGTTCTCTTGTCTCTCCTTAACTCCTAATGTCCCACCTCATTTAAATAAGAAAGTCTCACAACTTCAACAAAAGTAGTGGTATATAAAAATCATTCACTGGGAAGATGAGATTTTAGCTGTTGGCTCTTTCCCTTGTCTTGGCTGTCTTTCTATAAAATGCACTAGTCCTCAAAAAATTTAAAATAGTACTACCAGGGGTGCCCTGGCTGGGCCTGTTAGCTGAGCACGTGACTCTTGATCTCAGGGTCGTGAGTTCAAGTCCTATGTTGGACATAGACATTACTTTAAAAAAAAAAAAAAGTACTCCCATATGATCTAACAATTCCTGTCTGGGTATTTATCCAAAGAAAATGAAAACATTAATTTGAAAGTGTGTGTGCAGACCCATGTTCGTTGCAGTGTAATTTACAACAGCCAAGACATAGAAGCAACCTAAGTGTCCATCAGTGAATGAATAGATTTAAAAAATGTGGCGCATATATGTGTGTGTGTGTGTGTGTGTGTGTGTAATGGAGTATTACATAGCCTTTAAGAAGGAAAGAAATCCTGCCATTTGTGGCAACAGGGTTGGACCTCGAGGGAATTATGCTAGATGAAACAAGACAGAGAAAAAGTAAACATGTATGATCTCTCTCATATGTGGAATCTAGAAAAATTATTTATATATATATATATATATAATTAAGCTCATAGACCTAGAGGTCTAGATCATAGAACTAGAGACCTAGGTAGTTGCCAGAAGTAGGGGATGGAAAGTGGGAGTGAATTGCCTTTTTTTTTTTTTTTTTTAGTTAGATTGATACCAAAGAAACAAAAATGCATCGGAGTTCTATAATTGAGAACTTCCTCCCGGTGAATAGAATGTAGGAGGAATGAACGAAAGAAGGAAGCAGGGGCTGTGGTTTCTTGTATTGCAATAAACTAGAAAGAACAGAACAGTTGCACACATTTTTTAGGTGTAAATTTAAGATCCAGAGTTGTGGGATTGTGGGAATTTTTTATGGAGGCATTTTTGGAGTCACTTTCATGCATTTCAACCTAATGCCATTATAGTTCATCGTGGCTTTTTCAAGTGTGTACCCTTATCAGTACTTCTCAGTAGAAGGACGGTGCCCAAAGTGGGACAAATGCTCTACTCGATCCTGTGCCAGTTCAGCCATGAGTCCAGTCCCGGCCATCATCGTCCAGGAAGAGACCACTGGTTAGGAGGTCCTGGAGTGTGGGACGGTGGGTCCACATAGAAACAAAATGGTAGGGGCCGTTGGGAAAACAGGGTGATTAGCTTGGGTGGTGAAGCCCTGACTCAGGAGGGAGCATGGCACTTCTCTCCAGACACCCAGTCTCCTTTTCCGTGTGGTGCCCGTCACCGGGAGTCAGGCCTCAGCTGAGTGTGGGGAGCGAGTTCCAGTGTCCAGACCTGCCCGACATCAGGATGGGACTCAGAAAGCAGGGACCTCTCTGCTCGCTCCTGTGTCGTCAGGACACAACATTGGAAGGTTCCAGAAGGTGTTCTGTGGGCAGTAGGTGGTCTTAGCCCCAGGCTGTGGGCTTCAGCAAGCCACCCCTGCTGGCCGCCCTCCTGACCTTCCCTGAAGGGAAGCCAAGCCCTGACCCCTTGCTGCTGGGTGGAGGCCATTGGCGATGCAGAAACCCAAGTGTGGAGACGATTGCCTCTCTCCAGAGCATGTCCCGGCTCCCAGCTGCCCCCTTCCTTCCCCTTCCTCAGAGGGAGGTTCCCACTTCCTCTCAGTTCAGGGGGAGTGGCCATCGGCAATGGAAGTCCGTGTCCAGGAATCCGGAAAGATTGCGACTTTATTTGGACATTTCTTTTTACTGTCACGTTGTCTTGCTTTTCCTTACAGTTTTCGGTCAAGAATCTCCAGGAGCAAAATTTTAGTCTCATCATGAACTGTGCCTACATAGCCCTCAGGGGATCTCCCCCACGTTCACCCCATCCCTTCTGGGAAGATAAAGCTGACCCTTCCGTCAAGATTTTGACTTCACACTAAGACACGCTTGCAGTAAAGTTTTACAGATTTTGTATATCGTGAGCTATTTTAATTCTGAATTCTAAAACGTGAAATATGGCACACACACACACACACACACCCCTATATACGCGATTTAATTCCTAGATTTTTATTTCTTCAACGTTTGTCTCCAGTCAACAACTGTGTAATACAATCAGATATATTGCATTTGCTTCTCTCTGGTGGGTTCCTCTGGGGGAGGGAGGAGATGATGAAGGAAATTCATGAAAAGCCTGGCAAACCCACCTTACAGATTCTCTCACATGTAAAGAGGGACGGCAGGTCGGGGGGGCCCCAGGTGCAGCTTGCATGTCCAGATACCTGAGCCTTCTCAACTCTGCTGCCAATCCTGGGGAACGTCGGGGGGAGGGGGTTCCTGTGGGAGCCCTTTTCTACCCCCGCCTCCCATCTTGTTCATTTTGGGGGTGGGGGGGGCCAGGTGGGAACAAAGGGTCTCCACCACTGAGGGCCGATTATGCAGCCTGATGTTCCTTTAGCTGCCGCTATCCCCACTGCCTGTCATCGTCCCCCTTTTCCGAAGCTTCTGGAACTGGAAGCATGAAACTGGGGTGAGCGTCTGCTGTCAGAAGGTAGGTCCTTTTGAGCAAAGCGAGAGATGCAAGCAAAAATGCTTGTGACTGAGAACGGGGGGTGGGGGGGGCATCAACGAAACAAAGGGGCTGCCTGTGACTTTGGCTTTGGTGGCAGTATCCTAAAAGACCAGAAGGTGGAAGTTGTTGTCATTAATGTGGAAAATCTTTATGTAGAGTGAAATGTCAGATCCTGCTTTCCAGGGTTCTTTCTACACTTCGTTACGGAAGAATAAAAAGATTTAGAGAAGCATATGCTTTTCAACTTAAAATCAGATTTAAAACAGAACAGCACAGGGACACCTGGGTGGCTCAGTGAGTTAAGCCACTGCCTTCGGCTCAGGTCAGAATTCCAGGGGAGCCTGCCTCTCTTTCCGCCTCTGCTTGCCTCTCTGCCTGCTTGTGTGCTTTCTCTCTCTGTCTTTCTGACAAATAAATAAATAAAATCTTAAATAAAATAAAATAAAATAAAACACTCCAGCACATACTGGCAAAGCTTTAAGTTCTTCTGCACGCCAAAAATAATTTTTATTGTTACTAATTTCAGAGGTAGAGGTCAATGATTCATCAGCTGCGTGTAACAACCAGGGCTCATATGTCAAGTGGCCTCCTTCATGCCCATCTCCCAGTAGCCCCGTCCCCCACCCACCTCCCCTCCAGCAACCCTCAGTTGGTTTCCTAGAGTCAAGAGTGTCTTATGGTTCGTCTCCCTCTCTGATTTTGCCCCAAACTAATTTTCAAACACTCTTAAAAATTTAAAGATTTCCAATCTCTGCTTGCCCAGCTTTTTAGTAAGTGATGAACTGATCTTTACTTCGTTGTGTGTTGTTGGCCCCTGAGGTGATCGTTTTCTACAGTTGGTGACTTCCCTCAACCACCGTCTTTGTCTCCTCTCTCTGCTTTTTCTTTCTACATCTTTCTGCCTCTGACTCCTCTCTCTGCAAATGTCTACCTTTCTCTTTTTCTTCCCTCCCTCACTTTCTCTCACCTTCATCTGCGGTCCCATTCTCCCCTCCCTGGCCCTCCCCTTTTCCCTTTTCCCCACAGAACTTTGGTGAGCCCCACCCTCATTCCCTGACCTTCCTCTGTGTGTGTGTGTGGGGGGGGCAGTCTGGGACATTCCTTCTGCCATCTGGGTTCTTCCTTTCTGTTCTCCAACATCCTGGTTCTGAAGTCTCACTGCCCCACAGGGACTCTTATCTCCTCTCAAGTAGGGGTGGGGGACATGATCCTTTGTATCAAAGACATCACGAGGGCAGAGGCACCCAAGAAAGAGGTGAGGCTTCGATAAGGAGACGGAAGACCCTTTATAGCCAGGAACAGTTGACAAGATTGATTTTACTGACCCTCAGGGCCCAGTCCATCCCTTAGGGCTCATGGGAATACTCAGAAAATCCAACATCTGTCTTCTGGTTTGAGAGAGGGTCAGCAGAGGAAAGTGGACCAAAGACCATTTATTAAAGAAACTTTTATTTTATTTTATTTTATTTAACTTTGTTTTATTCAATAAAAGTTCATCCCCATTAGACACCGGGGATGAACAAGGACGGTCTTTTCTGTCAGGGACGGCCGGGTAGTGGGAGACACACACACAACTACCTCATGTCATCAGATAATAATAGTATATGAAAGAGTAGTCAAGGAACAATGACCAAGTTTTCTCACCGAGAAATGAGGATATGCTGGCTGAACCACATTCTGTCCCTGGGGCAGAATGTTTTTAAAGGAATTGTCACAGGAGATCTGTATGGAGAGACAGGTCAGGTGTGATGGTCACTTCACAGAAGGAGTGTGCTTGTTTGATGGAGCAAACCTGTGTGGTGCTGGTTCCTCTTAGGGCAAAGGCTGTGGGATTTGCCATTGGGAGAATGTTGGGCCAATAGGTACAAGCCTAGCAACTGTGCCCCAGTTAAATCACCCCGATGCTACAGGGCCAGAGAATGTGAGGTCCATTCATGTGAAAAAGTGTGCTTAAAGGAGAAATTACCATTCTGGAGGGAGGAGCTTGCTCCTGAAGAAGTCAAAGACAATTGAACACACAATTCTCTGTAACACGCGCACACACACACACACACACACCCCACATCTCTCCAGTTCCGGGAACTAGAAAAAGATGGAGTAAGACTTGTCAGGGGTTCCTTGACCCTGCTCCCAACCCTCAGCCCCAACCTGACTTTGGGCAGCCTGTGTTAAGCCTTCCTTGTGGTAGCGGTCACTTTTAGGCACATTCACTGTCCACCAGGGCTAAAAGTCTAGCGACCATGAGTAATCAAGCCCCCAAATCGAGACCCATGACCTGTAAGATAAGCGCATTCCTGGAGGTAACAGGAACCCACGAACAGGTAACAGGAACAGCCATCCAGAAGGATTTTTGCCCCGCGGTAGACTGTAGAAGGGCGGGAAGAACGAGACGATGTAGTCCAGTAGGCTTGAATTCAACAGTGTTCCAATGACAAAGAGGAATATTTAACAACCCGGTCTGACCTTGGTTCAATTACCTTCCCAACCCAATTTTTGGTCCATCCCCCGCCTTCCTGAAATATGTCCACCTCCTTGGAGGTGACGCCTTTCCCACATCTGTCCAGCAGAGGGCAGCAGAGTACACCTTATGGGCCTCAGAGGAGGGCCCAGAGTTCAGTCAACAAACGCGTTCTGAGTTTGGGGTGCGGCGGTATTCTAGGTACGGAGGAGACAAAGTGAACAGAACACACAGTGTCACTGACCCTGAGCCAGCAGAGAGAATAAGCTAGTTACCTGAGACCATGCCACCGGCCTGGAAAGGGAAAGGCCCTGCGGCTGAAATCAGGGTTCTTCCAGCAAACACTCCACCGGGGGCAGATTAGGCTCCAGGCAAGTCTAGGGACAACCAACAGCACCAAGATCTCTGCCCTCCAGGGGCTTACATTCTAGCAGTAAGGAGGGAACCCAAGAAAGACAAAGGTGGTTGAGCAGTATTTTAAAAGAAAGTCAGGTGTTTGGGAAAAGAAGAAATCGGTTTTGTGGGATGTGGGGGCGTGGGGCAGAGGTTCGGGTCAGCTTAGGTTCGGAGGCTCAGATGGGAACCCCTTCCAAGTAGGGAGTCAGCCCAGCAGCATCGGGGACCCTCTGTAGCCCATCTCAGCCTTGCGTGCTGGGATCACTTGGGGACGCAGGTCCCACCCCTGTCACGTTAGGGACCACAGGTCTAGAGCAAAGGTGTCTGAGGAGAGCGTGGCTGTACAGGGTTATGTGGGGTGGGGAGGATGTCAGCCGGGGGCGGGGTCGGAGAGGACAGGAGCAGCCCAGCGGGACAAACATGCTTCAGCCCAAGTGGCAGGAGACCTGGGGACAAACAAGCAAGGAGTAGTGGGCAGGCGGTGACCTGGCCTGAGCAACGCCGAGGACAGGAAATGGTTCCTGGACGAGGGAAGAGAGTGGGGGAGAGGCAGAGACAGAGAAGGAGAGGAAGGGGTGTGGTGGGGTAGGAGCAGCCTGGAGCCCACCCTGCAGGGGGCCAGGGGAATAAGTAGCCATTATCTTTCTCCTACCCATCTCCTCATCTGCTGCCATGCCCCCAGGAGCCAAACCCGGACCGTCGGGGGACCAGCAGCCTCCCCAGAACACGGGGACAGCGGACAAGCTGCTGTGGTCCTTTAGGGACTGGGCTCTAGAGGAGCTCAGCTTCCAGAACTGTTCCCTCCTTTCCACAGTTCCCTTGGATCCCTACCTGGAGGAGGCCAGTGGGCCCCGGCTTCTGATTAGGACTCGGGAGGGTGTGAAAACGGGGCTCTGCCTGCTTCCATCTGGGGAGCAGTCCTGAAAAACCCAAGGGAATGCAGAGTCGGTGGGCTCTGCATGGGGCCTGGACACCCTGGAGGTTCCAGAGAGCTGCTGCGGGGGCAGGGGTATGGTGTTGGGTTCCCTGAGGTCCCTCCTGTGTCCCTGCAGCGGGGCCATGTAGTACCACACGCTTCCCGGGAGAGGGCAGCCTGAAGCAGTTGGGAAAGTCCCCCCAGGAGGGATGGGCCCCACACAGGGTCCAGGTCACTGGAGAGGCGGGGACAGGCCTGGAGGAGGGGAGGGGTACGGGAGGGCCCCGTCAGCCCCCAACCCCACCCCAGGGCAGGTTGCCGGGCAGACCCAATCCTCAGAAACCCCTCTGGGTCCTGTTCCGCCCACTCAGCCTTACCCTCCGTGTGGCTCCCCAGTGTCTCTCAGGCGCAGCCGCTCGGGGAGGAGGCTCCTGCCTGCCGAAAGCTCCCAGACTGCGCTCCATGGACCCGACTTCGGGGTTCAGCCTCTCCAGGTGCAGACTGTCCATGGTAGCAGGTCAGCAACAGCTCTGGCCCTTGGCTTCCGGAGATAAGGACACCTGCTTGGCTTCCTTCCCAAGGACACTGGGACGACATTGGAGAGGTGAGCACCCGGCACCACTGTCCTCATTAACAGTGCCCTGGGCTCAGCCCACTGAGTGACAATGCCGGGGCCCACAGAGGGGAGCCCTGTTGCAGGCCACCTGCTCTCCATCCCCCCGCTGCTTGTACCCAGGGAGGACGTTGGTGCCAGTCCAGAGACAGCCGTGCAGCCCAGCCAGCCTGAGCCCTGCTTCCCAGCACGCTGCCTGGTCTGCAGGTGTTCCAGGGCTGGTGCACCTGTCCCCTCATTAGCCAAGGAAAGGCTAGCACATGAGACATTAATTCCCTAATCAGCTTGCTAATGTTGCATAGATAGACGGATGATAGATGATAGATAGATAGATAATAGAGAGATAGATGTCTTTGCTAAAATAAACTGTGCCATAAGTCAACCTGGACATCCCAGTCTGGATCTTTTCTGTCTCTGAGTTTTCATCCTTCGCTTTCTGGCATCTTGTGGATCAGAAGCAACCTAGGTCTGGCCAGGGAGAACCACCTGCACAGGGAAACCTTGGGGGTCCCCTGGATGCCCTCCATTCCCGCTGCCTGTTAGTGGTCTGCAGTGCCCGGTGCAGAGGGGTGGAGGGGCCTGGAGGCCGGGCCGCGATCCTCTGATGGTGGCTTCCAAGCAACCGCAGCTTGTTCGTGAAAAGGACTTGAGCAATCCCAGGTGTGCTGTGTGTAGTAGTGGCAGGAAGACCTGTTGTGTGACACACAGATTTTTCCAAAAAAAAAGCGAGAGGAGTCATGTGGCCTGTGGTATGTGGCGTTTCTGAAGGTAAGTTCTGGATTGGGTTCCTGCCTGGGTGTTTTTACTTAGCAAGCTACTAGCCTGTTTGGGCTTCACTATTCTCACTTGTGAAACAGAGACAGTGATTTTGTGTTACAGAGTGTCTCGGCAGGAAGATGCGGCCCGCTTCCCCTTCCCCCCGTGTGGGGAGCCATGCACTTGTGGATGGCAGTCACGTAGGTGACTAGGCCCAGGATAATGGGACTGTGAATGTTTAACCCAAGGAAAATGGGTGCGCTCGTGGACGACGCACGTTCAATGCCTGGAGTCACAAGGAGGGTATATGATTAACCTGTAGTTTTGGGGAAGGGCACAAGATCTGTAGAACAATAGAAACCTATGGAGTCACGTAGGTGCTCACGAGCATCTCACATGCTCATGGATAAGGTGACTAGTAGTCCTTCTGATTGGTGTTTAGGTGAATCGCGTGATATGGTGATTGGGCATTTGTAACTACTGATACTATAATAAGGGGCTTAATTTGAGGAGCGGGGTTCCCGGATCAAGATATGTAGAAGACTGACAATAAAGAAGTTTGCCACTCAACCTCGTCTGCGGGTCGTTCTTGCGGGTCGAGAGCGACATCTGGTGCCGAAGCCCGGGAACCCGACTCTGGACGTGGACCGAGGATTGGGGTAAGAGCAACAAGAAGTTCACCCTAAAGGGCCCTAGGGTGACGAGCTAAAGTGCGCGCCTATTTCCTGTCTTTAGACGGGAGTGAAGTCTCTGGGGACTATTGTTAGTGGGCAATTTTTTAAGGTTCCTCAGAGGTGTAAGGGTTTCCAAAGATGGGAAACGAACTTGCCCGCTATAAAATGGAAGGTCCATTGAGAGACCTTTTGAAAGCTCATGGCACTCCATTAAAGACTAAAACTGCTCGCGCCTTCTTAAAAGAGGCCGGTGAAATTGCCGATACCAGTGAAAGTTCCCTCGGCAGGGACGATACAAGTGAAAGTTTCCTCGGGATGGGGAACGAGCTTAGTAGACGTAGAATGGAAGATCCCCTAAAAGACGTTCTCAAGATGAACGGTACCCCCTTGAAGGCAAAAACAGCCCGAGCCTTTTTAAAAGAAGTAGCAGAGATTGCCCCCTGGTTTATAGAAGAAGGGCTCCTAAATGTGCCACAATGGAAACACCTGAGCGAGGACTTAAAACTCTGCCTCTCTACATCCCCGGGGACTCTCGCCGTGTGGTCCCTGGTGAAAGAGCCCCTGCAGCAAGCAGTACTACAGGGAGGGGAAGTTTTTTTGCAAGTGAAAGAAGAATCCCGTAAGGGCTCCTCCCGAGACTCTGACCCTGAAAGCGAAAGCTCAGAAGGGATGTCAGAAAGCGAGTTGCAGGAGCTAGAAAAGATAGAGGCAAACAACAAGAAGGAGGAATCTCCCGGTCTCCAGACAGACTTGGGAGCCATGAGGCAACAACTTGAGGATAAAGAGGCGGAATTGCAAAAGGTATTAGGAGAGTTAAGAGTGCAGGGAGAAGTAATGGCGCAGCTGAGAACAGGGGCGGAAGCCGCAGTTATGGCACAATCAAAATTAAAAACGAAAGTTACGCCGCTTCCGCATTCTAGCTCCACAGCGCCACCCCATGAGTGGCCCCCGCCTTATAAGCCCAGCTGCACCAAGACGTGCTATTGTTCGGGCTGCGCCACGGAGAATTGGAGAGAGGTCCTTGGCCCGGGGAAAGGTTTTTTTCCAGTGTTAGAAGATCAGAATCAGCAGAGGTACCACCAGCCACTAGATTTTAAGTTGGTGAAGCAGCTAAAGGAGGCAGTTAACAGCTATGGGCCCCAGGCAGCCTTTACGGTCTCCCTTGTGGAGTCGCTGGGAGCACTCTACCTCGCTCCCGAGGATTGGGCCAACTTGGCCAGGGCGGTATTAAGTGGAGGACAATATCTAGAATGGAAAATCCAAAATCAGGACAATTGTCAGGACACAGCACAGAGAAATACAGCCGCAGGTAACCCGCAATGGAATTTGGAAATGCTGACAGGCACAGGGCCATACCTCGGGGCCCAAGTGCAGAGTACATACCCCCCTGCGGTGTATCAACGGATAGCCACGGCGGCCCTCAGGGCTTGGAAGACACTGAAAGGGGCAGGAGACTTGCAAGGCCAATTATCCAAACCCGACCCGGTGCTTAGATGGCACCGAGGTTCTCTTTGTGTTTTTCCGCAGGACGCGCCTGCTCCAATCTGGGTACCGGAACGCCTCACCAGGCTGGTCGCGGTAGAACCTGTGGAAGATGCTGCTGCTGATGGTGAGAATGATGATGACTGTTCTGCTGCCTGTCCTCCGGAAGATGGAGCCAATTCCACTGAGGCCGGAACAAGAGATGAATCTTCAAGGATCAAAGAGCCGCCGCTATGGGACCTATTAATAATTCTAGAGCTATACCGGAATCGGGAAGTCTTACTTTTCGTACTTGTGTACCTAAACCATTTTTGCTTGTAATAGGGAGGGGGCAAGTGATTAAGGATTATAGTCTCTATCACATAAGTTGTATTAATTGTAAGCTTTCTAATTGTGTACCCTGTTGATACGTATAATCCCCATATGTACCTATTCCATGTGTTTTTAGTTATGCAACCACCTTTTTTCTTGTTACCTGTTGAGGTGGAGGGACCGTGGTATGCTAATTATGGTTATCAGTTTGCTTTAGAATTAGAGAATGCTCTGTCTAGAAAACGTAGATTTATTGGAATGTTAGTTGCAGGAATAAGTGCTTTAATTACTTTAATAGCTAGTGCTACTGTATCGTCTTTTGCTTTGGCACAGACAATTCATACTGCTGATCATGTTAATGCCTTATCACAAAATGTTTCATTAGCTTTGCATATTCAACAAGATGTAGATCAAAAACTGCTTGCACGCCTTGATGGTTTAGAGGAAGCGGTGGAATATTTAGGTACTCAACTTTCTGCTTTAAAAGCACAAATGTCTTTTATGTGTCATGGTGCCTACCAACATATTTGTGTAACCCCTTTATCAGCCGCTAATGTTTCATGGGATCGTGTGTATAACCATTTACGTGGAATTTGGCATGATACTAATGTTAGCCTGGATCTTTTACAGTTACAGCGAGAAATTACTACTATTGGACATGCACGATTGGATATTTCAAATCCAGCAAAAATGGCAGGTCGCTTCTTAGCCATCTTAAAAGATTCATTACAAGGATTCAATCCGGGAAATATTTTACATTACACATTTTGGATATTGCTAGGTATTCTAGGAATTATTTTTTGCCTTATGCTCCTTGGAGGAGGAGCGTTGGTGATGTGGTTGCAGTTTAAAAAGAAAACTTGTGCCCAGTTAGATGTTCTCCAAGCTAAAAGTAAAAAGAAAAAACAAATTAAGTCCATTACCTAAATTTGCATAAGTCTTGTCGCCCATGACATTAGTAATGTTAAGCACCCTGCATCCTGAGTGACTCTAGTCTTTTCTTTACTGGATATATGCATATATGAACACCTCACTACGGCATGGCCTTGTGGCCGGTGTCTCCCCAATATATGGCTCGAGGCTGGATCGGTAGCCAAAGACGGGTAAGACTGATCCCTCACCATAGCAACCTAAGACAGGGGCTCCTCGATCCAGGGGGAGTACCCGATGACGGGTAAGCATGTGTGTTGAGGATTGGCAACCTAAGACAGGCACGATCCCTGCCATATATAAAAGAAAAGGGGGAGATGTGGGGAGCCATGCACTTGTGGATGGCAGTCACGTAGGTGACTAGGCCCAGGATAATGGGACTGTGAATGTTTAACCCAAGGAAAATGGGTGCGCTCGTGGACGACGCACGTTCAATGCCTGGAGTCACAAGGAGGGTATATGATTAACCTGTAGTTTTGGGGAAGGGCACAAGATCTGTAGAACAATAGAAACCTATGGAGTCACGTAGGTGCTCACGAGCATCTCACATGCTCATGGATAAGGTCACTAGTAGTCCTTCTGATTGGTGTTTAGGTGAATCGCGTGATATGGTGATTGGGCATTTGTAACTACTGATACTATAATAAGGGGCTTAATTTGAGGAGCGGGGTTCCCGGATCAAGATATGTAGAAGACTGACAATAAAGAAGTTTGCCACTCAACCTCGTCTGCGGGTCGTTCTTGCGGGTCGAGAGCGACACCCCCGTCCCGGGGCCAGGGACACATGGGTCCCTCTGGTACCGGAAGGCCAAGTAGAAGGCAGGGAACACACAGAACGTGCAGGACACATTGTAGGGAGAGGCCAGGCTTTCTGGGGCAAAAGATAGACCCTCTAAAAGAGGAGATCCCACAGGCGGCCTCTCCCACGTTCCCTGTTCCTGCCCACTCCACCCCCAAGCAACAAGAGAACCCAATGGGGGAAAAACAAGAACCCAATATGGACAGATGGTCCAGCTTAAAGTGCGGTGGGCGTGGGGGGAACGAAGGGATTATAGATCCGGGGAAGTGGGGAGGGGGATGATGAGAAGGGGCAGGTGGCCTTGTAGGGAACTTGTAGGGAGCAATTCCTATCCAGATCTGAGGAGCTGGAGGGGTGGAACAGCTTGAAGTTCTCCCCCACATCCCCCCACCTCCCTCCTGAGCACACCGCTTGAACCCTAAGAAAGTACCTTTGGGAATCTGTGTGTTTTCCTAGCCGCCCCTGTTTAGGCAGAGCCCACCATTCCCTCTGGTAATAAGAGACACTTTCTACTCAGGTTTGCCCACGTAGGCAAGTCTCACAGCCGGGGGGCGAGTGCCCAAAACACGGCAGATTTTATGGAGACGGGTAGAGAGCACCCAGAGGGCCCAAAGGGGGCCAGAGGTGTCCAAGTGCTTTAGAAGAGGGATCGCCTCCAAGCCAAACTGAAGGTTTTACTAGATTTTATGATTCAAGCCATGTTGACCCACAAAAAGGAAGAAAACAGAGGAGTCTCTGGGCTGTTTCCCACAAAGGCTGGGCCATTTTGCATTCTCACAGCCTGAGTACAAGGTTTCAACTTCACCACACGCTCCACAACCCTCTCCGTCTTCTCTTGTTTTGACAACAGCCCTCCTGACAGGTGGGAAATGACATCCCATTGTGGTTCTGAGTGGCATTTCCCTGATGCTGAGGCTCTCGGCACATTTTCATATACCTGTTGGTGATTTGCATGTCGTCTTTGGAGAAATTAAAACCAGAACGACCAAATGATCCAGCCATCACTCCTGGGTATTTATACAAAGATTTGAATCAGGGTCTTCAGGCTTCGTGCCACACCGCACCCCCCACCCCCACCCCCACTACATTCAATGCTGTGTTCGTCACGGGAGCCAGGATGGGGCACAAAGCAAGGGCCTGCCAGCAGATGGGTTCATAAGGAAAATGTGGGCCACCCAGAAGTTGGACTATTATTCGGTCTTTAAAGAGAAGAAAACTGCCCCGTGTGACAATGTGGAGGAACCCTGAGAATGTCATGTTGAACCTTGTGAACATTATTAGGAGTGAAATAAGGACACAGAAGAAGCAAATCTGTCAGGGTCCAGTCCTACAGGCACACTTCGGAGATCTGGAGGGCTCTCTTCTGGGACCGCAGCATGGAGCGCGCATCACAAGTGAGTCCACTCGTGTTCTGGTGTCCCACACACCCAGTGTAGATACGAGTGATGTTTACACCACACTAGAGTCTCACATGTGCAACAGTATTATCTAAAAACACAACGTGCGACCCTAATTTAAAAATACTTCATTGCTAAAAATGCCATCATCTGAACTTTCTGTGAGGTATAATCCTTTTGCTGCTGCAGGGTCCTGCCTCAATGTTTTTGTTTGTTTCTTTTTTTTTTTTTTTTTAAACATTTGTTTTTTTTTTTTTTTATATTTTATTTATTTATTTGACAGAGACAGATCACAAGTAGGTAGAGAGGCAGGCAGAGAGAGAGAGGAGGAAGCAGGCTCCCTGCTGAGCAGAGAGCCCGACGCGGGACTCGATCCCAGGACCCCGAGATCATGACCTGAGCCGAAGGCAGCGGCTTAACCCACTGAGCCACCCAGGCGCCCTTGTTTGTTTCTTTTTAAAGATTTTACTTATGAGAGAGGGAGAGAGTACAAGCCGGGAGGTGGGGGAGGGGCAGAAGGTGAGGGAGAAGCAGGCTCTACGGGTTGCCTGGAGCCCCAGGCAGGACTCGATCCCAGGACCCTGGGATCATGACCTGAGCCCAAGGTAGACACCACGGACTGAGCCACCCAGGTGCACCTTGCCTCGAGGCTGACTGATCAGGGCGGTAGCTACTCAAGGGTGGGGTGGCCGTGGCCATTTCTTAAGACAACAATGAACTTTGTCGCGTCAACAGACCCGTCCTTTCAAGGACGATTTCTCCGTGGCACGCGATGCTGTTTGATAGCACTTTGCCCACAGCAGAACTTCACCGAGAAGTGGAGTCTGTCCTCTCCAGCCCTGATGCTGCCTTTTCAGCTCAGCGTCTGCGATATTCTAAATCCTTTGTTTGCTTTCCAGCAAACTCCATAGCGTCTTCCCCAGGACGAGTTTCCATCTCGAGAAACCGCATTCTTTGCTCATCCGTAAGAGGCAGCTCCTGGTCTGGAACGGTCTCTCACACCTTACAAAGCCCGTCCTTTGTCTTCAGAGCATCTCTGATGGGACAGAAAAGCCTCAGCCCTTGGAGGGTGACAGATAAACTGTCTTCCTTTCATGGTTTAATGTGAAATAGTTAATTGCTATCATTCACTTGAATTCTTTCAGCCAGTCTTTCCAGAAGAATCTTGCATAAATCAGGGAGGCGGGTTTTAACTCTTTCCTGGTTGTCAGCTCGGGAAGGTAGACCCGTGAGGCCCCGGTCCCTGCCTCCCCAGCAGCCATGGGTTACAGACAGGACGGTTCTGTGCAGAGCACTGGGCAGCCGGTGCATAGAATTCTTCAGATTTACAGACAGTCCATCATCTCTGAGGGGTGAGGCCCCTGCCCTCTGCAGCCCTTCTGTCCAGGCTGTCACCATCCCATTGCCAGCACCCTCTCATGGGCCCACGTGCGTGGGTGGTGACAGGGGCAGCCCTCCCAGGGGATACCTCCCTTTCAGTCACGCCTATTGAGACACAAGTGTCTCGGGGCGCCTGGGTGGCTCTGTGGGTTAAGCCTCCAGACTCTGGATATCAGCTCAGGTCGTGATCCCAAGGTCGTGAGACTGAGTCCCTGGTCTGCTCTGGGCTCAGAGGGGCGTCGGCTTGAGGTTCCCTCTCCCTCTGCCACTCCCCCTGCTTACATGCTCTAAATAAATGAATAAATAAATACATGAACCTGGGACTGTGTCACCACCTGTCACAAACGGTACTTTAAATAGCAGAGGGCACCAAGGTGGCTCCCGGCTGAGCGGGGGGTCAGGAGCGGGATAGGGGCTGGATTACTCTGGTTATCCAGGGGAGCTGGCGTCGTCACAGGGGTTTTTGTAAGTGAGCCCCTTTTCCACGTGTGTTCACCAGGGAGGGGGAAGGGTGAGAGAGGCAGGGCTGCGGCCGCTGAACGTGGAAGGGGCTGTGAGTGGAGGGGCAGGAGCAAGTTCTAGAAGCTGGGAAAGCCTCAGCTATGGAATCCTCCCCTAGAGCCTCCAGAAAGGGGCACAGCCCTGCGGACACCTTGGTTTTAGCCCCGCCAGACCCGTGCCAGGCTTCCCACCCACAGACTGTAAGACACCACCTGCCTACTGTCCCAGCTGTGGGTTTGAGGCCATGTGTCGCAGCGACAGGAAACCGCTGGGGTGGGGACTTGAGGCCCCGGAGAGATTTCAGGGCAGCTGGGACCTTTGGGACAGGGCTGACAGGTACCTGGTGCCTGACGCCTGTGGGCCTGGCCCTGAAGGAGGGCGGAAGGAGCGGGTTTTAATGGAAAGAGCAAGAACTCAGGGATAGGTCATGCACGAGCATCTCTGGGTCCCCTCCCAAGGCACGCACAGAGGTTTGCGGACAGACCACCTTCTGTGCTTCCGAGGAGAGGAAATTCACTCTAGTTCCTCCCTGGCGTTGTTGGGAGGGCATCAGCCCAACTGAGATTTTAGAAGAACCTGGCAAATGGCAAATCCACGTGATCAGGGACCTGGTCTCCAGGGAAGCCGCTGCGTGGGCGCCTCAGAGTTTCTCTGTCTCCTAAAGCAAAGGGGGAGGTAGCGCCAGCTGGTCCGTGGTGGCCGGGGGGTCCGGAAGGGCCATGGCTGGGATAGGACCTCATTTGCGGAATGGAGACACAGGGGACGGTCTGGAAGGACGTAGAAAGCAGGATTTCTCTCCAGGGGAACCTCCGGGTCCGGCAGGGCGGCTGTAAGCAGGGCGGGCCCCTCCGGCCCTATTCCTGCCTCTCCCCCGTTCCCCTCGGGCTGAGCTTGTCCCAGGGAGCTGGAGGCAGCCCTGGGCCCATGGCACAGGCCTCGGATGGGCAGGAGGAAGAAGACCCTCGCGTGTGGTGGGAAGTGTGCCCATGGGGACTTCTGGATCCTGGGCCAGGCCCCGTTTATCTGCTGTGACCTCGAGCCTGGGGTTCCTCATCGGTTACAGGAAGAAAACGGCCCAGCTCAAGCGGTGACTGTAAGGGTCTCGTCTTAAAGCCCAACGGCCAGCTGTTTCCAGGTGTGGCTGAGAGGTTCCTCCGCGCCATCGAGGGCTGTAAACAGAGTCTGCGAACGTGCTCTGTATGTCCCGCGTTTGTGTCCTGGCGCTGTTGTAACAAATGACCAACATCCTGATGGCTTCAAACAAGAGAAATGTGTTCCCTCACCACCCCGGAGGCCAGCAGTCTGGAGCCGGGGCGTCGGCAGGGCCGTGCTCCCTCTGGGGGCTCTGGGGAGGGTCCATTCTTTGTCTCTTGTGACCTGCGGTGGCCGCTGGCGCTCCCTGGCTGGTGGTCACGTCACTCTGGTTTCCGACTCTGT
Organism: Mustela erminea; assembly: GCF_009829155.1. Taxonomy (NCBI): domain Eukaryota; kingdom Metazoa; phylum Chordata; class Mammalia; order Carnivora; family Mustelidae; genus Mustela; species Mustela erminea. The sequence goes on along the minus strand of NC_045627.1, from coordinate 1,404,956 downwards.
CTCCTCAAGGCTTCTCTTCTGTGTGTGTCAAATTTCCCTTTCATAAGGACCCTGGGGGACCGGATGGAGGTTCCCCTTGGACCATCTCGGATCATCTCTCCACATCAAGATTCTTGAGCCACCCTCTGGCAGCTGCAGATCCCTGTCTAGTCCACGTGCAAAATAAACTCGCCCTGTCCCTGAGAGGCTCAACCCATTACAGCTTCAGATCAGGTTGAGGAATCTCAGTTCCAACTCACGCAAAGCCCCAAATCCCATCATCGAAACTGGCTACCGGGAGACTCTGGACATGCCCCATCCTGGGGGAAGACTCGTATCTATGTTATCCGTTCCCAAAACACAGTGGGCAGGCAAAGAATAACAGTTACAGGATTCTCATCCTGAAATAGAGCACAGTGACAGGGAAAAGGGATCTCCAGTCCCAAGCAGTTTGGAAACCCAGCAGGGCGGATTCCGTTAGGCCTGAAGGTCTGGGAGAAACTTCTGTGGCTTGAGGCTAAGCCTGTGGAACGAGGGCTCGGGTACCAGGGATTGGGCCCTAATACCCATGGGTGGCCATTCTTGATACTTACTCTGTGTCCCAAAGTGCATTTTTCGTTCTGAGTATAATACCTACAGCATAACTGTATCTTCCGGGCCGGCAAGCTTGCCTCAGGCTCACCACTCAGGCCCCCGGCCCTTCCTTAACGAAACTTCCCAGGCCCTTCTTTCTTCCTGGCCTGTGGGTCAGCTCTGGCTGATGGCTGGCGCGACGGGGTCGTGCCGAGGACAGGCAGAGCCAGTTTTGAACGGATTCACATTCCCCCCGGGGGCTACTCAGGGCTGGCGCATTCCTCGCCCGCATCCCCTCAGCACAAGGCCGTCCCGGCCACTCTCCAGGCATCTCGCTGGCCGCTGAGGAGCAGGACTGGATGGAGGGCATCAGGCTCTCCTGAAAGTAGCTTTGCTTGTTTGCTCACGGCAACACAAGAGGCCAGTCTGTGGGAGGCTTTCTGGAAGGGCCAAGCAAGATGGATAGACAGGGATGTCGTTCACGTAGACATTTGTGGCGTTTCCCTGCGGGACAGCCCGCTCTTTGGAGGGCACAGGGTGACAGAAGAGATCAGACCTGGTGACGCAACAGGGCAGGGGGCCCCTCTCGGCTGGCGATCTGGGAAGTGGCCTCGTGGTGGGAAGGTTCCCGGGAGTAACAGGACCTCCCTCGGAGTCGCAGATGGGTCTCCTTCCTCCAGTAACTGCCATGACCAGGGTGTCCCCAGGCTGAGGAAGTGAAGAGGGCCGCGGTCTGGCCTAGGGCGACCCCCCCCCCATCCCAGCTCTCTGTGGACGTCCTTCAGGCAGCCTCGCACGGCTCCCTGGAACCCCAGCCTCCTCTGGTGCTTGTCATGTCCTGTCCCAGTCTCAGAACTGGCCCGCGCCCTCGGAGTCCACCAGGTGCTCGGAGCCCACTAGCCTGGCTGGCAGCATGGTGGTGTTTGGTCTAACCTTGTGCGCTGGGAGAACCCGCATGTTTTCCAGCAGGAAAATGCCTTAGTACAGAGTGTCTTAGGGAAAAGCATTTAGGAGCATATGGGAACGGCGGAGCGGAGGGGGTGGTCTTCATTTCCACAGTGACAGTGGGACACAACAGAGAGAGCCCTGGAGAGCGCCTGGGGTGGGGAGCGGGGGGAGGGGCTCCGTCGGTTAAGCCTCGGATTCTTGATTTCAGCTCAGGTCATGATCTCAGGGTCGTGAGATTGAGCCCCATACTGGGCAGAGCCTGCTTAAGATTATCTTTCTCTCTCTCTCTCCCACTGCCTCTCTTCCCACTTTGTCCCTAACCCCTCTCTAAAAAGGAAAGAAAAGAACGGAGAACAACAAAAAAGAGAGAGCCTGGAGCCAAGCTCGAGGAGCTTCAGGCTTGTCGGTAGGGTTGCCCACTGCCCTGTGTGCCCCGTCTTCCTGCAGACAGTGGACCAGGCTTTCTTGAGGTCCTATCCTCACTCCTCTGGAAGACACTTGCCTCTGTGGGACAAATGACTGCCATGAGAACACCTCAGGTGGTGTGACAGAGGGGCGGGTGGTGCCAGTTTGGAGAAGGGGCCTTCTCTGTTCCGTCCCCCAGGCCACCTCTCAGCGCGGGCTTCAGGCCCCGGCCACCAGCTGGCCTGCTGTGTCCCCGACCCACCCAGGGGCCGGAGACCGTCCCTGCCCAAACGGGCTTCAGCACGTGCAGCAGCCTCCGACGAGTTGGGTTTTCTGCCTCTTGGGCTAACGTGGCTGAAAGACCAGGACAGCAGTGGAAGAGAAAGGAGAGAAAACTGAGTGACCCTTGAGTGAGCGAGAGAGACGGGTGCGGCTGATGGAATTCCGGTCAGGCGCCGAGACGGGAGCGCCGGCCTGAGCAGCTCTTTCCCCACGGCTATCATTATGGGAAGAGACTTCTGACAGACAGCAGTGTTGATCACACTGGCGACTGCTCCACGCCCCGCCTTGGCGGGAGCCATGGGTCCCCTCAGGAGCGCTGCTGTCCCCGGCAGTGGGAGGCCACAGTGGCTGTCCCTGGAGGGAGCAGTCTGCTTACTGAATGTGGCAAGGACTCGGGAGCCCGCTTCCTCCCCTTCCCCTCCCTGCTCCTTGAGGATTTATTGTAGTAAGGAAGGGACAGACTGGGGAGCTCCTGTGTTGGGGGGGGGGGTGCAGCAAAACTTGCCTGGGAAGCGAATGTGTCCAAATTGGATCCCTATTGCTTCTAAAGAATGGACCCAAAGCCCATCTATTTCCTTCAGAAGCAGATACGAACAAACCGATTAAACTCCTAATATAGATCAAAAGGGAGAGTTTGTGCTAAAACGCTTTCTGGGACACATTTCTGGGTTTTATTTCCTTCTCCTTCCAGGGAGGTAGTGGAAGTTAGGCCAGTCTCGGTCATTTTCTTTGTCTCCACATCCCTGATCCAAGAGGAAAAGAACAGTTGTGATAACAGCCGGCTCTGTTGTAACACAAACCCTTCCCGAAGTTGAGAAAGCAGCCAGCCTGTCTCAGCCCGCAGCTCGAGGCCGGACGGGATTTAATTTTCTGGGTACGCACTCGGCCCAGGACCCGACTCTTGACTCCCATGAAGCTCTCGCTGTCCGTACTTGAGTGCGTGATGCCACTCTGATTCTTTTTATCCTCTGCTTTGATTGTCAAGAGAAGTTCTGTCACTCACAGGCTTCGGAACCCAAGGATTCCAAATTGAAATCGCGAAGTGACGATCTGTGATATTAAATCCTTTGAGCTGCAGACGGTGGGAAAAATGGCTTTCTGACGAAGCAGGTCAGAGTACAAGCAAAATCGAGATCCCCACTATCGTGCCTGCACCGCTCCGTTCATATCATGTCCCCATTTTGCCGGTGACAAAACAGAGCAGAGACGTTAGAGCACTTAACCCGGGAGCATATGATTCCAAGCTCAAGCTCATGGGCGCTGGCCACCTCATGGCTTCTCAGAGCTGCCCTGGGACTTGGCAGCAGAAGTTTCAATTAAAAAGTGTGGGATTCTAATCACAAGCTTTGCTCCCTCTAGTGCAGTCTCTGGACCAGAGGCCTCAGTGTCACTTGGGAGCTCCCTAGAGACATAAATTCTCAGGCCCCACCAGGGATCTCCCAAATCAGCAGCTCTGGAGGTGGAAGCAGGAGTCTGTTTCTATGAACTGCAGCCCCCCAACCCCGCCCCAGTGATCCTGAAGCTCCAAGTTGGAGAAGCCGGGGTCCAGGTCACGGTCTGGCTTGGGGAGCTCTGCAGACACACAGCCCCTTGGCCCCGTCGCTCTAGGGTTGGGTGGGTCACCGTTTTTGGTTTTTTTGTTTTTCAGCTCCCAAGGAATTGCAGTAGGCCGCCGGGTGTGAGACTGGCCAGCGTCCTACAGAGAGCAGGGTCTGGTTCTGCTGGCCGCGGGTCATGTGTATGGCTTAACGAAGCCCCACTTTGTGCACCGGGTGACAAGGCGGATGTGACCGCTGAATGGGATCGTTCCCAGAGCAGCGAGCACAGTTTCTGGCCAGCTGCGGGCTCTCAGTAAAAGCGAGCTCTCACCAGACAAACCGGCAGCCTCGTCTTGCCCCCCAGCTGCTGCCCGAGCGCGGTGTAGGAGTGCTGGCAGGAGGTCTGGGATGCTGGGAAGCTTGCCCTCTGATGGGACCTCTGAGGCCCTGTCCTGGGAAGGCCACCCCAGGGATGTGCTCCCGTGTACTCTCTCCATGCCCATCTGGTTTGGAGCTGGCAGGAGGCTGGGCCCAGCTGTGCGTGGGGACCTGGGGGTTCCTAAGGGTACCTGAGCCTTTGTATGAATTCACGGGGCCGCAGCTATCACGACGTACCCCACACTGAACAGAAACTGATTTTCTCACAATTCTAGAAGCTAGAAGTCTGAGATCACTGGGTTCCAAGGGATCAAGGTGTTAGTTTCTTTTGAGGCCTCTGGTTGGCTAGCAGAAGGCCATCACCCTCCCTGTGTGTGTGTCCCCTGATCTCTTCCTACAAGGACTCCAGTCTCATTGGATCAGGGCCCTCCCCAGCGACCATTCACTTTGGGGAGGGATAGAACACTCTGCTTTATGACCCCCCAAATTATGTCCTTCTTATATGCAAAATACATTCACCCCATCCCAACAACCCCACAGGTCTGGATCCATTCCAGCATAACCATAAGGTCCCAAAGCTCATCTAAACATAAAGCAGATACAGGGGAGATTAGAGGTAAGATTGTTCTAGACCGTCTCAAACCAGACAACAAGCTGAAAGAGGACTTTGATTTTGACCTCCATCTGTACTAGGTAAACTCTTCCCAGCTTATCTCTTAACGCAGGCAAGCATCCCAGGCCCAGAAAGGAAACCAGCCCCGGAGCCAGCAAGACCCTATGTGACTGACCGCCAGACGGTGACGCACCTGACCTTCACAGCCAGCTGCGTGGACCCACTGGCCTCTGTCTTGCCTTCTCCTGACAGAAACCCAGAAGTGTTTACAGCACTTCAGAGATGGTCTTTGAGATGCTAGCCTTGCCCGTGTCGGCCTCCCTGAAATCAATTCCTTCCTTGTCTCACCCCCTTTGGATTTCTTGTGTCTCTGCCTTCGACTTTGGTCAGTGGTGAGCGGCTGTACCTGGTCTGTTGGGACCCTCAGGCCAGGCACTCTTGCGCTTAGCGATCGACTTCCAAAATGTAATGATGAGTCAGGCATAGGCTCAACATCCCCAGTCCCAAGGGCAGAAATCGGGAAGAAGAAAGGGGTGAGCGTTCCACGCAAGTCCGAAACCTACCAGGGCCAATTCTGTTTGATTTTAAGGCTCCAGAATGATCTTCTTTGGCCCCGACTCTCAGCTCTGACCCACCTGGAATGGGGGCGGAGCCAGCTCTATCCCTTGGCGCCTGTGCCCTAGGTCAGTGTGGCAGGGGCAGCCCCGGGACCTCTGGGCTGCCTTCACGGTCATTCTTGTCTGCCTGAAGGAGAAGGTGGCCAGCCCTGCAGGATCCCAGCAGCCCACCGGCCGTCCTTTGTTTTGTCCTCTCTCCTGTCCCCTTGGGCTAAGCTGGCATTCTGCTGCTCTAACATTCTTACAACACTTGTGATGTCTGATGGGCCCCAGCAGTCAGACGGGAGGCTCTTCCTGGATCTTCCCTGGATAAGCTCGTTTCTATTCCTGGCTGCCGTGGCCACGGCGGATCGGATCCTTAAGTGACACCCATAATCTCTTTCTCATTTTTCGAAGTGTAGACAGGCTGAGAATTTTCCGACTCTTCAAGTTCTGATTTCTTTTTCAATTTGTCTCTTTTCTCTGCCATTTGACTACAAACCGTAAGGGGAAACCAGGTCCCTCCGACCGTTTGCTCGGAAGCCAGCGGTGCACCAAGCTGGTCACTCATGCGTTCTGCTGTCCACAGGACGCTAGAACACACTCCAGCCAAGTTCACGGCCGCTTCTCGACGAGGACTGCCTTCCTCCCACTTCCAGTCACTAGCCCCGCACGCCCATCCGTGAACGGGTCGGGAGCTCCCCAGTGTCCAGATTCGGGTGCTCTCGTGTTTGTGATGCTGCACACATCTCTCCTCTTCTCTCGAGGAGCCTCCAAAGACTTGTATTTCGTGTCTGTGTTTCCACCAACAGTTTCTTCAAGGCCATCGAGGCTCTAACATTCTCCTCGAGTCTCTTCCAGCTTCTACACACTATCTCCTTCTGAAGCCACTTCCATACTTTTTAAGGTATTATTGCATAACCAGCCACGTCCCGGGCACCAGAATCTGCATTATTTTGCTGGGTCAGCCAAGAAAAGTACCACAGACGGGTGGCTTCTCAGCAGAAATGTATTTCCTCATAATTCTGAAGGCTCAGAGCCAGAGGTCAGGGTGTGGGCAGGGCTGGTTCCGTTAGAGGTCTCGCTCCTGGTGTGTAGACGACCGTCTTCTCCCTGTGTCTTCATGTGACCTTCAGTGTCCTCATGTCCTCTTCATCTTCTTCTTCTTCTTCTTTTTTTTTTTTTTTAAAGATTTTTATTTATTTATTTGATAGATAAAGATCACAAGTGGGCAGAAAGGCAGGCAGAGAGAGAGAGAGAGAGAGAGAGAGAGAGAGAGAGTAAGGGAAGCAGGCTCTGCTGCGCAGAGAGCCCGATGCGGGACTCGATCCCAGAACCCTGAGACCAGGACCTGAGCTGAAGGCAGAGGCTTAAACCACTGAGCCACCCAGGTGCCCCCTCATGTCCTCTTCTTATAAGGACATGAGTCACAGTGGATTAGAGCCCCCCCCCCCCCGCAATGAGCCCGTTTTAACTTTTCTCCAAATATAGTGACATCCTGCGGGATTGGGGGTCAGGACCTCAGCATGCATTTCTCGGGGATGGGGGGCATAATGGAGGCTCCACAATGAGCCTTAAACACTTATCACCTCCTAGAGCTGGTCCACACGGCGTAGTGACGGCACTCTGTGGCTGTGTCCCGCCCACCCCTCCCTGCCAACCCTTTAATATTGTCCCCACTGGAGAGACGAGGCCACACTCTCACCCTGCCTCGCTCCTGGCAGGTGGCTGTGGGGAGGGGAACGCTTAGAACTGAGAGATCTGGGGTGCCTGGGTGGCTCCGTGGGTTAAGCGTCCCGACTCTTGATTTCGGCTCAGGTCATGATCTCGGGGTTGTGGAATGGAGCCCCAGTTCGGGCTCCACACTCAGCAGGGAGTTTGCTTGAGGTTCTCTCTCCCTCTCCCTTTGCCCCTCACCTCCGCTCTCTCCTTTTCCCCTCACCCCTCCTCCTTCTTCCTGTGCACACGTGCGTGGGCACGTGTTATCTCTCTCTCAAATAATTAAAAACTTTATCAAAAAAATCGAAAGGCACTTAGCTGTCCCTCTTCTGAGGCCTGTGGTGCTACTTTCGGGCCGTGTGACGGCGGCCCTCACACCTCTCACTTTCTCGCCCCCACAGTAACCTTTCATGTAGAACTCGATCTCTAACCCAGATGGCCACGGTTCCCCAGTTCCAGGCCCCCTTCACTCTGGGGCCCACACGTGCCCACAAGCCCGCAGGGGAAACCAGGGTGGCCCATGGCAGCCGCAGCCCTGGCCCGGGAGGGAGGCGCCCCTCCCGTCTCACTGCTCCCTGATGACCGCCCTGTGAGGTGAGCTAACTGTGCCCATTTCACAGACCCGGCTAAATGTGGAAATACCATATTTATCAGTGGAAGCATCATGTCTCAAAGCCCTGGGCCTCACCTTCACTCACTGAAAGTCCCCTGAGCCTTCTGGAATCGTTCCTCTGCCAGGCCTCGGGGGGCCATTGACAGCCTTTCCCGCCAGCACCAGTTGCCTGCTCCCGAGCCCCCTCTGTCCGCCGCCTGCCCCCGCTGCAGCCGTGCACCCGGGCTCCGGGCTCCCCCTAACCACCCTCTGACCCCTGGCCCTGCCCTTCACAGCTCCCGGCACCCCCCACGGGGCGAGGACGAGGACGAGGACGGACAGGGCATGATCAGTGCTTCACCCCGTGCTGCGCGAGCGAACTGGACAAATGGCTTGGCTTCTGGGAGCCTCAGTTTCCTTGAGGGTGAAATGGGCAACAACCGCTCTGTGGGCTGTAAAGGCTAGAGGTGACTCGGAGGACAGAGCATTTATTTCAGGGTCTGGTGAGTTGCACGCCCTCCTGCTTCTCGCTTCTCCTCCAGCCTTCCTCCCTGTCCTTGCACTGCTATCCCGCGTGGCCGCCAACAGTGGTGCTGGAGGGAGGCTACCCTCTGCTCCTTCCCCACCCCCTCTCTCCGCAGGCCCGTGGGGGAGGGGCCCCACGGAGGCAGGTGGGCAGCGTGCTCCCCGCGCGTCCGGATCCGCAGTCCACGCGAGGCGGACTTGGATGTGACGGGTTCCTGGACTGCGGCCGTTGGGAAATAACGCTCTCTTATCAGGGGCACTTTGACCAGATCCTTATTCTGGTTCCTCGCTCACTGGACAGTCTTCTGCTCCCTGAATTTCCCATGTGGCTCCAACAGGGACAGAAGTTGGTCAGAAAATCCCAGCCCCTTATCGCCTGCGTGTCAGAGGTTGAACCGGGGCTTGGATGTTCTGAGGAGCAGGATGTTCTGAGGGGCCCCTCCTGGGCCCCTCGCCGACCCGCTGCCCAAGGCACTGACGAGCGGTTATTTCTCAAATGCAAAGTCAGTGACTAGGAGTCTCAGAGCGCTCGGCTCGCGCAAGTCTGTGCTCACGGGGTGCCTCTTCCCACTTGACCTTTGGAATCAGGGCGGGAGCCCAGGTCCAGGTCAACGTCAGGTTCCCCCTCCGCTTCGCTCTGCCGCCCAGGCCACTTCCAGCTGATGTCGCAGCAAGGAGACAGAGCCCCTCCAGCTGAGGGAGGGTCCCAGACCACAGACATCACTCACAGACGTCATACATGCGAAGGTGCTTAGGATTCAGGGGGTCCAGAAGCTCTGATGCGAAAAAAAATGATGTCTTTATTTCCACGAACCTCCATGTGATTACAAAACTGGGAACTCTGTCACCAGTTTAGATTAAAAAAAAAGAAATCAGAGGTATTTTCATATTACATTAATTATGGCAGATTTTTCAAAATGCTGTTCATGCTCATCCCAAATTTGAAATTACGGTAGCTATTAGATGTGAGGCCTTGTTATTTAATGCACCGAGAAGCACATATTATAAAAATATTTTGATAATTGTGTCTCAGTCTAATTAGTCGTCTCCGTAATCCCAGGCCATGTGTTTCACTCATTTGAAAACCTCAGAAGAAACCCCCCATTGCCAGCAGACATCAGGAGACCCGGAAGCCACTGCTCAGCGGGGATACAGGAATCCCGCACCCACGGGGCTGCCCGGGCCCAGCCAGCTGCTTCCAGAATTCTCTCAGGGATGGCGAATGTGGTGGGTGCGGTGGTGGCCCAGTGGGTAGCCGGGCCCTCCCTGTCCTTGCCAGCAGGACCCACGTCCGTGACCGAGGACGAGGCCCCAGGAGAGGACAGGTGGCCGTCGGCTAAGCATCCGAGTGCCGGGTTCTGGGCTGTGGGGCCTGAGAGGTCTGGGGGGGAGGGGTGCTCCCTGGGAAAGATGTGTCTTCTCTGAGGAGACAAAGGAAAGAAGGAAAAGAGGAGGGAGAAAGGAAGACAGGAGGGAAGGAGGGCGTGAGGAGGAAAGAAGGAAGGAAGGGGAGAAAGCCAGGACAAAGAGCCTGCGCGGGAGGCTCAGGCTCAGGGCTGGTCAGGCAGAAAGCTGTTCGTTTTGTTCCTGACAATGGCGAGCCCCGGGGTTGACCTGGAACCCTGTCACCTTCGGATTTCTTGTTATACCAGATAGTAAATGTCTCTTTTAATTTAAACCGCACGTAATTGAGATTTCTCACACTCGACTCCAAGTGCTCCAGCGGACTCTTCTCCAGTTCAAGAGCAACGGGACAGCTTGTTTCCGGAAGTCCGTCAGGGAGACCGCATCGGCCACGCCGAGGTCTCACGTGTCAGCCTCTGGGGGCTGACCCCCTCCCCCAGACGGTTGTCCACGCAGCACCGAGGAGGCCTGTGCCTTTCTGGGACAGTCTTTAGTCTCAAAACTGCATTCAAGGTCTCGTTCAGAGTCTGGCTCCCCCGCGGGTGGAACCTGGGGGTAGGCCCACATCGTCTACTTTGTAGCCCTGTCCCACGGCGGGTCCCCAGGGGCTCAGGCAGGGGCTGCTGGGCCATCGGTCATCACTGCTTTGGGACCCTCCGATCCCACAGGTTTTTGGAAACGATATGTATCATTTGCAGCACCCATAATACAGAATATCAAATACCGACACGTATTTTTGGTAAGTTGGTTAGGAATAACAGTAAATTAGTCTAAGAAGAGAATTTTCTTACTTTCTTTGAGGTAGGTCCACAGGCAGAGAAGAGCAGGAGAAGAGATTTTATTTATTTATTATTTATTCATTTATTTATTAAATTTTATTTATTTATTTGAGAGAGAGACAGTGAGAGAGAGCATGAGAGGGGAGAAAGTCAGAGGGAGAAGCAGACTCTCCAAGGAGCAGGGAGCCCGATGTGGGACTCGATCCCAGGACCCTGGGATCATGACCTGAGCTGAAGGCAGTAGCTTAACCAACTGAGCCACCCAAGCACCCAAGAGATTTTATTTTTGTGGCTGAATATTTTTTAAAAGTGTGGAGTGGCCTGCAGAATCAAACAGCTGGGTCAGGTTACACACTTTGTTGTTAAAAAAGTTGCAAATCGGATCCTGTTCACTCCAGGCCAGAGCTCATAGAGCAGCACGCGCCCCCCCCCCCCCCCCCATCACTGGAAATTCTTTCTGGAGCATTCGGGAGCCCATACCTGACTCAACTACCCAGTCATGTCTCCACAAAGTCCTCACTCGGAGCCTGCAGAGCCCCCGTCCCCTTGCTTGGAGTCGAATATTTCCTGCCCTGCTGGGTCTTCAGGATGGTCAGGACCATACAGAGTTTCTCAATAAATAGTGAATGAATAAACGTTTTCCTGATGCCAAAGCAGGAACCACACCAACACGCACACACACACACACACACACGAACACACACTCCTGAAGTGTTCTGGGGGACATTGCACAATAGAGCTTTCTTGGTTTCTCAGATGTCAGGAGAACCAAGTTTTAATTAATTAATTTATTTTTAAAGATTTTATTAATTAATTTGGCAGGCACAGTGAGCGAGGGAACACAAGCAGGGGGAGTGGGAGAGAAAGAAGCAGGCTTCCGGCTGAGCAGAGAGCCCGATGCGGGGCTCGATCCCAGGACACTGAGATCATGACCTGAGCCGAAGGCAGAGACTTAACCCACTGAGCCACCCAGGAGCCCCAGGGGCAGGCATTTTAAAAGGCTGAGCATGAGGGGGAAGGACCTCAGCCAGCCTCAGATGGAGCTGGGCGGCCCATAGCTGGTAAACAAGTATGGATTTTAAATACCATAAAAGCACTGAAAATATTTGCCCCCTCCCTCCAGCCCAGTTGGGTGGGCGGACCCCAGGCTGACTCCAGGTGAGCACTCAGGAGTGGTGTGACCTTGAGCAGGTGAGCCCTTGACCTTGAGGAGGTTAAGGGCTTCAGGCAGCAGCCTCTGGGGCCAGCTGTGGAAGGCAGGCTGTCGCACTGTCATACAGGTTACTGCGAGCAGACACGGGAACGCATTCCAGGGCTTGGCTCCGTGCCCGGCACATCACGAACACTCCACAGACAGAAACGGTACTACAAGTAAGAATAAACACCATGAGGGCCCAGCAGTAAACAGCGAATGTTTTTTAAAAGTGTGATAAGAAATGGTCATGGAGGGGCACTTGCGTGGCTCAGTTGGTCAAGTGTCTGCCTTTAGCTCAGGTCGTGATCCCAGGGTTCTGGGATCGAGCCGCATATCGAGCTCCCTGCTCAGTGGGAAGCCTGCCCCTTCTTGTGTGCCAGTCCTCTCTCTCTCTGTCAAAAAAAACACAAACCCCCCAAAACCCAAAATCTTAAAAAAAAATGGTCATGGAGTGGGGGGCCCCAGAGAAGACAGACCGTCTCCCCACACCCCCAGATGCTAGTCACCCTCCCTCCCCCGGTAACGCACCAAGAATGACTGCAGCCATTGCCAGAGAGTGTTATCTATAAAGTATCTTCTCTTTATTTAAGTTAAACAATTTTCAAGGATGGTTTCCATCTATAAAATGGACAAAGTACAAGCTCTGTACAGCAGTTCTTTTTTAAAAATCAACTGGAAAAAAAATTACCAAACTATATTTTGAATTTGCAAAACATACTCACAGAGACCATCATTTTAGCTTTGATGAAGACGTAAGAAAGACCACCACAGAGAGGACAACTAGCTTCGCCACACTTTGCTCAAAGGGCTCTTAGGAGAGAGAATCTGTACTTGTAAAAACCGGAGTGCGAGGGTGGGATCGTCCCGTTGACTAAGAAATACGCAACCACAGGAAGTCACTTTGGCACACTGTTGTCTTGTAAACATAGCTCACCTCCAGGAAACCCGCCCAGCCGCACCTCTGCTCACAAGGCCCACAGGGTCCCAGGCTGCTGCACCCACTCCCCTGCACCCCTAGCTCAGGGTCGAGGAGTGACCCCAGAAGGAGCCAGGCGGGCCCATCCTGATGGTACAGGCGCCATGAGGGTTCTGGGTGGGGTGGGGGTGTGCGAGGAAAGGACGCGTCAAGGACCTGACTCGAATTTGTTGCACATCAAAGCCAAATGTGTTTGCTGGCATGGGGTACATTTCTGGTGAACATGGGCAGTGGCTCACAGGGGACAGGGTCTGAGAGGAGGACCCAGGTGCCCGGGGCTGAGACTGCCTCCTGCCCCACCTGCACTCAACAGCCTTGCACGGGTACCCAGCCCTCTCTCCGAGGCCTCCCCGTAGTCAAGACCGGTCTCTGAGACAGGGTGTGCAGCGGTAACCCAGCCACAGCCTCCCTGTCCCCTGAGCGTATGTCTGCCTACTGGGCAGAGGCCAAAAGGAAGGCAGGACAGTCCCCCAGCCACACCTCCACGCCTGATCCCGGTGACCCAGAGCAAACACACATGGGCCTTTTTCAATGAAGGAAGAAAAAACAGTAGCGCTCCCTTTTGGAAACGGCAAACAGGCAGGGAAGAGAGTGGCACTTTGCAGACTATCAGCCCAGCAGAATCTTCTGGGCCACTTCTCACTCTGTGACCTCCTGGGCCCTCCCCTCGGGGCCCAAGGAGGTGCATTTCTGACACACTTCCCACCACGCGGGGTGGCCAGCCTCTCTGAGACTGGGCGCACATGTGGAAGGGGAGAAGGAAGGAGGGTGGAGCCCCTCCGTGGGAGGCCTGGACTGCCCTGTCACCGTGGGGCCACCGCAAAGGCAAGGGGGGTTGCTGTAGGGACATTTCTGGGCATCTCTTCCTGTCATGACTTTTAGTTCCTAACAGGCTTGTGGTTTATACTGACATCTGCTTCCTAACACACAAGCTTCCTGCTCTGTTCCCAGAATCCTCCATGACCAAAAGCAGGCCCCTGGGCCAGGGAGGGACCGCGTGGGCAGGCCAGATTCCAGAGCCCAGGGACCAGCTCCCGGGACACACACAGTTTGCCCCATGACAGCCCAGGACAGCTTCCTATGGTCGCCTACTGGGAGCTGGGAGCCTGGGTTTTGTTTTGTATTTTGTTTTTTCCTAAGAGAAAAAAAAAAAAATTAAAAAGACCCAAAGTAATGTTTGTCAAAAAAAATAACCCATCCTGGTTTCCAGATACCAAGGGCACAGAAAGTAGGTTCCAATACCGAGCAGTGGCTTGTAAGCTGAGCCAGTGGAGGGGCCCCCAGCACCCCAGCCTCCTGGGGCCCAGTGGCAGGGAAGCCCCCCGTGGCTCCTGTAGCACCTGCTCACTGGTGGGGCTCCGGGGTGGGGGAGGCGCTGGAGGCCACCTTCTCCCCGCCCCAAAGGGTCCCGTCCCTCTTCCTTATGGCCGTGAACTAACTGCTTTGTGGGGAATTTACAAGATGAGGACGACCTACAGAAACCATAGGGAACTGACCGTACATTCTTTCTTTTATATATATTTATACTTACTGTCCCACCGTAGAAAGTTCCTATTCAAATAGAGCAAGTACATCATGTGGAAGAGGGGGGTCTGTGCTGGGAAGACAGCGGGAACAGAGGAGTGGGGACAGGGACGTATGACGTAATCCTGCAAAATGACTCGGGTCACCGTTGCAGAAACCAGACGTGATTTCGATGGGATCAAAAATGGAGATTTCCAGAGTGTTCCTCACGGTGACACAGCAGCGATGCCCCTTCTGCTCTCCCTGTGCCGCGCTGGGGCCCGCGCCTCGCGCCTCGGCCGTCCCTGGGGGGTTGCTGTGGGCAGGGGGAGGGGGCGGCCTCCGAAAGGGGGCCCAGCCGCCTCCCATGGGACGAGGAGAGCGGGTCTCTTTCCCAGCCTCTTCGGCGTCCACCCAGGCCCCGTGCCTCGCACACGTTCTCCGACGTTCCGACCTTGATGGAATACTGAGGTATATAGTTTCGCAGAAAGTTCAAGAAACATAATCGAAAACAGGATCTCCAAACTCAGCCGGCCGGTGTGGGGGCCCGGTGGGGGCCGCCTGGCGGGCTCTCCTACTGCTGCAGGTTGAGCGTGAACTTCCACTGCTGAGACAGGGCGGGGCCGCACACCTCCACGCTCAGGCCCCCGCTCTTGGCCGCGCGGCTGTCCAGGCACAGGTTGCTGCCCACGTGCCGCAGCTTGGAGTTGCCCTCGATCTGCTCCCATTTCTGCAGGAGACAGGAGAGGGCCTTACGTTCATAGCGCACACAAGACGGAAGGGGACAGACCCATGGGCAGGGTCTCCCAACTATATGAAGAGCAAAAACGCCAAGCCTTTTTTTCTTTTTTGGTGGTGGGGGGCGGATCTTGGATCACAACAGAGGAGTTAGCCACTGCGCTAAGACCAAGCAGCCCCGGGGCTGGCTGAGCATCCGGGAAAGAAACCTGTGCTCTCTGCCGGGCTCACAACTCCAAACCTCCACTCTGTGCCTGCCAGGGCCTGAGTGTCCTGCCCCACCCCTCATCCAAGCTCCAGCACTCTGGGCACCTGCCCATCCTCGGTCAGTAACCCGAGAACTCGAGCTAGAGTGCCTCCTGGGGAGAATGTGCATTCATCCACAAGAAGGCCTCATCTGATGCTATTTCGCCTCCAGAGGAGCCCTAGGAAGCTGAGTCAGCTCAAAGAGGACCCCGATCCCGCCCCTGGCTCCTGGAAGGCAGCCCCACTTGGAGGCTGTCACCTGGCAGCACTTCCACACTCCCACTTAGGGTCTCGGGCTCAATTAAACCAGGGGAACAGTGTCAGCCAGCCGAGAGGGAAAGAGATGCCTGAGTGGACAGAATTACCATGTTGAGGAACCCGTTTCTATACTGTCTGTTCTCTCTGCAAGTCTGTGAGCTCCTTGGTGGGTCTGAAAAACCTGTCTCAGCCACTCCGGGGCCCCCGGCACTCTGCACGGCAGGGACCGAGCAATATTTGCTGAGTTCCAAATGCAACTCCTGTGAGCACAGGGCCTGATGTCTCTTATCCGAACGTGTATGCCCAACCCACAACCAAGACCAACCCCAACAACCAACCCACCCTCAACTGACCAGCTAACCACACTCAGTCAGTCAACGAGTAAACCAACCAACTCACCAATTCACCAACCGATCCGCCAACCAAACAAGAAAGAAAACAAAGCCCACAGCCTTGCCTAAAGGAAGTCTAAGCCCCCCCCACTGCTGTTTACCCCATGTAAAAGTCTATTTGTTCTTTAAAAGAAAAAAAAAATGATCACACTTTTTTCTCCCCAAAGCTCTCCTTTCATTAATACAGTCTGTGATTCTAATTAATTTTTTACACTGTGTGCACTCAAGCTCCTTTCCATAAGTATTTCTGCAAATCCTTTTGACACCACGGAATTGAATTCACCTCCTCTTGCCTCCCCTTCCCGATTCGGCAAATGCACACACAACATGAACACACACACGTGCCTGGAAACCAAACAGTCCAGCTGGCAAGAAGGTGCGGCTTTGAGATAAAATTAGCTGAGGGGCCTCCTCTCAGAGGGCAAGTGGATGGGGGCAAGGAGGCAGGGCAGGCAGAGAGGAACCCGGCACCCCGAGAACCGGCCTTCTTCGTGAGAACAGGATGCTGGGATGTTCTCACGGGGGCCCTGTGATACTCACTCAGGCCACCGCAAACCCAGAGCTTCTGCCAACAGTGAAATTCAGGGCAATCAGCTGAGCACAGGGAGGTCACGGCTGCCTGCCCGTCATCCCTTCTTTCTGGCTCCCTGGCTGTCAGTCAGTCCTCACTCGGGCTTCTGCCGTTGTCACGTAAAGTGTGTCTGTGGTGCAGACAGCCCTGTGCTGCTCTGAGTGGCCAGGAATCAGGCTTGACAAAGAATATGGAATGAATGGAATCTGATTCCCTTCTCTGGAGCGGCTCTGCCTGTCAGGTGTCAAAGCCTCAGCTAAATGGAAGGTCTTTAAAAAAAATTATCCAACTCCAGCTCTGTCTCTAATCAGGGGTCGGATTTCTGGGCCCTCAAGGCTCTGCTGGAACAGGGCCAAAGGGCTCCGCACCTGGTGAGGTCTCGAGGTCAGATGAGCTGCCTGCAGGACACTCCCTTCCCCTGGTGGGAGCCTCTCCGTGGCACCCTATGCTTCCCAAGAACCGGGATCGCACCAGGAACACCTGTCCGCTCTGGAAATAAGGTGAGCTCCTACTGAATGAACTCCTCTAGGGGTTCAAGCGTCCATCAGAAGCCAGGCTGGAGTTCCACAGAGCCGGGGACAGACCCCACAACCAGGCCAGGGATGGACAGATGCAAGTACTTCCCTGAAGCCAGGGACCTGGTCGCGGCCTGCGTCCTCCCAGGTGACATCGGAGAGATGCTGACTCCGTGGGTCCCACCTCTCCTTTGGTAAAATGTCTCGGACAAGAAGCCCACTCAGGCTCCGGGCTGTGGTTGGCTCTGTGCCTCCATTTCTCTACATCTATGTATTCCATAAAAAGGGACCATACAGAGACAAGCCAGTGCTCCCCACGGTGGCATGTCGGAAGGTATAAATCCGCAGACACTCGGGAAAGAGAGAGTGTGCGTATGTGTATGAGGTCTCACCCACTTGAACTTCCTCGTTTAGCATTTTTGCAAATTTAAAAAGCAGAAATATTTAATGAATAAATAAGAACAGGCAACTTTTCTTTGAAATACCCGGTAGAGTGGAAAGAACGAGAACGTCACCAGAAATAAGCAACAACCGACTGGTGGCTGACGAGAGAGGTGTGTCGCTAGGTCTTTTCTTCGGGGCCATGGGTTTATCAGTACAGGGAGTGAATCAGAATGAAAACACCTCCCTTCGGTGACATGGTGATGAAGCTTGCTTTCTCTTCTAGTACTTATCTGTAGGTCAGTGCTGTGCTAACTTCTCGGCGGGTTCTGTGTCTGGGCTGAGGTCCCCACCTGCCGTAGTCCCTCCCACCCCCCAAGGCCGCGCACCTGCGTGGCCCCCTGTGCTTCTGCTTCTGTGGAGAAGCCACGAGCCGGCGGGGCCTCCCTGCTCCTGGGCCTGAGGTCTGCGCCTCCACTCGCCAGGGATGTGAGGAGGCAGAACGCGGTGGGCTTCCCGTGGTCATGGCCAGCGCTCAGACCAGCACACGCACCACCACCCGCCTCTCTCCCGTGTTCGCCAGCACCACCAGACACACATTCTCAGGACACGCACGTATGAGGGGCTGCTACAAAGAAGGACTGGAGAAGGGACCAGCGGCTCCGCTTACCTGCACGGCGGGGAGGAGGAACTGACCTGGAGGTGCTGAGGCCCCTACCTAGTGAAGGTGCTTCCAGACCCTCGTAGGAGCCGAACTCACAAATGTGGCCCCTTCCCCTCAGTTTTGCTGGAGGGTGAGGCACAGACAGAAGCAGATCAATCAAGAAGCTGTGGAAGGGGGCGGCCAGCTGGACCTCCGACTCTTTGATTTTGGCTTGGGTCATGATCTTGGGGTCACGGGATCGAGCCCCGTGTCAGGCTGCATGCTGGGCAGGGAGTCTGCTTGCCAGTCTCTGTCTGCCTCTGCCCCTCCCCCTGCTCTCTTTCTCTCTCTAAAAAAAGTGAATGAATCTTTGGAGAAAATAAGTTATGGAGAGACATACCCCGGGATGAGGGCACTCACGGAGCTGCCCACGACCATGCACATCCCGCACGCAGCGTGAGCACCCCGACCCCACGTTTGCCCGGCACGGGGCTCATGGATACCTGCCGCCGGCCAGGAGCTCCCCAGCTTGGTGGTAGACGGCGGCCGACCAGAGCCGAGGTCCAACAGGGCAGCCCGATGGGACGAAGGAGCAGGTGGTCGAGGCCACAGGGGGCGCGCGGGAAGGCTGGGCTGAGGGGCAGGGGCGCCCTACCTGTCTGGTGTCGTTCTCTCGGCAGCCCTGCAGCTTTACAACAGAGCCCGGCGCCCGGTCCACCACCGTCAGGCACAAGTCCATGTGTTTCACTGACTTCTCCTTCGTCAAGGCCCATTCCTGGAACACAGCGCAGGGGGTCAGGGCCGCACCACGCACAGGGTGGAGTGACGGGGCTCGAGAGGGACAGGGTCCTGCCGCCGAGCAGAGATCCCGAGCCCCCCTAGCCACCTCAGGGCCGACACGTGACTTCTTGCTGAAGGGCAGGTCTCCACCTGGACGTGCCAGGGCTGGGGGGTGGGAGTGGGGGGCCGCCCAGGGCAGCGCCAAGTTCACCGACTGACGTGGCAAAAGCGCCCGGAGAACACGAGTAACTAAGATAAACGGTATGAACGGTTTCAGCCCGGAGCGCGCGTCTGAGCGCCATACCCAGGGCTCTACCATGGACCGGGAGCTGGGAACACGGCGGCCCACGTGTGGATCCCCCAAGGCGGACGGGTCAGGGTCGACGTTCCTGCCTGCATCATTTTGGAAAGACCCTGCCCCCTTGCAGTGTGGCTTGGAAACAGCCTTTACGAATGTGGATTGTAATGTGTGAAGATGGAAATTACACATGGAGCGAGTAGCGAAATACGCAGCATGCGGCCTCACTGCACAGTGAGCTGGTTTGCTGACACTCCCTAAGGCCTGAGCTCCCTAGGGACGGATCTGGGTATTTACACACACATACCTCGTGCCAACACCAGGCGCCCACACTACGCCCCATGAGAAACTGTTATTACCCCATCTCAGAGATGGAAAACTGAGCCAGAGAGTGCTAAAATAACTTGCTTATGATTTTTACAACACACACACACACACACACACACACACACACACACACACTAAGGGCTGAGAGCACAACCACTTATAGGACACTCTAAAAGGACAGGACGGGGGAACATGGAGAAGATGGGTGAGGAAGCACGAGGCCCCAGGCAGAAGGTTCTCGGAGGGGCCACGGGTGGGACAGGAGGAGACCGCTTCCAACCTCCACTCTAGGACCTGACCCTTTCAAATGGGTCAATTCCCAAGTGAGCCTTCAGGACCCAGAAGCAGCCAGGCAACTTCCAACCCAGAGTTCCACCAGGACACACTCCCTACCAGCGTATGTCTTTCTGCTCTCTGCCCAGGAAAGCTGCCATCCTTCCTGTGACGGTCCACAGTGTCCCGAGATGCCTCAGGTGCCCTCCCAGGGCCCGACCCACGGCCGTGAACAGTCAGGCAAGGCCCCGACCTCCCGGGGCTGGCTCTCCAGCGGGGAGAATGGCTCACCCACGGATAATGTACACGGATAATTAAATGCAACAGAGAAATTATTTTTCTTTCTTTTTTCTGTTCTCAGGGGACAGAGGTAAGGGAGGGAATAAATTACCTTTTAAAGAAGCCTCACTGTTCAGTGCCCCAGTCACCTTGGAACAGATGATCTGCCCGAGACAGGCCGCCAGTCTGGGCTCCGGAGAAGCCCCCTGGGCTGTTGGCAGCTTCCTCCTCTCCTAGCAGGGAGGCAGACTGGGACTGGGCCGCCTCCTTTTCTTTGGCTTCACTGTTCTCACCTTTTAATGACTGTTTCCCAAAGTGTGCTCCGGGAGGGATTCTGTGAGAAGTCTGTTTCAGGTCAAGTAAGTTTGGGGAACAGTGAGTTTGGGCCACGTGTCTTTCTGCGAAGTCACACATAGGCTCTCCGAGGCCCTGGAAGGCTGAGCATGGAAGAACCTGCTCTCACTGTTTTCCTCAGCCTCTCTCAGACTGGAGAGCATGAAGCCCTGTCCCATCTGTCCCCATCGGTCCCTGGCAGTGAGCTCTGCAGAGCATTCTCTGGGAAGGGCCCCACGCCGCCCTTGAAGGTCGATTCCAACTTACCGTCAGGCTGTTCCCCCCACAGCCAGTGCCTCCGAGGTCCCAACGGGCACTCAAGAGTCACCTGTATCCCAGGGTGGCATTCGATGCTCCCCAGGAAGGAGCACGCACACCCCACCTTTCAGTCACTGAGATACGCATCATGCCTCCAGCGCGGCTTGCGTGAAGTACCGGCACGAACCCGCCCCCACTCGTGGGTAAGCTTCTAGATGCTTCTTGGAAGCAGGTGTCTAAAAGACACTGGAAGAGTTGCAGATACTCAGGGAAAGCTCACGTACAAATGTTTCTACAACCTCCTTGCTATTGTGTGTTTAATTATTTTACAGCAGACTTTACACTGAATTCCAGGAAAACTAATTCAGCTGTGCAAACAACAGAGCTGGCTGCCACTTTGTTCTTCTGTTGCATTTCAATGATCTGAATTTGTAAAATAAAGTTCATAAATATTTAAGAATTGCTTTTTTGAGCTGCCACTCTTAAAAAAGCACGGCCATTAATTTCCCCGTTTCCTGGGTGTCTGCTGAGGCTCCGCCAGAAACCAGATAAGAAGGACGGTGTCTACAGTTAGGAGACGCCACTTACCCTCTCATTTCTCACCCAGGCGGCACAGCACTCAAACAACATTGCTTTCCATCGGTACGGACGGGCCTCCTCACGGGAGGGTCACGCGTCGGCACACCCGCGAGCAGCACGCCTGAGCCCGGGCCTCCTGCTGCCTCGGATCCTCGCTGCCCGATGTGGTGGCCACCACCCACCTTGGCTGAACCAAAGGGCTGAACACCTGACCTCCTCTGTCACACCGGCTGCACTCTGAGTGCTCTGCGGCCACACGTGGTCCGTGAGAACCTCACCGGGTGTTGCAGAGGGAGGACATTCTCAGCAGACCGGGCAAGGCTGCTGGGGCTGGTCTAGGCTGCTCTCTAGGCCACAGGCTGGTCCACGGAGGAACGTGGGCCCCCAGGGTGTGGGAGAAACCCGTCGCCCACTGGTGTGGCCTCCTCTGCTAGAAAACCCTCATGGTGCAGTGGCTCGTTCAGAATCACCTGCCTGGGGAGATTTCACAAATCCCAATGCTCTGGGACTTCAGGCCGATAAAATCAGGCTTTCTGGACGGGGGACCTGACATCAGAATTTCCGGAAAGCTCTCGGGGTGATTCCAGCACAAACCCACAGGAAGCAGGCTGAGATGGTAGAAACCTGCTCCCTGGACAGGCAAGACTGGGTGCTCCCGTCCAGGGTCCCCGAGCGCCCCGCAGCTGGCCCAGCGAGGACTCCGCAGACATCTGCTGTGGGGAGGGAAAGCTCCTCCGGCCCAGTGTGAGAACAGCCAGGGTCTCACAAGGGCAAAAGGCAAAAAAAGAGGGAACAGAATGCTCTGCACAGGCCATACTGTTTGCTCTCCCCGGCAGCCCCAGGCACAGCACTGGGACAGCCCAAGTCTGGGCGTGGCCATGGCCCAGCACCATCAGCCCCGCACACAGCCCCGCACACAGCCAGGAGCTCCGGGTGGCCTCCTGCACCATCCCAATCTCCTCCTCCCCCACACATGGCACCCTGAGGGCAGCTCATCATCAATCAACTCCTGTGCCTACGAACAAGGGGACTATAACCAGGACAGCTGTGAGAAAAAAAGGGGGAGCTATGCAAAACCGCGCAGGGGACGGGTCTGAGGGAGCCATGTGCCCGGCAGGCCAGGCTGGTCGGCCTCCCCATGGGCTTGCAGAGCGGGGCTCGTGGGCTCAGAGACCAGCCTGGAGGCAGGATCTGGGGATCTAGAGCCACGGCCACCAGTCATCACAGGTGGGGGCGACCACGCAGACCACAGAAGCTTTTGTGACCAGCCACGGGGTAAAAGGTACCATCCATCCCCGAGGCCGTGCAACATGGGCAAGAGCCACACACGGCACCCAGGACCGAAGCTGGTGCCTGGGGAGGGCAGGGTAGGGGCAGCGGGAAATCCCTATCAGCAACCGTACATACCTTCCAAATGCATGGAGTCAGCACTGGTCAGAGCTGCTGTAAGGGAGGACCCCGTAATGGTCACTGAATCATCAGAACGTTGCACACGTGACCGAGGGGAAACCCCGGTGACTAACCGGGGGCAGGGTGAGGCCAGCCTGGGACAGGAACAAGTCTAACAACGGAGACGGCAGGTAACGTGGGGCCGCGCCGCCTCTGAATCCTGACCCACAGACCGGTGCATTAGCCAAATTCTGAATTTCAGCCACGAGGACCAGAAGCGCCCTGGGGCTTAGCAGGCCCAGGAGCACGGCCCTGCTTCCGGAGACTCATTGGATCCACTGTGTTCCAGGCCGTCCAAAGCTTCCCTTTTTGGAAGGCAGCACTTCAGTATTTTCATTCCGGCTTGGCCAGAGACAGATAAAACCCCGCGTCTCCCGGCGCCCTCAGCCTCCGCCTCACACCAAAGCCCCAGTCCTCCTTGCGCTGTGTCCCTGCACGGCTTCCTGCAGGCAGACCTGCGCCATGCGCCACTGCCGTGCGCATCGGTGGGACCCCAAGCCACGTGGTCCCCAGCAGAAAGCGGAACCACGGTGTTTCAATTTTAGTATATGCGCTGTCGAAGCGAGCACCCACGGTGAGTTTCAGATGGAAGGCCTGACAAGGACACGCAGAGACACTCTTGGCAGGCACGGCGTCCTCTGTCCCTCCTATCCCCACCCAACAAACCTGGCCTGACTCGAGTCTTCTCTCCTACTCTACTTCTTTCCTACTTAGACCTTTTCCTTCTGGCCGACTCCTAACACCTCCTAACATTTTGAAATACTCAAAATCCACAAACCAGGCTGCACCCCAAACCAGGCTGCACCCCGAGGCTGGTTGGGGGCTCACTCCAAGCTCACAGCCTGTCCCCAGGGAGCACTTGCGGGACCGAGAGGCCAGGCTCTGAGGACAGAGGTGAGACCCTGGGAGCCCGGGAGTGGCATGTCTGCGCTGGGCCAGCCCTGGCCGCCGCCTGAAACCGCCTCCACCTCCCTTGTCTAACTGAGGATGTCCAGACCGGTCCAAACAACTGTTAAGATGACATCACCAAGTGAAGAGAGGGGATGAAACATCTGGGGGTCGCAGTCCACCCAGATACTCCCTGGGGGGATTAGGAACAACCAACTTTATGTAAAAGCAGGTGCCCTCTCTTAAAGAGAGTTCTATTTAAAGGAGGTTTTGTGATCAGTAAATCTGGGAAACACTTAGTTAATCCCCCATCCCCCAATGGCCCCATTTAAACTGTAGGTCCTTGGAGAGCTTGGCACATTCTCAAGGAAATAAGAATACCTAGCATGACCCAGACTCTTCTGGGTGCAAAGCCCACATTTTACCAAATACCTATCTTTTTTTATGGGAAAACTGCTATTCTAGAACATTGTCTTCTGGAACATATAGGCCATGTTAGGCCCAACAGGCCTTTACTTCTCTGTTTTATTTTCAGTGAGGACAGAAGGTGTGGGGCTTTATGCATCCAGGACAAGCTGTGTGTGTGTGTCAGACTGAAGCTAGTAATTGTTAATATTCTCTACCTAAGCCTGTGTTATCTAACAGGCAGGGGCCGATAATGACTCTGGCGGCAGCTGCAGGGTCCGTGCCTATTAAAACTGGGGCCCGAGCAGGTGTTTATGAGCTGGTTGGAGACCAGACACAGATGGGGACACAGAACAGGTGCTCTGGGGACAAGCACATGCCACAGGGATGACAGAGGTGGTGGCAAGATGAGGAGGAGGAGGAGGAAGGCCATCAGCCCTGCAGGCCTGCCTTGATGAGAGATGCCGGATGTCGGTGGTGACCGCAGTGTCCCTTGCCGTGGTGCAGAGGCCGGCCCGAGCCGATGGCAGGCTCCACGCATCGCTCAAGATCTGGCGCATCCCACCCCGAGCCTGGGGCTGCCTGCCTGCGGGTGACCAGCCGGGGCCGCAGGCTACCTCAGACACCATGGGTCACAGGAGAAGCAGCAGCAGGGACTTGCAAGCTCGGGGCCTGCCCCTGCAGGGGCTGCAGCCCACCCCCCACACATACCTGGTTCCCCCCTGCATTGTGACACTCGTAGACTCCAACGACACCATCCGCAAAATGTCCCAAAGTGTCCAGGCAGTTGGTTCCCTGCTGCAAGGCCCCAAAAGCTATATCCTGGTGGTCAGGGACCCTGGAAAGCAAGAGGAGAACCATCTGCTTAATTCCACAGGTCCCCCAACTCCCACCGTGCACCCCCTTACTCGGCGAGTCCGTCTCCGGCAGCAGGAACCCTGAGAGGAGAGGGACCCCTCCCACAGGCGGGCTGCGTCAGCAGGGCAGCATTTCTCGAATGCCCTGGATTTCTAACCCGGAGTGAAGACTTCAAGCTGGAGAAGCATTCTTTCCGTACCAGGAAAACGTTTCTGGAAAGGAAAAGCTCCTCCACTCCTCACTGTCAGCCTGTTGGAAGTTCTTCAGAAAAGTAATTCACGAGGTGAGACCCCACGGCCCTGGGCTTTCCGGCAGACTTGGGATCTGACCTTTTCCTGGCAGAGGGGAGAACCCGCGTGGCCGTGTCCAGCAGCCGGCCACCGACAGAACTGGCACGTGTGGGCGGGGCCACATGCCTCAGGATTCCACCCGGGGCTGTGCTCAGCCTGGGCCCCACACCTGCTGTGCCATCTCTCGCTGTCCTCCCAAACCGCGGACCCTACTGCACAGCAACTGTGAAGCAGATCTGTTCCAAGTATCACGGAACACATTTCACTGCAAGCACGTGGAGCCCAGGGCCCAGGGCACGGGGTTGGGGGGCGCCCAGTGAGCAGCAGTGTGCACTACAAACACACAAGAATGTCAGGTCGGTGTCTCCCCTGCCGGGCGCGGATGGGGGGTGTCAGCGTCCCCCGCCAGTGTGGGACTCAGTGTTCTAGACAAGTGGCACAGGCCCCCATCACCCCACAGCAGGGGTATGCGAAGCTGCATTCACTCTGGCTGGTAGCACTACCCACCACATCACAGATGACCATGACGGCAAAAGCACAGTGGTCCCCATGACGGGGCTGCAGGCCATAGTGGGAAGCACCGCGCGGGCTGGGCGAGAGACAATGAGCAGCGGCTGCCTGCGGGTGACCAAGTCTGCTCTCGGGCCTCAGAGCAAGCCGCCTGTCACAGACGGGGCCCAAGGGAGGAGGAGGCCTGCTGTCCCCACTGCTGGGGGACAGCTGGATGGCTGTGAAGAGCAGCTGGGAGGCACAGCTGCATTAGGGAACGCTCAAACAAACCTTGGGGACAAAGGGCTCTGAAGGAGCCGTTAGCCTGAAGGATAACGGTGGTGACTCCAGCTGCCCCTGCGTGGGAACCACGCCCTCGCTGGGAAAGGAGGAATGTGCCACGTTAAAGCAAAACCCATCTGGCAATCCCTTTACGAGGATGACGTTCGGTTGGGTCCCGAAACCCGCAGACCTGCAGGCCTCTGAGGAGGGTCTCAAGGGCTCCCCAAGAGAGCGGAGCGGCCATTAGCCCAAGAGGAAGCAGCGGGTGTAGACAGAAGCCGCAGAAGAGCACTTCTGCCACCAGGAAGTCTCCCGGAGGGAAGCGGGGCCTGGTGTTAGTGCCCGACGCAGCCTGGAGGTGGGGGTCTGGTCTCCGGGCTCTGCTGGGTACCGCCCTCTGTTCACGGGACCATAGGATGGGCACCGGCATCTGGGCAGCAGGAGCGAAGCGGGAGGGGCAGGGAGCGGATTCATTCTCTGGTCTCTGCGTGTCAGCGCTGCGTGCGGCTCCAGCACAGGGAGGCCGGGCAGAGGCAGCTGCTGCACAGGGAGTGCCCGGAGCCGGGGGGGCTGGGCACTGCCCCTTGGGCCACTTACAGAGAGGGTGAGACAACAGCCCTTGTCCTCTCGCCAATAGGGCGTGAGCTAAACGAGGTGCCACCTGGGACTGTTTCCGCCTCTGTGGAGAACGGGAAGGTCACCCAGCAGGAGGCCACCATTCGGGGAGCACTTCTCAGCAGTGCTTAGGGACAGCTGCGGGGTGAGGACACACAGCTCTTGCTAGAAGCCCCAGCTCCCGGCCTCTCACCAGGGCCACAAGCTTAACTTGGTCACCTCTCAGGGCCTCCTGCCTCTGACATTCATGGCTCCTTAAGCCCTCGCAGAGCAAGGCCCCGACCCCCCGCAGTTTATTTACCTTAGCTCCGGGTAGACGTTTTCCAGGTACCACTTGAAAGGCTTGCAGCTAAGTTTCTTCCTGAGCTCCAGTCGGCTCTGAATACTGGAAAAGAGGGAAACAAGATTCCTTCACCAATTTCGAGAACGGACAATCTCCTTACATCATATCTGGAAAGCTGCTGAGGGGAAGAGGACAGAGGCAGACAGTGGAGCTTGGACCATCCATGCTCCTGTCCCCGCGGCCCTGGCCCACCTCCCACATGCCTCCTGCCTTGGGCCCTTGCCCAGCCTTGAGCAGAGGCCCCTGCTCTGAAGCCTGGGCAATGGTTCTCGCCTTGGGCAGCAGGATGGTTCGTGGGGTGCGGGCTGAGCACAGGCTCCCCCACCCCCCGCCAGGATCCCGAGCAAAGTGGCAGGAGAGGCTCAAGTGACACTCACTTTCCATAAGGAACGTTTCTGGCGGAAGGCACTGCTGCGTAATAGAAATTTTTGTATTCGTCCATCCAGACCTCTGCTGCCCGGCGGGTGTTTCTAGAAACAAAATAAGGATTCTTGAGCTGGGATTTGCCTTCTTTCCGTCAGCGTCACTCTGTGTGCACTTGTCTGCTTTGAGGGCTACTTGGGAAGGGCCCCCGAGGTGGGCAGGCAGCGGTGGCACGGACGCAGAGAGCAGGCTGTCCCCGCTCGGCACCCAGACTGGTGGGTAGTGGGCAGTCAGTGGGTGCTTACTGAGCAAACGGAATTCGCCTTCTCGTCTTTTACAGAAACAGATTGTCAAAGAGCAAAAGGCAGTTAGACCTGCAGCACAGGCAGGTCCTGGGAGGAAAAGACTCAGGCTGGACCAGCAAAAAGGATACAGGGCGTCACCACGGCAACCTGCATCATGTACGCATGGGCGGTTGGCACAGGGGAGGACAGCCAAGGAATCCTTGACCTCTGCGGCCCTCCTCATCATGGCTGCAATGTGACTAGACAGCTCTGGGGAAAAGGTAAAAATAGGTAAGTACTATTAAAAAGACTTTTCCCCCTGCAGACCTGAGCTGAAAGAGTGTTCGGTTTGGACAAGGACAGGTGATGGGAAGGGGAGAAAAGCTTGCAGCCCCACATCCGGGGCTCCCGCCCACTACACCGTGCTAGAGGGACCCAGATGGAACAGTCAAGAACACCATATGCTTAAATCTCAGAACCGCACCTCCTTACAGCTCAAAACCATGACACGTGATCAGTTAAGGCCACTGGAACAAGCTACGTTGGCATACAGGGCCGGTGTGCAAGGACCTGGACCGCTCGTGGGTAAGACGAAAGGACTGCACCCATGCATCTCGGAGGTCCCTTTTAGCCCTGATGGCTTCAATGGCTTTTGTGAATTCTGCTTACATAGTGGTTCTTAATCTCCTAAGTCATTAAGTAATTAAGTCATTTCTTAATTCTTAATGCGAAGCACCATCTTTCTGTCCAGTTACTAGAGAAAGACCCGTATGTAGCCTCAATGAGTTAGCGCCGTGCCCTGCTCGATGCTGGGTTCGGTTCATTCATTCAAACGTTTCTTTGGTACCTATGAGATGCCCGACAGTCCTCTTGGTGTGTGGCGACAGGGGCCCCCAGAAGGGTCCGCTTTGATGTGTCCTGGTTCCCCTCGCTTGCGCTTCCCTCCGCCCACTCCCATACTCAGCGCAAAGCAGCTCCACCAGGAAGTGGGCAGCAGAGAGAAGGTGTGGCTCGCATGGGCCAGCTCTACGGCTTGGTGGTGGTAGCCGAAGAAAGTCCGGTAAGAAACTAACTTGAAACACTGGTTTCCTCTGTTTAATATCAATCATATTAATAGAGTGTCGCCGTTAACTCTAACCCTAAAACCAAACGTCTAAGGCTCAACCGCACCACTTTGCTACGGTTCTGACGGGGACCTTCCCTCGCCCCGGGGGCTCTAATGAGCACATGTGTTTAAGCTCACACACAGCGCCCTCCAGTCTCTTAAGGGGCTTGTGGGACGCTAAGTGGAAATGCAGCGAGAAACACGCCAGTGGGATCCCTCTCATCCGGTCTTAGGGGATGTGGCCACCATCACCAGGGACTGAACTAAGAAGCTGCAGGTGCGTCATAACACCTTACCCCACTGAGTGTGGGTGCCCACATGCAGAGCTGGGGTGGTAAAACAGCGCCTGTAAGACCCCATGGGGCTACCTGCTCCATTCATTCATTCATCACTTACTCACTGACTAACCCACACAAACGAGATCAGCCTCCACACCTGTTCTGGTGCCCATTTCAATCTGTACCTAAGGGACAAGTTCCAGCCACCTTGGCACTAGCGGCCCCTGCAGGTCTGGATTAGAGAGTTCAATGTGTGGGGATGACTTGGAATCTGGAGCTCGACTGCCCACGTGACCACACGGCTCTGGCACTTTCTGCCTGTGTGAACTTGGACTGCGGGACTAAACCTCCCTATGCCTCAGTTTCCTTTATGGCACTTAGTTCACAAGGTTTTATGAGAATGATGTGAGCTAATATCTGCCTGGTACTCAGAACAGCTAGACACACACAACATACTATAGGAATATTAGCTATTTCTGAAGCCCAATTTTTAAATGGTGAAATACTTAAATCAAAATGCCACAGGCCGGAGGACATCAGAGAGAACTTGGAACTGGAGGGGGACTTCAGAAATAATATGATTCTACCTCCTTATCTTTTAGCAGAGTCCTTGGAGGCAGAGGGCTGTGGAGCCTCATGCAATGCCAGCAGATCTCTGCTGCCCCAAATACAGAAAGGCTGGGTCTGTCTTCTCTCCAGGCCTCTAGTGTATGGACAGGCTCCTGGGCCACAAAACACAGTGAGGACATTTCCTATCTAAGGAAGAGTGCTTTTTAAAAAAGAAGAGTATAAAGCAACATTCTCTCTGTGTTAACACATTCTTTTCTAAAAGCCCGCCATGTGCTAGTAGCGACCAATGTGATTTGGGTATTTGATGTGTCTACACAGGAGGTTTTGGGGGAATCTTGCATTGTCCTTGGGAAAAAAAAAAAAAAACTAATCATAGTTTGATTTTGTAGAGCTCACTGGATAAGAACATACTTTTGTTTCTAATAAGGAACAGTAACAAAGCAGACAACACTTGAGAAAGGTCAGAATTTGAAAGAAGACCATTTGGTCAGAAGTAACTTGCTGTTTGACATCATTAAAGTTTCTCAGAACTCAGAATCTCTACGCTGAAACTACCTGCTGTGTGATACGTGTATACTGTGCGATCTGTACTTGGAATCCAAGTTTTAAAATATGACACAACAGATAAGCTAGTTGTTCTCCCCAGCTCGCTTCCACCCTCTCTCAAGTGCTCCTAGTTTGTGGAGCAGCAGGTCAGCAAAGTCCTAGGACCGAAGGTCATGGACTCGCTCTTAATTCCTGGTTCTTGGTCTCTGGCCAGGGCCAGGCCATGGTCAATGCTGCCTGCTGGAAGGTGGCTGGGAACTGGCTCCCTCTTTACCCCACCTCTCCTTGGCCTGGGCCACCGCAACAGCTCTTAGAAGAGCAGGGGAGGGGAGGGACACTCACACCAGCATTTCCTCCTGGTGTCACCTCGCTTGTTAAAGCTTAAAACAGAGAACTCAGGTACCTGCTCAAAGGTCAGGCGCCTCCAGCAGCTTCCCCTGGCCTCAGAATAACATCCGGTTTCCCACGACCCACACAGCAGCTTGTCTACTTTGCCCTCCTTCTCTCGGCGCTAGTCCCGCTGGGGTCCTCCCGCTCTGAAGTCACGTTGACCTCAGCGCCGAGGGATCTGCTCGTCCTGCAGGGGCTGAACTGGGCGCCACTTCCTCCCCTGGCTGCGGGCCCCCTGCAAACCTGTCCCCGTCCCTCTCATGCTCAGCCACAGGACATCTTGCCTGGTTCACGGCATTTATCAGAGGTTACAATCATCTTCTTCAGCTCATACCCCGGGCTGACTACTCCCCCCTCCGGAGGCCAGGCAGGCTGTCTTATATGCTGTTCTATCTTTAGCATGAAGAGAATTCCCTAGAAAAAGCCGTGGGCCCACGACTGGTAATTCGCCTGTTTTCTTCAGAAAGCTCTTCATTTGGCAGCTTCGTGCTTGCCGAGACATACCTAGAATCTACCGTAAATCTGATCTACATGCTGTGTAGATTTTCTGGCTTGAGTTCAGTACGGCTTAACCTACACGCTGTTCACACTTATTCCTTGGATGGCAATACATACAAAAAAAATAAGCTCGTCTTCTCCACGATCATGTTTCCTCATAAGCTCTTGGGGGTGCACCGCTGTGTGCGTTTTCCCACGTGTACAGATCGGTGCAGTGACCACCCATCAGGACGCGGCCCGGCACCCGCAGCCCGGATAGCCCCTCTGCAGTCACGCCCCAGCCCAGCCCCGTCCGCCCTCCGTCACTGCGGCTGTGTCTCTCTGAGACTGTCCTAGGGTGCGACTTCTCAGCACACTGCCCTCAGGAGACAGGCACGTTGCTGTGCGTACCGGTGACCCTGGTCCGTGGTATGTGGTATCCTGGTGGAGGACACCTGTCTCTGTGCAGCCCAAGGCTAAGTGTCTGGGTGGCGGTCACCGATGGCCTGGTCACGACACTTACCGGGCGAAGACTGTGCCACTGCCACCCGGGAAAGTGTAGGGGTGCTGCTTTCGGAACACGTGTCCCACGCGACTGCAGGGGACGATCTCCAGGCTGCCACCGCACTGCCACACACGGAACGAGATCTCTGAGAGGAGGAATGAGACAGGGTGACTGACAGAGCCCTGGGCTGCTGTCGCCCCAGGTGGGGCCCTGACGCCCGCCCGCCCGCCACCATCCCATTGAAGGGCGCTCGTGGCCTCAACGGCTGAAGGAGGTGGGAATAAGGGAGCTGACTCCCTCCAGAACACACTCTGGAACTTTCTATGGTGCAGACATCCGACACACCCCGGGCTCCCGGCTCCGTGTCATACTCCGGAAAGTAGGTGCAGCGGATCTGGGAATCAGCTTGGCTCTAGGGAGCATCTCACAAAGTACATGTCTGTCAGGTCATCAAGTCGGGGACCTTAAACGTACAACTTCAAACGGTCAACTCAACAGAGTTGGAGAGACAAAAAAGAGCGAATGAACACTCACACTCGGTTCACCAGGAGGGGGTCTCTACAACGGTGTTGTTTGACAGAAATGTGAAATGATGTAGACAAAAAGGAGAGAAATATACAAATTACCTAAGCTGGGGCAGGCACAATCATAGATTTTAGGACAGATCTGAATTATGGAAGTCAATGAGATCAATGTTACCAAATCCCTTGTTTCCACTAAACGAT
This sequence comes from Mustela erminea, assembly GCF_009829155.1. NCBI lineage: Eukaryota > Metazoa > Chordata > Mammalia > Carnivora > Mustelidae > Mustela > Mustela erminea. The sequence goes on along the minus strand of NC_045627.1, from coordinate 1,373,218 downwards.
TCTATTCCAAGTTCAAAAGAGAGTGAGCACGTGGAAATGGTTTTTCAGATTCAGATGAGTCACCCTGAGAAAAATGTGCATCTTTGGTCTATTCTGATTATAAAGGACCCTGGCCATAAGACCACACATGTCCATATAGCATCGCAGTATCGAACAACAAAATGTTTGCACTGAATCCTTCACTAGCTGGTTTGGGACCATGGAGTATGACATTGGCACTTGCTTCATTATACACTGTTAGAAAAGCGATCGCTGAAGGTGTGTAAACATCAAAAGGCACGAAATGGCCACACGGTAAAGCTTTGATCGTAACTGCAGTGGGCCACCATACACACCATCTTCCTCTAAACTTCCTTTCCATGCACTGAGCGCTACCGTACATCTGGGCTTTCTTTACCTGGGAGAAAAAAATGCTTCCCTTAAGCTTCACAATTTATGCTTATCCATTACTGTGCATTATTAGCAGGCTTCCAGTCACCTGCGGAGTTCATAGGTGCCTCCTGGACTACAGCAGTGACCAAAGACGCTTGAGTTAGTCACAGATCCCTCAAAGCTGGCCACGGAGTTCCCCAGCCAGTCACCAGTGGTTAACCTGCCTGGACACAGAAGCCGCCCGCAGGAGTACGGAGATGCCCAGGGCTGGCGATGCTCAGGCCAACACCAACACACTCACCGCCCTGAGCATCTGTCCTCCGACAAAGCTCGGCATGCGCTGGCATCTGGAACAGCCTGGCATCCGCTGACCAGGCACCTGACGTAATCGCCAGCCATCCGAGTGGCCGTAGCCAACGTCGTGGTTGTTATGAACAGGCGCTTCCTCGACATCAAGAACACAGTGAGGAGGCCAGACGGAATCCACAGAACCAGTAGTCATCTGAGACTTCTCAGCACACTGCCCTCAGGAGACAGGCACGTTGCTGTGCGTACTAAGAGGTCAGGGGTCGGGGGACTACAATAGACCCCGAGTGAGGTGCTTGGGAAATCCTCTAGGCCAGGCCTCGTCTGCGGCAGCAGGTGCCCAGACTGCACAGCTGACGTAGAGGAAACACCCCAGTGGCTGGAAACAAGTGACCCAGGCTGCCGTTCCGGGCCTTTTGGAACCAATCCCTTCGCAGCCTTGAGAAACGCAGGGGCATGGCCACCCCAGCCTCTGCAATGAAGGGCTTCTGACTTTTCTTTCTTCGTGTCCAATAACACTTTGAATAAGAAGTTCTCTGTATTTCAGGACATGAAATTAAACGTATGTTTGTCTAACCGGAACATTCAAAATTGGGGTGCGGGGAGGAAGGTCCTGTGGCTGCTGTAGGGGAAGCCCTGAAAGGAGCGGGGTCCACTCAGGGATCTGGGCGGGGGATTTTGAAGACCACGCACGATGACTACGTTCAGCTCTGATTTCACTTGAACTTGGGGTCGCTACAATGTAGGGAATGGCTCCTCAAGAGAACTTGGTAGATTCTGAATTAGGCATCTTGGCCTTTGCTAACGACCAGCTCTGGGATCTTAGGCAAGACCCTGGTCCTTCATGAAAGGAAGTATATGGGGTTGTCAGAAATCTCTATGCTGTGCACCTGACACTGATGAAACTGTAATACTGTGTGTCAGCCATCCTCTAATCAAAAAAAAAAAAAAAAAAAAAAAAGAAAGAAAGAAAGAAAGAAAAAAAGAACCAAGAAAGCATCAGATGAGCGGGTGTACCAGAAGCCGAAAACAGCCTCTATCCCAAAGCTGCGGGGACACGCACAGAGGACAAACATGCCCAAGGAGCCTGAGCCCTACATCTCCCAGGGGCTCGGGATCCGATTCTTTTTCTTTTTAACTGCTTACAGAGGCTGTCTGACCAGCTGGAAAAGCGGAAGCTGCGGTGCTTCCTTTTGGTGGGGCAGAGGGTGTGCTTGGAGAAGGTTTTGGATGTCACTCCCGCACCCCTGCACTCCATCTCTCCTGACTCACGCCCGCGCAGGTCACACAGGCTGGACACTGCCAGTGTGTACCCGGCGCTCAGAGAACGGAGTCGGAGCGGTTTCAGAAAGAAAGACTCAGACGGGGACTCCTGTTGCTGAAACCCATGCGCCTGCTGACCTCTGAAGACAGTGGGGAGCGGAGCGGCTTTATCGAGCCAGGCAAGGGGAGGGAAGGTACCAGACGGGGCCCAGGAAGGGGTGCTTCAGCCCCTCCTGCCCCGCCCCACCCCACCCCACCCTGACCCCAGTCCCCTCAAGTCCTTCTGGGGAGCCTCTCTTATAGAACAGCTGCATGAATAGAAAACCAAACCACCACCACCACCAAACAAACCAGGTCATTTAAGATGATTAAGATTAAGATGTCCCCTTTGATGCTTCAATCAACACTAATCACCCTGTGACACAAAGCTGGCTGTCACCTCATGTGCCGAATCCATGCTTTCGGCTAACAGCACACATTTTGGAAAACCACACAGCGGCTTCAGGAGATGGTCACCCAAGTGATGTGCTGTCCTACTGGGAGGTCCTGGCTACTACTACTGGGGTCCTGGCTGGCCGGGCCCCCACAGGGCATGGGGAGATGTGTGCGGAGCAAGGGTGATTCAGAATTCTCCTCAGAAGGTTAATAATTCTTCTGAAGCTTTTCATGCTCAAACGACTTTAATACAAGTCCTCCCTGCCTGTCAACGTGTCGTTAAATAAAAGGAGTTGGACGCACGGTCCTTTGTCCCAGGGTACTTACTGAGCCTAGAGAAGGTTTCAATATCAAACAACGGCAGACAAATTTTCCACAGTGGAGATGTTATCACCAACTTTAACATCATAAAACAGAGAAAAATAAGAGGCTAGTCTAGATTTTTCTTTTAAACAAACAAACAAAAAATCCAAGTTTCTGATACAGGTAGAAGTACTAAAAATGACAGTGACATCATGTTTCCCTGCTTGTCCTTGCCCACTCTCTCCCAGGGCACGCCCACCCAGGGCTGGGGTGATTGATTCAACAGCATCAGTGGCTGGCGAGACTCTGCTCAGAACCCCGGCAGAAAACCCTAAACCAACAATAGAACAAAATAAGAGTCTTTTTATCTTACCGCGATAAATATGATGCGGCTAGTAATGTAGACCGAAGTCTACAAAATTTCATCGTCCCTAAACGTCCCTAAGGCTGATTGGCATGGGTTATTAAAAATGAAAACAAAAAAAAATCAACCAATTTAGAATCACTCAGAAAACAGTCAAGAAGGGCTTAAATGCCACGGCCTCTCGGCACGACGGGACTCCCAGCGTCACTGTGCCGTCTACCCTACGAGGCCGGCCCGGGCTGGCTTCCCACCCCACGTGGCTTGAACATGGAGCCCACGGCCGGTAATGCTTCCCCGTGTTTGGAAGCTTGCGTCCGAACGCTTGGATCCAGAGGATGTTATCGAGTCTGCCTTTCCCTTCAAGGACAGTGCCTGTCTTCTAGCATCCTGTGCTCTAGTTGAGGGTGACGGATTTAACGCCCAACCCCAGACACCATGGTGGAAGGGATGCTATTTATACTTGTTTGGGGGTTGACACCGAGCAGGGAACAGTGTAGGCCTTTACAGTTCTGTGGTTCTTTTCCCAACTGGCTCCCTGCACACCGCCAGCTCTGGCCTAACAGCCTCTTCAAAGCTTCCACTTCTCATTTCGATGCCCTTGTTGGGCAGGAAAAAGCCCTGGTTTCCTCAGAACAGGAAAGTGCAGACCCAGGCTCTCACGTACCCAGGTTCTCTCCTCCCCACACGTCCATCATCATGTCATACTTCCCGAGCTCCTCGAAGTAGAGTTTGTCCATCACGAAGAGCCCGCCGGCAATCATAGGGGTTCTGGAAAGGCAGAGAAGGTAGAAGGGAAGAGGGGGACAGGCCAGAGGTCAAGGTTAGAGCTCCTGCATTTTAATGCCAAGGTCAGTTCTATGAGCTAACTTTAAAAACCACGGCGCAGCCATGGCGCCCTGTTCAGAGCTCAGGATGCCCTCACTCTGCTTTTCCACTGCTGACTTCTAATGCCTCCCCCCTGCCCTGTTCGGACACTCCCACAGTGCAAGGGGCTGGACAGTGTCCCCTCTGGGAGAGTGACTGTTGGAGCTGGGGGCACTCCCTGACAAGCGGCCCTAAGCAGGTACTTGGCTTTTCTGTGCCTCAGTTTCCTTAGAGGATTACCAAAAACAATGCACATAAGCTCTTAGCACACTTGGGAAATGCTTGACGTCAGCCATCCTCCTCCTCATCCTGGAGCCCGTTCCTCCTGTCAGCTGGGACCCACCACCTTTGTGTCTCCTCAGCCTGGGAGGGAGTCAACTGAGCCCCCACTTCCATCCCCCAGATGCCCTGAGAACTCAGTGTCGAGTGCTGGTGGTCTAGAGCACACTGTGTTGTTGGTGCCGGTGACCAGTGTGGGTGGCCACTGCCAGAAGTCAGTGCCGGAGTCAGTGTTGGAAGTCAGTGGCAGAAGTCTGTGGCACTGCTGCCACTTAACTGTGAGCCTAGCCTGAAGAGACACCCCACATTCATGCCCAGCCACAGAGGATTGACTCCTAACTCCCAGCCTGAATTCCTCAGCAGGACATGGCCTGAGGACCTGAAAGCCGGCTGTTAATGGCTCCAAGCGCTCTCCTCGATGGGCCAGCAGGCAAGCAGAGGTAGCCCAGGAAGGCAGTGGACCAGTTAGGGCAGCAGGGGGGAATCACGCTCTCCCGGCCCTGCCCTTTTCCCTGGTCCCCGAGTTCAACTTGAAGAGCCCGTTCTGCTGGAAACCGTTCTACTGTACAAACATGAGAGAATGCCCAGAACTCGTAGATCTGCCTCATATAGTTCATCTATGGGCTCCGTCTGAGGAAAACTCATGGTACTTTAGTCTATGACCCGGGGGCAGAAACTCTTCCTGGAGCCAGGACAGGGGAAACGGTGTCGCCGACGGGCAGGAAGATGAAGAGCCAAACCACGTCTCTAGGAAACCCGGGGCCAGAGCCAGGGTCTACCTGGGAGGGGCACCCCAAGGGATGCCTGGCACTTACTTTATGGGGGCGACAGGGTTCCCCTGCCGGGATCTCCTCTGCTCTGGGGTCATGTAATCCCATTTGAAGACCAAGTTCCAGTCAAAACCTGCCGGAAAAGAAACAAAACGTAAGGGTGCTGGCGAGAACGGAGTGCGCTCCTGGCAGCTCTGTCCCTCACGGCTCAGACGTATTTGATACTCGGACTGGACTCACTGAAAACCACATGTAGCAAAACAATGAAGTAAAAGCACCACCGCTAAAGTAGCAGCGGGGGGGGGGAGGGGTCCAGCGGTCGGGGGGGGTGCGCACACCGACTCCTTCCCGAAAAAGCTCACCCCCAACGGAAAATGTGGGTCAGCCTTTCCTACAGTAAAATGCCTGAGAATCTCTCTGACAGGGAACAGAGAGCTGCTGAGGAGGGAGCAAACTCAAGTCTGCCACCACGCCTCCTATCCTATCCCCGGTGAAAGTACCCGGGGGAGGGACGAAAGCACAGGTTCCCTGGGCAGCCAACTCAGCCCCCTCAGGATACCCTTGACTGCCACTATACCATAGGGGGCGAGGTGGCAGAGGGGACCCTTTTAGGTGAAAACGAGCCAAAGGAAGTGGCAAAGTGGGAAGCAGGCTGTGATTTCTAAGACGGCAGCTGTCCTCATTCACCCTTTGAATCCACAGGCACCTCGGGGCAGCAGATCCTAGGCCGAGTACCTGGACGTGGTTCTGACATCCGTGGGCCCCTGGCCCAAGCTGTCGGGTACGCCCTTATGCAGAAGGCACCCCGCATCGAGCCAGTCCACCCCACTTGATGCTCTCGGGACGCACGAGGAGACCACTCTTGGTAACAGATGGCTCACTGCATTTCCAAAGGTCTGACGGCCAAACCTAACTACTCCAGGGCCATTGGACCTTGAGCTCTGTGCTGCCAGGCTTTCCGCTGGTAGGCATGACTTGAGCAGTGCCTAAGTCTGGACTTCAGTTTGTTCTGAGGTCGATGTTCCTCTGCCCTGCCAGCCCCCGCGTCTGCAGCCCGAACAGGGCAGGCTGGGAGACGTTGGCTGGAACGTCTCCGGGACCCACACAGGATCCTTTATGGCCCAACCAAGTGCATGGGACTAAAAAGGTCTCCCGGCTGTCACTGCCAAGTGCAGCAGGCTAGCAAAGAGGCAGTGAGCTGTTGGGGGCCCAGGTGGCAGGGACAGCAGCACAGAGGGGAAACTGAGGCAGGCCCCACACAGGCTTTTCCTGAAGAGCTCGGCTCTCCCTGAGGCAGAAGGCCTGCTTTAACCAGGGAAACAACAAGCGTCCTGCCTGTGTATGAACAGACAATGCAAAGGCCTCAGTGGGCCTGTTGACATAATGTTATCTGCATTTTTTGAATGATCACTGTTACTTTATTAATTTGGTCCAAAGAGACAAACTTTATTAGGTTTTGAGGATCTGCTAAAAACATCATCCTTGATTCTTCTTCCTAAAGAGATTTGAGAAAATGCTCCTGGAGTAAATCTGTACCTCCTCTTCTTCTGACCCAGCAGGAGGACTGCACTGTCCCCCTCCTCCCCCTCCCCGCCACCACCCCAGGGCATCTATGTCCCTGCACCGGCTCTCAAATAAGCAGCTGCTAAGGGAAAAGAGAGCCGTCAAATCTCAGCTCTTCTAAATCCTCAGGGAAGAAAACATTCTGAACACTGCTTTCTTGATAACTAGGGATCAGTCCTCTTTAAAACCCCAAAGCTTCAGCTTTGCGCAGTGGCAGTATCATAGCCAATGAGGTTTATCCGAGGCGTGATTATTGCTAATTAAAATCCCAAAGCTTCTCACCATTTGCAAGAATCTTTTCTGAATGTTATGGGTCCTGATGTAAGGAGTGTCCCCCAACCACGACCGCCCTGTTCTGCTGCCTCGGGATGGGGGAGCTGCTCACGCACGTCGCTGACCTCACGCTGGCCACTCTCATCCCTCCACTACCCTCTGTGGCTGGCGCTCCTATCCCCCCACTGCTCAGATGGGCATGCTGAGGCCCGGAAGTGACCTGGCCAGCCCTCAGTGACATGGCAGGTCAGGGTCTCCCTGAGTGTCTCAGCACTCTGTTTTCTGAGGTCATGCCCAGTTTTATAGTCTTATGGTCTTCTATTTTTGATGCTAGACTATGTGTCTGTGTGTCTGTGTGACTACCGTCCGTCCGTCCTTCTCTAATCAGCTCAAAGTGTTAGTGGTGGGAAAAGCAGCCCCTTGCTTCACATAAAGAAACCGGGGTGCTGGACGGCTAGGAAAGAAACCACGGATCTCAGGTATAAGGAATCAATAGTGAACAGATTACACCAACAGAAGGCGAAGGCTTTGATCTCTCTTTCAGCTGCCCTGAGCCGTCTTTGCCGCCCTCTTGGCTCTTAGCTGCGTTCTGAGAGGCGTGGCTGCCCACCAGTGGGGTTTCAGAGCACAGAGCCTTCACCGCTGGGCCCCGCCAGCCCCCCAGCCCCAGGGACACAAGGACAACTTGTAAGAGCCAGACACCACGGGACCAGTTCCTTCGAGGGGGCCAATGTGGTCCCCGCACCCCTCTCAGCACCACGAAGTGCGGCGTGAGCTCAGGGCTTCTCCAGGCTGGTCCCCTCATGGGTCCGTCCCACCAAAGCTACTTTGATATTTACACTAAGACCTCGCATGCCTTGTTCACGCCCTGCCTTCAAAAGCGCATGATGGGGTTTTCCAGAAGCTACACAACGCGTGGTGTCGGTTCTCTGGTGGACAAGAGGACATGGCACTTGCAGCGTCTTGTGTTTTAACAATTCCTTGGCTTTACTCCCTAATACGGCAAGTGCTGACACATACTGCCCATGTGAGCAGACGTTCTTTGGGGCCTCTGATGGTTTTTGAGAAGGCGGAGCACGTGAGACAAGTGACTCAAGGGGCCTGGGTTGGGGGGCGTAAAGGTGCACATCTGGAGGCTGTGGGGACTGACAGGAAGCCGGTGTGGCCCCTCGAAGCAGGATGTGGGGGGTCGGCAAGGTGGGGAGGAGGCGTCCACAGCCAGCCGGGTGCAGGGATGACGAGTGGGTAGGGGTGGTCGCCGGGAGCTGGTGGTGACCTGGCTTTGCCACTAGGGAGACGCAGGCTGTCAGGGGCGCCGGGGTCAGAGAGGAGGCAAAGGCGAGCCCAGCCCTTCCCCTCTGCAAACCCCGAGCTCTGTGATGCTCAGCACAGACCGCCTGTCAGCTCGGGTGACGCCTCGGCCCAGCCTCTGACTTGGGAAAACTTCATCTTCTCTGATTAAAAATGACACCCGAACTGTGTACTAAGCCCCACATGTCGTCACAGCCACAGAAGGTCAAAGAGATAAGAGGAGAACAGGAAGTGCAGGAAGTTCTTTAAGGGAAAGAAGGCCATTTTCCTCTATTTGTGAAAGTCTACTTGTCGGGCATGGAGACCGTCTGTGCTTGCAGCAAGTGCACTGGAGGTGAGCACGCGGCATCACTGTACTTGTGACACTGAGCGGGAGCAGTCACCAGCCGTCGTGTGGACAGCCAAGGCAAGGCAGGCTGGACCTGGAGTGGCACCTACCGCCTTTCAAGTCAGCGGACGCCCCCACGTACTGGAAGTTGTCCATATTAATGACATCAATGATAGGGGACACTACCCGCGTCCTGTCCTGAAAAACAAATCAACAACAGAGGCGGGGGTCAGTATCACAAACTAAACAAAGCATCCCGCCCCACCAGGGGCAGGCATCGGCGTCCGGCAGCGTCAGGGACACCTGCCACCCCTCCCACCACCTGCCACTCCAGGCAGGCGGGGGCGCTGGGGCTCCCCATCCCCCGAAACCCACCCTCTGCCGTCACAGACGGGGTCTGTTCTGGGCCAAGTGACGTCAACAGGGAGCAGGCAGAGAGAATCGCTCCCTGCTAGCAGACAGCTGTGGCCATGGGACACCTCCGGCATTTGCTGCCTAGGCTGATGGCCAGGACTGCCCCCGTGTGTCCCCCGCATTCTCTTCTGCTTCCCCAGGCACCCAAAATTCCAGGCACAGGGCTACTCTCCTTCCGACAGAATCTAAGCTCAGCTGTCCTTAAGCGTCCTATTCTATGAGCTGCAGTCAGTGCTGAGAAAGGACTCTCGGCGGAGGGAGCCACACAACGATGCTGGGAACCCGTCTGTGTGTGTGTGGTGGGGAGCACATGGATATGGCTATGGCTGAAGGTAACCCAAGGAAACTCAAGAATCCCAGATTCAAAGCACATCTCACCTGTGAGTCCACCTGACAAAACATATACCCCCTTAGATGGAGGCATTTCTTTCTGCCACAGTCATTACTCTGGTGGTCTGGGAACATACGGTCTTTCAACTTTCCTGCCCTGTTTAAGATCAGATGCTTGGGGCGCCTGGGTGGCTCAGTGGGTTAAGCCTCTGCCTTCGGCTCAGGTCATGATCCCAGGATCCTGGGATCAACCCCCGCGCTGGGCTCTCTGCTCAGCAGGGAGCCTGCTTCCCTCCACCCAGCCTGCCTCTCTGCCAACTTGTGATCTCTGTTTAACTTGTGATCTCTGTTTGTGAAATAAATAAATAAAATCTTAAAAAAAAAATAAGATAATCAGATGCTTGACGCTGGTGAGAGGCCCTGCCCCACGTGGCTTGTTAACAAAAGAGTAAATGCTTTCCTCCAGCCGCTTATAGAACCTGTGTTCACCATAAGAAAGACTATGAGAAACAACGAGTAACAGAATCTGCAGAGCTAGCAACAGAACACGTCAGGGGAAGATGGAAGAAGAGTCTCAAGTTTCACTAGCCCCAGGGGCAAGTTTACGGGGTAGAAACCCCCGTGCAGGCCCTAGGCATGGACAGTCCAATCTTTCTCGCTCGGGTCCGCCTGGGCCTAGGGATGGGAGTTGAAGAACACACTGTGCTCGGCTTTTACGTCCATTTCTTTTGTTTTGACTTCTGATAGGACAGGACTTAGTGAGCTTTATAATTTTCCACTCCTTCCATCCTTACTTGGGGAGAGGGTACTGGAAAGGCTTGTGACGGTCCCCGCCGTGGAGGTATGGGGTCTCCGCACATGCTAGCATCTTGGCTGTGGCTTCTGTGTCCTCTGCCACCCGGGGAACAGCCTTGTGCTGTGAAGACCGACCTGGGAGAGGTTGGGTGGGGGGCTACAGGAGGGTGGGGTTTCCAGGGGGTTCCTCCTTCAGCTGGGTGGGTGTGACGTGCCAGAGGGCTCAGTGTGGGATGGGCTAGGACCAGCTTTGCCTTCTTGGCTCTGCCTCCTGTAAGAATTTTGGATGTGTAATTCAAGTTCCCTGGATCCCCAGTCCCTCTTGTGTCAAATGGGGGTAAGAGCCAGATCCCAGGTAATAGGTAACGTGTCTAACGTGTGGTTAGTAAAGAGGTCTGAATACTGTACTGTTACTATGAGTGCACAGAGCCACACTACCATCGCATCGTAATTACTAGTAGCTGGTGGTTAGTTAGTATCTCATGACTTACTATCCGTCGGCTACATCCTCGTCATGCTTGACTTGCAAAAGGTATGACTTGTGCATTTCCTATTTCTCTAGTACTTTCATTAAGTTTGCTTCTTCACTTTCCTAAGAAACACTTTCTCAGTCGGGAGGAAAGAAAGGCAGCAGAAGAAGTAAAAGGCAAGAGACATGGCAACAGGCCAAAAGGAATACCACTGGCGATGTTTCTAGAGACAGAGGTTCACAGAACAAGCCACGGGTCACCCTGACAGCCTCAAAGGGTCAATGGGGTGGTTGCGGGCCCCCGTCCCACTGCAAGCCCACAGGCTGGGTTTCTCAGCGAGCAGCAGGCAGGAGACACATACCCTGGCCCTCAGGGCTCAGGCAGCCAACGCCCGGCTTGCACCTGCTGGAGGCCCGGCGCTGGTCTGCGCTCCGAGGGTTGGCTACAAAGCGGCAGGCAGGGGAGGAAGGTCCTCCGAAAGGAAAGAAAAGGCATCAAACGAGTCAGGCTCTCACCAGCTTCTGCTGATCCTTGTCCCCCGCCTGCCAGGTGCTTTCCTCCCCAGCCACAGATTCCCACGGTGAGTAAAACGCTCTCTGAACAGATGCCCAAGCGCGGACTTTTCCCCTCTCTGGCATCAAGGCAAACCGCAGCGCAAGCCCCGCGCCTCACCTCGGCCACCCTCTCCAGGAGGGGCTCCAGCCAGTGCTCGTTGCACTCGCAGTGGCTGTCCAGGAATGTCAGCACCTTGGCCTGGGCCGCGTCGGCCCCCCGGACCCGTGAGCGCATCAGGCCTGCGGAAGGGATTTCAAAAGCGCGTCAGGGTATCTGAGAAAAAGGCCGCGGTGTCCTCCAGCCCCCCGCGTGGACACCCCATGTGGCTCTGCGGGCCCCTGCGAACCGGGGCGGGAGGATCCATGCTGGGACAGAACTGCCGGCACTTCCTCCTCCGAAGTGAACTGGGCGCCCGGGAGCACGACCCTCTCAGAACGCCTGCCCTCTGAGACAGGCCTTTATGCAATGAGCTGTCCTCCATCGAGCCACTTGGGTGTGGGACTTTTACAACTATTTTCCCCTGACACAGCCACAGGGTTTTATAATTCACTGGGCCATGGAAGGTGTTACTCAGACACTTCCAGGGGCTGAAGGGGCCGATGTCGGGGGCGGTAACGCAGTGAGAGCAGAGCTGCAAGTATCTTTGTCTTCCTATGACCTCGCGCAGCCCAACAGCACCTGGGACGAACCCCCGGTGACTGGCTTTTAAACAAAATTGGTTCCATATCAGTCAAATTAATACCACTTATATACTTGTGACTGTGCCTAATGCAGTTTTTTTCCGATCATGCGAAGTCTTAGCACAAGTGCTGTCTGCGTCACAGGGTAGGGCGGTCATCATCAGTGGCTTTTGCCGTGGATGCCGGGCCCCAGATGGCCCCTGCCTTGCCTGTGATTCCACGTGGATAACACGGTGTCAGTTATCCATGGTTAACTGTAGTCTAGAAGCAGATGACCCTCCTTTTGATGTCTCCTCAGAAGGCCAAGTGTCAAGCCGTAGCCTGACGCTATGTCACTATGTCTCTGTCACACACGTCACTTTGCCTCATCACATGGGCATTTTATCATCCCGTCAGCACGAGAAGGGTGAGTGCTGTAGGATCAGGTATTTTGAGAGGGACCACATTCACCTAACTTTTCTGTAGTATACTGCTGTGACTGTCCTATTTTACCATTACTGTTGTTCGTCTCTTACGGTGCCTAAGAAACAGTCTAAAGAGGGTCCGTATGACCCGTGGTTTCTGGTATCCCCTGGGGGAGGGCCAGTGTTTTCAGTTGCTTCGTACACTGTAGTCAAAATGGGTTTTCCATGTTTCTTACAGAGCTGCGTGCCACGGGAGGGAAAAGAGATGAGGCTTCTCGTACTGGAAAGGGCCAGGGAGCAGGCAGAAGCAGTCAGACTGGATGGGGCTCAACCCTTAGAAGGAGAGAATCACGTGAAGTGGAGGGCCTGTGCTGGTGGCGTTTCCCGCAAGGTTACTCCATGACCCACCGCAACACCATCTTTTTGGGTTGTGGTGTCAGAGGACAGAGTCGGGGGTCTCCAGAGTGGCCGGAAACGGAAGGAGATCCCGGAAAGGAGGGCAGCCCCCGGGCTGGCAGAGCACCTCCCCACAAATCCTCGGCTGACCGCCGGATCCTCAGGCACAGGGGAGACCCCAAGCAGTGGGTGAAAGGGAACCATCGGAGGGTTCAGCTGGTGACTACCCCAGGGACGCAGACTTTGGCACAGGAGTCCTGCGCGCCAAGGTCATCTCTGAAGTTCCTCAGCTGATTCTAATAAACAGCAAGATGAAGAATCACTACAACCCTCGGCACTGACTAAAGCTAAGCCATTCCTTCGCTGCCATAGTATTTTATATGACTGATTTTCTCTCTCATCCAGCAGCAGTACCGTAGGGACCCGTCTGTACGTTCAAATATATGGGATACACACCACGTACACACCAGCAGCCAAGCACACGTAGACATTAGTGTGTGTGCGTGTTCTCGCTCACCCGTCGCACACTCATTTGTTTCGAACAGTGTCCCACCCTCTGCTTCCCCCGGTGGCCCCTCCTCGCCCTGTTCCGAAACAGTGTCAATGCGGGCTCTCACCCAAATGAAGATGCTGAGTTAAAGCACGGAGAAGGACCCATTTCGGAGGCTAATGGCACTCCCTGACGAGGCTAGCCAGTGATCGGTCAGGGATTAAATGCCGACATGAAAAATAATTTCTCTCTTTTCCACCTCTTCTTTTCTTCCCCCCTGTGCTAGCAAACACTTCGGGCTTAAATTCAAAAAGTTATAACACGGTTTGTGTGGAAGCAAACGTAAGGCAAGACTTTCAGTCTGATCTCAAGGTTTGGGCTTATTCTAAGCTTGGGAGACGGATGGGGAGTCCAGCAAACGGAGCTGGCTTCGGAGCAAGCTGGTCCCCTTGTTTACATATCCTGAACATCTGGACTGATGACCTTCGTTGGTTAAAATACGGTGCTGATGGCGTGGTCCTAACAGGCTCAGTCACTTTAACACGGATGAAATTCGGGCTAAGACGAACTGACTGTTGGACTGTCCAGGGGACCAGAAGAAATAGTGCATATTGATCAGGGATCGCAAGCACCACCACTGCAGAATCAACAGAGTCCTTCTCAAATAACGAAAATGGCCTGTTTTAAAGCATCTGTGTCCGGACTACGGTGGAGTCTAGAATCCAGCCGCCGTGCCCTCCGACAGCACGGATGCACGGGATGGTCATTACCCTGCGATTTTAGTCTCCTTTCCAGACACTTCAAAGTAATACCTCCCCTTTGGAGTCTCTCTTGTAACTGCCAATAAAGTCGACTGATGAGCCCAACTCCGGCAGATAAGACTGACAGCAGGTTTTGAAGCTGGTATTTGCAAAATCCAATAAGCATGTAATTGCAGCGCTAGCTTCCTTCTCGGGATGCCGCACCTCCAGCGGGCTGTCAAACTCGAACCCCTTATTTTATCAGATGCCTGGAGCATGGAGTCATTAAACTTCTCATTACTAAATCTTTGTTTTTCTTCTAAACTCTACTACTCCAGGGACTGATAAGCCTTCCTCGATGGTAAAAGGAAGAGAGGAGCCAATTTCCCAAATACATAAATAAAAATGTAATTTGAACTCCTGCTCTAGTATACAAACAATTTCAATTAAGCTTTGAACATCCTCCCTAGGCTTTGCCGGGAGAGGCTCCCAAGAGGCGCTGGTTCAGAGAGACAGACAAAAAGACTGGAAAGTTAATTGTTCTTTGAGCTGAAATATTTCTTTAAGTCGTTGCCGGGTTCGGGAAAAGTCAGAATTCAACAGTCTTGGTACGGAATTAAGAAAAGAGTCTTACCTTCTCGCCGATCATTTCTGAGAACTCGTACCTTCTCAATTTTCCCCAAGAGGGCCCCGTCTTCAGCTAGGGAAAGAGAGAAGCGAAACATGTGGTACCCCATTTACAAGGGCTTTGCACTCAAGTATCGTGAATCTCGGTCATCTGTGGGCAGAGACTCTCCTGGGGCATCAAAGAGGCACTCCTTCTTTTGCAGGCCCTGATCTCTGGCTGTCTCGGGAAATGCGTCACTAGCAGCCACGCTAAGGGAAGCTGGCGTTCAGAAGTCCGGCCGGGCATGGAGGAGGAAGCCAACCTGGTACTTACGGTCATTGCTGTAGTCATCCACCAAGATGATCTCTTTTATGAGGTGGGGTGGGCTTTTCTTAAGCACACTGAGGAAACAAACATAAAGATTGGAGGTCTTTAACGAGTATCATTTGGGGTGGGGAATTCTCACATGCTGGTCCCAGACCCTGGGTGGAGAAGCCACCAGCCACTGCTCATGCTGTGGTCAGGTGACCTGCCTGTCTCCCCCCATCCCCCAACCCCAGACAGCTGGGGCCGTGGGGCCCTGTCCAGCACCCCTCCCAGGGAACACCTCCCATACGGTGCAGCAGGCAGGCAATGGTGGGGTGGGGGGGCCTCTCCAGCCCTCACCTGACCACGGTCCTCAGCAAGGCCGACCTGGCTTCATTGTGGAAGGTGATCACCACGCTGGTGGCCGGCAGGTCCACACGCCACTGCTTCCGCTGACACCTGAGGGAAGAGCAAAGATCATTCCCTGAACAAGAACCTGGTCCGGCCTCGGGAAGGTTCTGGGGAGCACGGCCTGGCCTCGGGAAGGTTCTGGGGAGCACAGGCAGCCCGAACGGCCACGGCGGACATATTCGGACGAGCTGGTGATCCGTAGGAGGGACCGGCCTGTTCTGAGAGGAAGTGACAAGGGACATAAGGAAACAGGAAAACACAACCGGAGTTACATTTTAAAAGATGATTTCGGCGGAAAGTAACATATTGAGAACATCTTTCTAACGCTGAAAAAAAAAAAGAAGCGTGTTTTAAAACAGTGAAGTCCCACTTATTCTCACATACAGATACACCTCAGAGATGTGCTTTTCACAATCCGCAGTGGGTATTTCTGAGGGCTGGAACCAACTGCGGGTTGATGTTCTTTTCTCGTTTCTTCAGCAGCACACGGGGCTTCTGGGGTTCTTGGCAAAGCTGTGTGTGGAACCTGCCACTGCCCCGCTGACCACTCTCCTCCTACCCTTCTACCAAGGCAGCAGGGACACACGTCTGTCACCCTGCCAGGCTGGGGCAGGGTGAGGGCACGGGGGCTCCTGAGCCTGCCTGCTCTCACCCTTCATTTAAGGAGCCGAAGGAACCCCAGGACTGCAAAGCGGATCCGGGGGAGCTGGGGAGAAACTACGGGCAGAACAACGCAAGGCATCTATCCAGTCTGTTCTCCACAAACAGACGCAAGACTGTGAGGACACGGAATGGCTCTTTTGAAAAACAGGACTCTGCCAGCCGGAGGCTGAAGACGCTAGAGTATCCCACACCAGAGGCAGAATGACCCAGGAAGGGGGCTCCACCTCAGCAGAGACCTTCCTAGGGGACCCTCTGAGGTGGGCTCCATTGACCCGGAGAACATGCCGGCGGGGCGGGGATGGTGCCGGACACGGAGCGGTAACTCTGCGGCAGGCTCACCGCCTGTCAGGACCACTGGGCAGCCATCAACTTGGGGTTTCAGTGCATTCGGAGAGTTTCCAAAATGGTGGCACCTGCTTGGAAAAAAGGCTGGGGAGACCGTCAAGCATCTTTGCCCCGAGGGAAACCGTTCTCCGTGTTTTTGTAGTCAGGGTGGGAAGAGTGAGAGATTTTTGCTGTGAGCCTGCAGCAGGGTGGGAGCTGTCTGTGGCACCCACAAGGAGGTCTGGCCATGCTGGCCTCTGGCACCTGCAGGCGGTCCTGCCCTCACACAGGGATGCTCGCTGCCACCAGCACTGAGGCCGCTGGAAGCCTTCCACGGCGCCAAGACACTTTGAAAACCCTGTTTTACCTGTTAGCCCTTAATGCAGCTTACCACCGCTGTGAGGGATCCGCTTCCAGAATTAAAGGCGTCTATCTTGAATGGCAAATCGGTGGGAAGAGCGCAAAGATTTCTTTAAAGAGTCACCTTTGGAGCTCAGCCACGGCTAAAAGCATTTACGCAGTTAGGGACTAAAGTGGCCGCGCGAGTGGCTCACGGACAACGGTCAGCAGTTCCACACAAACGAGGACATCTGAGAGGAAAATGAGACACTCATTTTCCCTCCTGACTGGGAAAACGACTTCAGAGGAGCACATTCTCAAAAAAAGCAAGAAAAGCCAGGCAATTAAGAAGCAATTAGGTCAGAATCACAAGATGGACCTCTTTTGTTTATTCTGGTTATCTGGATAGCCCGACTGTCATTAATCATGAGAAAACCGCATCATCTACCCGTCACTGCCGTCCGGGGGACAAAAACGCATTCTGGAATTGATATGGTACCTCATTATGGCTCCCGGCAGCCACGTCTTTAATGACAAGGAGACAGATAGGCTAGTTTTACTGTCACTCCTTTTCTTTCCATTTTCAGAATTAGCCAATTGTTGGATTAAGGGAGGATGTGCAAGGTTCAGCTGTGAACACATTCCTGACGGCAGTCCTTCCCCCAACGCAATCTGTCATGCATGAGAAGAGTGATGCCCTCCGCGGTGAGGGGCCACGCAGTCCAGTGCGCAGCGCTGAGCGGGGCAGGCCAGGTGCACCCCGGCTCCCTGAGCACGGGCCGCCGGGGCATGGGGGGACTAAACCAGGGAAGCACCTTTGCTCCTCGAGGCGTCGTCCACTTCATCGATCCAATCATGCCCTACCCTCTCGGCTTCCTCTTCTCCACGGGAAGCCTCGTGCTCTGCGAGTGCTGGGAAGTCTCAGGGGGGCCCTGGGAACGTTTTTTCCAGAACACAAAGGGCTGCTGCTTCCACATCGTTTGATGAAAACTCCCCTGCATATTCATAAGGCTCCAAGTTCTGCTAGGACTTGGCAGCCAGGAGGCATCCCGTTCTTTAAGGCAAAAGGGATAACGAGCAGCGACGGAGAAGTATCTTACACCCCACGGCTGCGAGGGTATGTGCGCACGGACGCGTATGGATTCAGATCCCAACTCCTCACGCAGAGCCAAGAGAAGGGGGAAGGGGGAGCGCAGAATTTCTTTAAAAAGAAATGGAATAAATCTCGCCTTTAAAGACTCCCAGCCGTGCCAAGCTGTCTTCACTACTGCAGAGCGAGTGAAACAAGGCCCCATACAGCAGCTCCTCGGGGGACTCGGCTGCTGGGGATGTTCAGGCTGGAGCTCTCCCGGGAAGTCGGGGACAGACCGCAGCTCCCTGCAAGCCCGTGGTGGGACGGGTTTGCCGCCGAAAGGAGGTGGAAGCCGTGGGTACCCGGGGATGCACGACGGGGCCCTGGGTCACATGCTGGGGATGCAAGGTCGCCAGAGTGTCCACGGGTCTGGTACTAGAGTGGTCATTCGGGTGACTTCTGAGCCGGTAAAATGCAAACTTTAAAGATCTCCATGCCCACGTGCTCCTGAGCCCTTCTGAAGAATGAATTTGTCTCCGGGGCAGATCGTTCTGACGTGGGGGTTGTATTTGGGGTTGAACACAAAGTAGATCAAAGAACCCCGGGCATTGCTTCGAATGCACCCCCCAATGCACGGGGAAGCTAGGGGCTCTGTTTGGGAATGCAGGAGTTGAATCATGCGTGTTTTCTGCTCTCCTGCCCCCCAGTATGCCACTGCTCCCCACAATCCCGGCTGGTCCGGTATTTCCGCAAAGGGCCTATGGTAGCCTTGGTTACCAACTGTGTCATCTGCAAAGATGGCTCTCATAATCTTGCACGGTTGTTGGAAAAATCAAATAAAAATGTATGAAAAAGAAGGCCACTGTAATTCTAACTCAGGGGTGTAATGCACATGTGGTGGTTGTGTACCATTGGTGCCGGCCATCGGCATGTGGCGGTCAGCATGGAGTCTTCCCTGTGAACTTGCCGTTGAGGCCAGTGTGACAGGCGTGAGACAGACTAACGCACGTGGCGATCTGGGGGAGGACAGCATGGTCACTCAGGGGAAGAAGGGTTCCTAGGGCTGCAGGAAAAGCTCAGCGGATGGAAGAGAATGGGGCAGAGGAGGAGGCTTCAATAAGCGAGAGAGAGTTCCGAGACGTCTATAAGGTACAGAGCCGCACTTAGTGAGGCAGGGATGGTGGCCAAACTCAGGGGGACAGGAAAGAAGAAACGGTGGGCTAACATGCTCCATCTCCCTGATATGTCTGTCCAACTCAGATTTTGTAAGGAAAATACTGAGCAAGTTGGCTGAATAGCAATTAATTTAGTAATTAAATTAGTAATTAAGCATGACTCTATGTTAGCCTAAAGACTGATTTCTAGGATGGAAGAGACACACCTTAAAAGATAAACAAGCAATGTTTCCAACCATGTCAAGCCATTGTCTGGTCTCCGGGTGCTCAGAGTTGCCCAGCCCCTCTGTGAAGCCCACGGGGCACTTCTGGCCAGTCCCAAAAGGGGGATGTGTAGACCCCACGACCCTGAACATAACACACAGCCTGTATTCTGATAACAGGCTGGAGTCCTGAGCCGGAGGAAATCTGCTGGCCACAGAAACCTTGGATGTTTGTTTCTGCAGCGGACACTTCTCACTGTGCACCCACAACCCACCCTCCAGCTGTGCCTCTGCTTCCTGTGGACCAGCTCAGGGAGGACCACCACCAGGCTCAGGCAGGGCCATGGGATTTCAGAGTTCTGAGTGCTGTCCTATGTGTTCCTCTTTATAAATTATTAAGTTGCTGTTCTGGGTTGACTCAGTCTGCGAATTCAGTTGGAGTCTGCACCTGAGAGACAAATCTAGCTTTGGTTTGCTGACAATAAAACAAAGGAAAGTGAATAAACAAGCAAAAAGTGGAAGTTTCTGGGTTTGCAAAGCTAAGGGTCAAGTCTTGGACCACGATACAGTCACCACGGTGACGAGGCCCCCGCGGCCTCCTGGGAAGAGAGGCAGCCGGCCTGCTTCGGCCCAGACAGCCTCTGCACCATCACCGTCAGTGTACGTATGCGTGAGGTCCATTTCAGACACGCAGCCTAGAGAGTGCCACACGCCCAGCCATGCACCTTCCGCTCACCGTTCTCTGATATTGTACGGGGCACCGGGGTGGCTCAGTCTGAGCTTCTGACTCCTGATTTCATCTCAGGTCATGATCTCAGGGTCGTGAGATTGAGCCGCGTCAGGCTCTATACTCAGCATGGAGTCTGCTTGAGATCCTCTCCCACTGCCCCCCAACCCACCGCAATGAATCAATAAATTTGAAAAAAAAAACCAAAAAAACAAAAAAAAAACCCCAAACCAAAAAAACCCAAAACCTATTCTACAACATTGGCATGTGACAGGTAGTAGTTCAGTCCCTTTGTGTCCTCCGCACCTCCAACCCCGTTTTCTCCAGGGGTAATCACCCTCCTGAATTTGGTCCTGCCATTATCCCTACGTTATGTTTTCAATTGTCTATGCACGTCCATATTCATAAATAATACACAGTCTTGTTTTGTGTATATTTGAAATTTATACGGGTGACACTGCCCGGTGACTTGTTTTGTGCACCTTTTGGGAACACGCCCGGTTTGATCTGCGTCGCTCCACTGACCGCACGGTCCCCGCTGGAGCCTCCCACAGCAGGCACGCAGCACGGCCCGGCCCCACTCGGCGGCTCGCCAGCGTCTCTCCATCAGGGATGTTGTGGCAGCAGACACTGTCTCTTCCCGTGCGTGAGAAAGCTTCTCCGCACTGTCTACCCCAGGTGGGACTGCTGTTGTAGATGGCGTCCCTCGTCAACTGGGCACGAGAGAGCCGGACCGCACTCTCACGTGGCTGTTAGTGGCTTCACTCCTTCCCTCAAGGACAAGTTCGTCTTGCTCCACAGTCTCACCGCCCCCACCTCGGTCCGGATGGCGTGCTTTCATCTTGTCAGGCTGACTGGTATGAAATGAGTAGCTCAGGACTCCGATTCCCATTTCTCCAGTCACTAGCGGCCTCCCATCCTTCCGTACGTGTCGAGGCTGGTGGAGGGTTTCTTCCGTTAACTGCCTGCTCATAGTTTTGGTCTACCTTCTCGATTTAGGGTTTCACCTCACTATTACTTGATGACAGCTATTTGTATATTCTGGACATCATCCTCGTCCACCGGATGCCCCGTAACACTCTTTTCCAAGCCTGTGGCAGATCCTTTGGTTTTGTTCGTGACGTCTTCTGTCAAACGTATGTTTTAAGTTGGCTTTTCAAACTGTGGCCCTCGGGAAATGTTCTGGCGGCCCGAGGTCACCGATGTACGCATGTTGATGTTCTTCCAGATGTTTTAACTCTTACAAATACTTTCCACATTTACGTTCTCCGCCTACTCACATGTGCTCCCTTGAACGGCAGGATGAAGGCGTCTCATCTTTCCTACACGGGTGATCTATTGTCTCGGCACTACTTAACAGCTCATTACTTCCTCCTGGAATCGTAATGTCACTGCTTGTCACATGGCATTTTTTATGTGCAGGCTTCTATTTCTGGTTCCACTTCTGCTCTGCTCCTACTCGAGCAGCCCTGTATTCATGCCACGCTGCCTTATCAGGAAGTAAGTCCTCACGTCTGACAAGGGAGGCTGCCCACAACCACGTGTTCGTTCTTCAAGACTTTTATTTGCTCTTTGAGGCTGTGGGCCTTTCCTTTTGAATTTAAAGATCAGCTCTTGAGGTTTCCCGAGAAAAGCACTGTATGACATTGTACTCAATTCCCACGTTAATTTGAAGAGAATTCATGTCTTTGTAATAGCGAGTAGAGTATTTTGGGGACCTCCAAGTATGTTTTTTTGGCTTGCTTTTGTTTTGTTTTGTTTTGTTTTTTTTAAGCAATGTCTACAACCCAGTGTAGGGCTCGAACTCAGGATCCGAGATTAGGAGTCAGCCAGGCACCCCCTTCTTCGTTAGTGTTTTGTACTTTTCTAATTTTCTCCAGTAAAGTTTGCATTGCCTTTATTCCTAACTACATTCTAAAGACTGGGGTCTGCCGTCCTGTTTCCTAATTGGACAATGTTGCTGCTTGTCTCTGTAGATGGATGCTGGACCTCACTGGGCTCCCTTCTTTGTTCTGACAGTTTGTAGGTTCTTGTGGATTTTCTATGGGATCAGTTCATCCGAATTTTGTCCTTTTCTTTCCATTTCTTACCTGTATCACATTTCCTGTCTTAATAAGGTGCAGGTGATGGCCTGCGGCATGATACGCGATTTCAAAAAACAGGAGTAGAGAACATCCCTGCCTCCATCCCATCTTCAAGGTCCATGTGAGTAATGTTCGTCATTAAGCATAATGTTACTGAGGATGTTTTATCGATACCTTTAATCAGGTTAAGGAAATTCCCTCGTAAGTGCTAAATTTTACTGATTTTTTTTTCTCCTTCCATCTATTAAGGTGGTCATATAGCTTTTCTTCTTTGTTTTTATAAAATATTTTATTTATTTGAGAGAGAGAGAGAGAACATAGGCATGTGTGCAAGTAGGGGGAGGAGAAGAGGGGGAGAGAGACAGAGAATCCCAAGCAGGCTCCATGCTGAGCGGAGAGTCCAGTGGGCGGCTGGATCGTGACCTGACCTGAAACTGAGAGTCTGACACTCAGCCAATGGACTCATTCAGGCGCCCCTAGCTTTTCTTCTTTAATCCACTGAGAAGGTAAATTGTATTAAAACAGTTTCCAGGGGCGCCTGGGTGGCTCAGTGGGTTAAGCCTCTGCCTTCGGCTAGGGTCATGGTCTCAGGGTCCTCAGTCCCTGCATCGGGCTCTCTGCTCAGCAGAGAGCAGCCTGCTTCCCTTCCTCTCTCTCTTTCTGCCTCTCTGCCTACTTGTGATCTCTGTCAAATAAATAAATAAAATTAAAAAAAAAAAAGAAAAAAAAAGTTTCCACTGCTCGTACTTGTAGTCCTAAAATAAACTCTGTGATTTTTATTCTTAAGTAGAGCTGTATTAGATTTGTGAGTATTTGGTTGACATCTTTTGAATCTACAACCATATCCATGATTGGTCTCCGAGTTTCTGTTCTTATGCCTTCCTCTTCCAATTGCACAGCAAGGTACTCCCGACCTTGTGAAACAAATGGGGTAGATTTCCCTCTTTTCCTGTTTTTTTTTTGTTGTTGTTTTTATTTTTTTAAGATTTTATTTATTTGTCAGAGAGAGAGAGAGAGTGCACAAGCAGGCAAAGTGGTAGGGAGAGGCAGAGAGAGAAGCAGGCTCCCCGCTGGGTAAGGAGCCGAAAGTGGGACTCGATCCCAGAACACTGGGATCATGACCTGAGCCAAAGGCAGCGGCTTAACCCACTGAGCCACCCAGGCACCCTCTTTTCCTGTTCTTTAAACCAGCCTGTGTTTTACACAGGGGAGGCAAATTTTTTATTGTCAAAACATTCTTTCGTGGCTTGTATTTATTCCTACTTTTTATTTCTTGAGTGATTCTGGTAATTTTCAATTTCCACGTTCCTAAAAAAAATATCCATTCCACATAATTCTGTCGCATCTATTTGCATAAAAGTGTACTTACAATTTTCTTATGGTCTTTCCGAGCTCTACTGGATCTGGAGTAATGTCTGTGCTTTTTTCCCCTAATACTATTTAATCATGGTTTTTATTTCAGTTAATCAGTATTCTTGGAGATCTCTATTTTTTGAAGATCAAGCTTTATATAATCCTCTCTACTTTGTGTTTTTCTAGCTCATTAGATGTTTCTTTCCCTGCATTATGTCCTTCTTTCTGCTGTTGAGGTTTTTCCCGGTTGTGTTTTCCCTTCTTTTTGAGTCGCAAAGTGGGCCTGGGTTCCCCTATGGAGCAAATGTGCGGCTTCAAATCCAACCAGCTTCTCCAGAGGCAGAAACAGAGGTGGTTCTGTCCTCAACCAAGAGGAGGGCGGGGTGAGATGGGGAGAAGTGGCCTGAGGTGTCACGACTTGCTTTTTAACTCCAGGAAAGAGGGACGTGGCACGTCTCCATCCTCTGTCAAAGCACACTCCACGGTCCCGGGGAGACTGAACCGTGGAGGGAGGAGCCCCAGGGCTGCGCGGACCGCCGTATCCTGCACACCAAGCCCCTGACGGTGTGCCAGCCTCCACGCACACCTGCTGGCTGGGTGAGACCGACCGGGAGACCGAGGCTGGATGTTTCAAAAACCTCTAAATAGATTCAAGCGGTTTTGTCACTTCCCAGCCCCTTCGCTCGCTGCCTGTGTTGGGAGATGTGTGAGCAGGAGACGTTAACACACGGGACACTGGGACGAAGGCTCTGACCAGCAGGTGACCCCAGAGAGGCCCCGAATGTACGCTGGCCCCCTTGTGCTCACCCACAGATATGCTTGCGTGGTTTCCATTTCAATGGGGATAAAAACGGCGGGTCTGTTGTCCGCATGTGTTCCGGAGGCCTGACACAGTGGAGCCCCAGGAGCTGCCATTTCCCACACAAGCGGTCTAGCCGGGCACCTGCCAGGCTGCAGCCAAACTGGATGCGGGCACCTGCTGGGCACATACGCGTCACTCAAGATGCCAGTGTCCTTTGGCTCCTAATCCCCCCGAAGTCTGGAGAGTCAGTGTCAGACTCTCTGAAGAGAAGGTGAACACACCTTGGTCCTGCCCCCTGGAGTAGGTCCGGGTGATGCCTGAGGACCTGATTTTAGAAGCTCCCCCTTTCCCCAGGTGAAGCTGATGCGAGGTTGTTCTTAGGCCTCACTTTAAGAAACTTTGCAGAAGACCGAGGGATGTCAGTCCTCTACTAGGGAGGTTTATCAGACTCATCCAAAGAGCTCTGGAATTAGACACTGGATTCTGATAAGCACAGAGCACAGAGGTTAAAAAACTACTTCTCTAGAAGATCCTGGTTTCCCGTTCCCTGTCACATCTCAAGCTGAGTCGAGTCCCAGTGTCTATCAAGTAAGGACCCGGTCTGGGCTGTGTTGCTCACTCTCTCCCATGGTTGTGAAGCCCGACATGTCTAGTCAAGTCTAAGGCCTTTAGAATAAGGCCCCAACACAGCCAGGGTCCTGTGGAAGAAGACCCAGCCTGCCTGTGAGGCCTGGATTCAAGAGGTAGGATGTGCCTGAAACAGGCTGGCCCTCTACCCTCAGGGAATGAAAAGCCTGTCCAGGTCAGCCTGGGCGGGACCCCTCCTGCACCCTGAGCACTTCCTCTCCGGGCACCGCTGATAATCAGCCTCCCACGGCCAAGTTTTGCTGCAGAGTACTAGGAAGGCTGGACAGACCCTGGCGTAGAAGGGGTGTTGGAAACGGAAGTAAAAATTGAAAGGGAAGAAGAAAAAGAAGAAAGCTAACTCACTGTCGTATAGCGTTCATTTAATTAAAACATGCTCTGACTAATCCTCCAAACCGTGATCATGGCACCATATTCCACCTCATCAACTAATTTCTGATCAGTCCTAATAGCTAGAGAGCTTCATGTACAGAGGTCTCTTAAGGCGGAAGAGAACCAAATCCCAAGACATTTCAAAACCTCTACAGCACCCATCTGAAATTAAGCTTCTTAAAAATCTAGTTGGCAGGAGATGGGAATAAGCCCCATTAATCACCATGGGTTTGTCTCACTTTGAAATTATTAGTCTAAAACAGCTCTCGAAGATGGCAGGTCCTTGTACCCCGAACTGCATAGAAACAGGAGCCCGTCCTCAAACAACATGTTTGTCTTCACTGTGGCACAAGACACTCAAGCCAGGCTTATTTACCAGGCTCGTCGGGAAGTCCTCTGATGGCCCTGGAAAGCCAGCAGTTCCAGAGGCAAAAGCAGACACACAGGTCCCGGGCAGCGGGCGATGCGTGAACACACATTCTTCGCTCATTGAACACCCCCTCTCGGCGCTGGCCACAGAGAGGGCCACGTGGGACCCACGGTGTCCTCCCCCAGGGAGCGAAAGCGTGAGGTTTCCACGTGCCACCAGCAGCAAGCACCATGTGATGGGAGTCAAACTGTTCTTTCATTCAAAGCCCAGCATCTGCCCTTTGCCTCCAGCTTTACAGGCATGAAATTTCAACCAAGAACTTTCTCAGGAGTCAAGAGCTATTGCAAGTTGTGAAAATTACGGCCCTGGATGAAGCTGTCTGAGCTTCCTGAAGCGGCCAAGGACGCTTCTGCCATCCGCCCCAGCTCGCCGTTCGCCCGGAGGCTGTGCGGAGATGGAGAGCGCAGGACTTCACACTTCGTTCCTCCGGAGGCCAGGGAAGAAGCTGTCCTCTCTGGAGGGAAGCCCACGCTGCGTATCAGACAAGAAGAACCACATGTTCCATTTCTCGCCCCTTGCCTGTCCCCCTTGGGAACCAGCCACCAACTGTCCCACCCAGCGACACCAACTCTGCTTCCAAGTTGCTGAGGACTGAGATTTGGTTCTCACTGCTCTGTGCAGAGACGGGCTTTTATCTGCTCCTTGCTGTCTTAAAGTGACTAAACTTGAAGAGCGTCTCTCTTAGGGATTATTCAGGCAGTGGGCTTTGTTCCCTGCCGCGGATCTTTGTCTTGCAGCCGTGGCCTCAAAATAATGGAGCCTGGGTGGCTACTGAGCAGCCGGTCGGATTTTCTGAACTTGGTAGAAGAAAGCTATGTGCCGTCAAGGATGACGCTTGGAAGGACCACTCTTTTGAAAGATACAGTTAATGGCTCTGTGTTGTTGACTATTGGACAAAGATCAGCTTTTCCTGTAATGATACAATGACTGATAACTGCAGATTGAGGCAGATCCATTCCCTTACATGGCTGATGGCACACAGCCCGTGATGCCCTTGGGCAAGAGTAATAGGGACGCCTGGGTAGTTCAGTTAAATGCCTGCCTTTGGCTCAGGTCATGATCCCAGGGTCCTGGGATCCAGCCTCACGTCATTGGACTCCCTGCTCAGTGGGGAGCCTGCTTCTCCCTCTGTGCCTCCCCCCTGCTCATGTGTGTGCATGCTCTCTCTCTCTCTCTCAAATAAATAAATAAAATCTTAAAAAAAAAAAGATGTTAAGTATGTAACCTCGAAGTAAAAGATTCACTAATTTAACTGCCCCTGTGGCCTCAGCCTATCAGTATTCCAAATAGAGAACCAAACACCCCGTGTTTGTGTCAGTGTGGCATGCATACATTTTTCCAACCAATGTCAGGGTAATTTGTTTGGTTCCCGAATCCCTGCTCATGTCAAATGTAACAGCAATTTCTGCAATTTTTGAAAAACACATCGACTTCTAGTTAGTGACAGAATGGCATGTTATGGTAAAGAATGATAAGGTTGTCTGATGTTTCTGGACACTGACAGTTACTACGTTTTATGCTCAGTCCTCTGGACTCTACAGTTCTGTGGGATGCCACTAGGCACACCTGAAGGAGGTACACTCTTCTTGGTATTGCAAAAAATCACCCTCTCTTGCTCCTTTCTGACAGATCTCTTTTTGGGTGCAGTGCCTGGTCCCTTGGGTGCAGTGCCTGGTCCCTACAGTCCTCACCGCCCCAAGATGAACTCATTTTCCCAGCCTCAGTCATCGTGGTCACTGAGAGCCACGACTCTGTTCTGGCCCAGGGATTATCAGAGAAAGTCTGCTGGGCAGAGGCCCAGAAAAGCAATAAGCCACTGAAGAAAAGAGCGCTTCTGACCCCTTTAAAGTCTTCAAAGTCGTTGCAATGCATGGAGCTACTGCAGCCTTTTTACAACCAGAAGGTTAAAAAAAAAAAAAGTGCTGACTACATTGGCAAAGACATCAGTTCTCAGCCAGCTGAAGCAGCCTTGGGGGTTGCCTCCAGACTTCCTGTTAAATAATTTAATAAAATGTCTTTTTTGCTTAAAGTGTCCTAACAGACAAACACAGTAAGTGAACCTGATCAGAATACTAAACAGAAAACCATGAAACAACATAGAAGAGTTTTAAAAAAAAATTGCCAAAGGAATTCTGGGCATTGTGAATTTACCATTTGTGTACCCAGGGAGTGAAAGGTAATTCTCAGGCTGAGTAAGCTCACACAGCATTTCAGTTATCTAAGCTGCCTGAAAATACATTTGAAGTTCTATTCTAAAATAAATAAATAAATAAAAACAAAACAAAACAAAAACCCCAAAACAAAACAAGACTCAACTTACAGCATAATACGGTAGGACGTGTGAAAATTACTTCAGCAGGACAGTCTAACAGGCTTGGGTAATATATGGTGATTCAAACAAAACACTGCTTAAAAAAAATCATTATATAAAATACAACTAAATGATTATATAAAATAATCTTGACAATAATCTGTGTCGAATTCCAGGTAAATCAACAAAACCACAAAACCAGAAAGTGAGTGGGAGAGAGTAAAACGACATTAATTTGTCACCTGGAAATACATAGCGTTTTATTCTTGCCATGAAACCAACACTCCTTTAACTTCAGTGTCTTTGTTGAACTCTTATCAATATGAAAAGGCACAACGAGTAGACTCCCATGTAGGAAACAAACTTTCTTAGCCATGGGAGGGAAAAACAACCAACAAACAGAAGACCAGCAAAGTAAAACACAACATGTTTTCCAGGTGACAGAGGAAAGAAAATGGTGAGAAAAACAGGCATGAAAAAAAAAACAAAACAGCGTGACATGAAAAATCAGAGAACAGATCTACCATGAAAATGGCACAGATTTTGGACAATCAAGTTGGCCTAAAAATAAAAATACAGTGCTGGCTGCATACTTACAAAAGACAAACCTTAATCAAAATGACACCAACAACACAAAAAGAAAACCAACAGAAGACAATATATCAAGAATAAGCAGAAGTAGGAACAAGCAGGATATTAACATCATAAATAGTAAAATGCCCAGCAAAACAGAAAAACATCAGATGCAATGCCAGAGGATAATTTTATGTTAATAAAGGTATAACCCATTGTGAATGTATCATTTCTAGGTCCCAAATCACAGCAGTCTAACACATCAAACAAATACTCTTAGAAATAAACAGAAACCCATCAAACTATAATAGGAGCTTCAAATTCTTCTACTGAGTAGATGGTAATAGGGATCAGGAGGTTTCCAATGCAATTAATCCAGTTGGTTTAAGAGGTGAATTTTGAACTTTGAAACAATGATAGATACTACCGGCCTTCAAAAAATAAAAATCAGATATTTATAGAAATAAGAAGGAAAGACTGTAGCCTCTGGAGTCAGACCTAATCTCCAATGGCCGAGGTATGCAACCTGGGGATTCTGTTTCATCAAGTATAAAACCCCATACCAGCAGGAGCACCTACTTCAGAGCTGTTACAGGAATGACATGAGCCATGCCTGCGAAGGGCTGAGCATAGTGTCAGGGACTGAAACACTCGACTGTGTGAGCTGCCGCGGCCATCCCTGATCTCACACCACAAATAAAGCCCTCCGTGACCTCCAAGTCAAATCACCATATTGCAATGTCTGACTACACCACAATAAAGTGGAAGAAAAGAAAAGAAAGAAGTTTAAGTTTAAACAGGTAAAAAAGAAAAAAAAATCAATTTCTTACAATTTTGAAACTCTCTCTGAAATAAGCATAGTATTAAAGAATCATCCAAAAGTAGAATTCCAGATGATAAGAAATAAAAGGTCATTTAAAAGGAGGCATAGACAACAAAAATTATAATGCTACATTTCATAACAGGGGAGATTCAGCCAAAGCGCTGTGCGCAAACAAATGTTAACAGACATAAAGTAAACATCCAGTTCTAATGTGGGGTGGAGGGGGCCGGGAGGGCAGAGGAAAGCAGAGGGAAGAAAATATAAAATAACAAAGGCTGACATGAATGTGCTAGAAACAGATAAATCTTAGAATGTACGCATAATCCCAGCTCTTGGTTCCTAAGGATCAAAGCAAGAAAGGGTAAAAGACAAAGAAGAAGAGAAAGCGGGGGGGAAAAAAAAAAAAAAAACCAGAGAGACAAACCCCTGGCACTTCTAAACAGAAAAGAGATTTAAGTGCATATGCACACCATACACGCCAATAAATTTGAAAACAGAGCGGAACTTATGATCTTCTGGGAAGATACAAATTATCAAAATTAATTCAAATACAACATAGACAAACCCACCATATGTCAACACCCATGAGAGAATTTTTAAAAGTTACCAAAGGGCTGCTTTGAGTAAAACAAAAATGGTTCTAGGTTTTGACTTTTATAGGTGAACTTCTGGAAATAATCCCTTTGTAAATAAGTTTTTTTAAGCATCTTTTTAAAAGATGACTGTTCTAACATTCATTTTACAAAGTTAGCAGAAACATGAAGCCAAAGCCAGATGAAGGGAAGGGAGGCAGGGAGAGAGGGAAACCACAGATCATTTCAATTAGGAATCTTAATCCAAAACCCAAAATAAAATAGTCGCCAAACTCAGCAATATAGGGAATACATTCTGGTAGATTCTCAGAACCAAGTAATACAGTGACATTTAAAACAGGACTTCCTTTCAAATGAGTGGGCACAAAAAGGTTATTCAAAAATACTCACCCCAACACTGTTACCATTAAAACCGAAAAGAAACAATCCTTACTTCCGTCACCAGAGAACTAGCTAACTAAACATAAAATGGAATATATAAAGCCATTAAAAATGAAAGCTCTATTTAAAATGTTTCCTATGGATCAATGAGTGAAAGAAAGGAGAAATGCCAAACAGCAAATATAGTAACGTATTTTTATATAATTACATGCATCTAACTATCGGAGGATAATATAAAAGACAGATCAGGGAGGGCATTCACAAGAATGCTAATGCTTATCCCTGCCTACTGAGATTTTCAGATCAGGTTAAATTCCTTTTAACTTTCTGGTATGATTTCTTTTGGGGGGGCAGTAATATAAGCAAACGTGTATCTACTTTTTAAAAGCTAATGTCAAAAGGAAAGGAAATGGTTAAGGAAATTCAGAGTCCTTTGAGGAGGTCTGATACAAGCTGTCCTCTGCAAGAGCCTTCTGGGTGGCTCACTACTGTTTAGATGAAACAGGGGCAGATTTGCTGAAGACAGTCTGCCAACCGTGGGAGGGGGTGTTGTCACCGCCACCCCCAGCAGCCGCCCTGTCATCTGTGTCTCACTCTGAGCTCCTCGGGGCTGGGACTGCTTATATCCCAGCAGAGACAAATCCTAGTGCCCTCTGCCCTTTGGGAGGCTTTGACAAAAGTGCTGAGATGATGACACCACTGTGCACTGCTGGACCCCTCTTTACAAATGGGATTCTAGAGTCAACAGGGCCAATGGAGCCATTTTTTAACAGGAGCCACCAAATGAGATCTAGATCTGCTCCCCGGGCAAGCGGCGGAGAGGAAGGGAGTTAAGAAGTGTATCAGCAGCTGCACTCAGTGCTGATCTCCAGGGTAACTCCACAAGCCTTCCAGGAGATCAAGCTGCTTGAAGACTGTTCTCCAACCTCTCCTCCATCATCTAATAGACCTGAGGGCGAATACGTCTGCTAACCTGGGTTGTCTTCATCTCAACACTGTGTGATGCAGAAGAGGGCAGGCTCTGGTCCCTCCAGGTCTAGGTGCTGGTCATCATGTGGCAACAGAAGGACACTTACTTTGTACTCTTCTTTATTGACCTACGAGTCCATAATCCCTGATCTACACTCCCCAAATTTGAAACTCTTAAAAAAAAAAACCAAAAACCAAAAAACCAACTCATATCCTATTTTGTGGCAAAACCTGAGCCCACCTGAATTCATCTGGCAAGTAAAGCGTGACCTGGACTGAGATATACCAGCTTTGTTAATCTCGCTTCATGTGACTGCTCATTAAGTTTTCCCACAAAAATATTAGCATTTAATTACAAGGTATTGCCCCAGAATTAAGGATATTATGTAATAAATGCATGTAATATCTATCTGGAGTGAAAAAAAATCTGAATTCCTCAGGAGTTTAAGTGAGGGACTGGGGAGATGTCTAAGCATGGATAGTCTCTATCCCCAAGAAACTTACTAAATACCGGGGGAAGAATGTGTGAGCTCTGAAATGAGGGAGCCCCTCCAGCACACAAGGAGAATGGGCTGCAGGGGATGTCAGCTGGGGGCAGGGAGTCCCTGGCATGGGCCTGGTTGGAGGTGGTCTTTTGGAAGAAGCTAGGTGAGCTGTGTCTTGAAGGATGAGCAGCGGGAGGAGGCAGGGCCAGGCCAGGGGGCAGGGGTCAGAAGGGGATTATGCTTGTTGGGGTCTTCTGTGACTTCTTGCATGGGAAGGAGCAGGCAGGAGTGATGCCTGGGGAGGCGGGTCCAGGCAATGCCCCGAGTCAGCAGAGGGAGGTGCTTGCAGCAGGTCTGATGGGAGGAGTCAGGGACTAGGCAGAGGGTGGCAAGAAGAGGAAGGAGTTCATTTGAAAGGGAGGCCAGAGGAAGAGAAAGGCACTCCAAGCCATGTGGGCTGTTCACAGTCCCAGGGGCCTGTCCATGTCAGACAGCCTGAACCAGACAGGCAGGGCCCTGTTTTCCTTCTAGCTCAGAGCAACAACTGGGAACTTCTCTGGGGCTAAAATGTAGTACTTGCATGAGTACCAAGAGGAAGAACCACGTTGGCCTTCGCACTTAACAGAAGAGAATATAAAAATTATCAACCATAAAAAGGTGTTGGTTTCAAGGGTCACAGTGTAAGTACTGGAGGAAATTCAATAATCACCAGAAGAGAGAAAAATTCCATGAAGAACAAACCTATTAACACTGAAGCCATTTTTGTGATCAGAAGTATCTCTGGGCTTAGTGACACACATTCAGGGATGGATAGCAGAGCGGCTTTAAATACCACAGAGAACTGTTTCAAAATCCCAAATGGGTAACTTCTATCCAGGTTTGTGCCCTGAATTCCAGATTGTCACATATCTCCACTGCTCGCTTGACCCTTCCACTTGGATCAAAGGGTCCCCCCCAAGTCCTTGCAGTAAGGCTCCCCTAACCACAGCAGACGTTCATGTAGCACTTACTGTGTGCTAAGGAACTTACAAGGATTAACTCTTTCTCCCTTCACCACGGTCCCATGAAATGCCCACCGCCATCGTCCCAATTTACACCTGACGGAAGTGGCCCAAGGGGCTCAGGGATACGCCAACGGAATGCCAGGATTTGAACTCAGGCAGTCTGGTGGCGGCACCCCCCAGCACTCCCTCTCCTCACAGTAAAGGGCCTTCTTCAGGCAGCTCAGACAAGGACCCTGGCCTCAACCTTCCCATTCTGCAGGCTACTGTTCAGCCTCCTTCTTGTCTTTACCTTCAAAATGCATCCATTATCCAACCATTTCTCACCAGCAACTCTGCTAATCCCTTGCTCCGAGCCACTGTCAGGGTCACTTCCATGGGTTTCCTGGATTCTGTCTTTGCATCTTCCACTCCACCCCCAATAAGCCTGGTCTTCACACGGCCACCTATAAAGGAAGGATCCTTTACACACCTAATTCAGATGATGTAACTCTGCTCTAAAACCTGCAGTGGCTCCCATCTCTCTCAAGGGAAAACCTAGGGTCCTTATCATAAGTCTCCAGGCTTCCTAGATGCCCTGACTCCTGCCACATCTCCTACTTCCCCTGCACAGCCACGTTGGCTTCCTGGCTGCCCTGATGTGCCTGGCGCACTCCCTCTTCAAAGAACTTTCCCTTGCCATGTCCCCCGAAGAGAACCCTTTCCCCACTATCCAGATGACGCTGCCTTGTTCCTCCCTCAGATCTTTGCCTAAATGCCTTCCTGTCAGTGAGAACCTTCCCCAATAACCTATTTATATTTTCCCCATTTTACAGAGACATAACCTGTGCATGACACAATAACTCGACTTAATATTGTGAAGTCATTACAACAGCAAGTTTAGCTGACATCCATCATCTCATATAGATACAAAGGAAGGAAAGAAGGAAGACATTTAGTTTCCCTTATGATGACGACTCTTAGGACCTACTCTCTTAGCACCTTTCAAACATAGCATACTGACTAAATTAATTAATTAAATACTGACTAAATGATTTAATAAAAATTTTAAATAAATTAATATAAAAATAAAATAAATGAGATAAAATATAAAAATATAATTATTTTTAATAATTATTTATTTAATAAAATACTGACTAAATTAATAAATAAACATAGTGCTGACCAAATTCACTAGGCTATCGCATCCCTAGTACTTATTTCTAACTGGGTGTTCTATCTTTTGATCATCTGCCTTCAATTCTCCCCCCACCCCCACCCTCTGGTAATCACAAATCTGATCTCTTTTCTATCTCTTTGTTTTTCTTATTCTTTTCCTTTTTTCCTTTTTTTTTTTTTTGATTCCACCTACATGTGAGATTGGATAATATTTGCCTTTCTCTGTCTGACTTTTGTCACTTAGCATAATGCCCTCAAGGTCCATCCATGTTGTCACAAATGATAGGATTTCCTTCTTTTTTATGGCTGAGTAATATTCGTGTGTGTGAGAGAGAGATTTTATCTGTTCATCCATCAATGTACACTTAACACTGCTCCAGGTACTGGCTTTATAAATAATGTTGCTAAAACATAGGGGTGTATGGGTGTAGCTATCTCTGAGACAGTGATTTCATTTCCTTTAGATAAATATCTAGAAAGAGAATTATTGGATCATAGGGTGGCTCTATTTTTAAATTTTTTTTTTTTTTTTAGCTTTATTAGTGAGAGGGAGACAGAACACGAGCAGTGGGGAGGGGCAGAAGGAGAAGCAGACTCCCCACTGAGCAGGGAGCCTGATGCGGGGCTCGATCCCAGGACTCTGGGATCATGACCTGAGCCAAAAGCAGATGCTTAGCCGACCAAGCCACCCAGGTGCCCCTTTATTTTTTATTTTTGAGGAACCTCCACACCGTCCTCCATAGTGGCTGCATCAACTTATATTCTTACCAACAGTGCACAAGAGTTCCCTTTTCTCCACATCCTGCCCAACATTTCTTATTTCTTGTCTTTGAGTGGCAGTTCTTTTAACAGGTATGAGATGATAATTCATTATGGTTTTGATTTGTATTTCCCTGTTGATTAGAAATGCTGAGCACCTTTTCATGCACCTGTTAGCTATTCATGTATCTTCTTTGGAAAAATATTTATTCAAGTCCTTTGCCCATTTTAAATTAAATTATATATTAAATTATATATATATAAATTATTAAATATTTTTCTATTAAGTTGTATGAGCTCTTTATTTTTTTATATTAACCCCTTATCAGATATAGGATTTGCAAATATTTTCTCTCATTCTGTTGGTACGTTTTCATTTTGTTGGCTGTTTCTTTTGCTGTGGCTAAGCACTCAATGGACCTTTGACCTTGACTATCACACTCTCTGACCCCACCCTTCTTTTATTTCTCTGTATTGCCTTTAACATGTTATTGACTTTAACACTTAGTTACTGTCTTCTAACCTCCCCCACCCCCATGCAACGTAAGCTCTAGGAAGGCAGCCATTTAAAAAAAAAAAATCAGTTTTGTTCAACCACGTTTCCCCAGCGACCAGAAAAATACCTGTGACACAGCAAGTCCTCAAATGCTTTGCTAAATGACTGCATGAATGCAAGCGTCAAAAGAAATCAGTGCTGAATATAAAATTTCAAACCTGAGTGCAATTTTTCTATTGGGATATTTCCTCCTTTTAATAGACTCAAATTTCCAAAGATGTGGATTTTCTTTTTCTCTCATCACTGTCAGAGGGAGGAAATCCCAATTGATTTGGTATAGTTAAGATGCGTGTTATTTTAAAAGTCCGTACTTCTAATTTTACAGCTTGGGATGGAGATGTGGGTTCTCATAGGCTCCACCACTAACACCTAACACTCCAGGAAGCATGTGAAGTGGTCAGTCACATCGCTGAGCAGACAGGCATTGATGGGTAAGGACACAGGTGACATCGAGGGGTGATGCTGCTTCTTTCCAGCTCATCAAAAAGTCGCAAGTAATCTCTGAAATCGTATTGTTTCAGAAAAGTAAAATATAGAGCCCAAGGGACTAAGAAGGCTGAAACACAGTTTATCCTGTTTTGACTAATTCCTAAAATAAATAAAATCCTCCTATTTAAAAAGAAAAGTTTTTACCAGTTACATGGTGATGGGAAGCGACACGTTCAAGTGAGTGGCCGACAGACAAGGGTTGGCTCAGACCCAAAGATTCATCTCATTTACCAACAACTTGCTGATGACCCCCATTTTTCTTGCTCTAATATCTTTCTAAAATAGGTGGAATCACCGTTTCAAAGTTATTTCCTCGACCATTCTTGGTCAACAGCAACGCTCTCCAATGTCGCATTTGCACGAGAAGACCCACTTACCCTCAGCACAACGGAGGCATTCATACAGAGAAGGCTGAAGGTCTGCCCTCAATGGCACACACATATCAAGAGTAAAGCTTAACAGAATAACAATTCAGTCCTTGCTCAAAGCTGACTTCTCATATACACAAGCTGCTGGTCACGTAAAATAACAATACAATAATAGCCTGTATCTGTGTAGCTGTTTGCAGCTTATGAAGTCTTTCCCAGATGTCCGAGCCTAATAGCAAAGGGTAAGATGGAGAGGGCATGCATTATCGTGTTTTTTCAGATAAGAAACCCAGAGGTTACAGAGACCTGACCTTAGTCGGGGAGTTAAGTGACAGAGCCATTAACCACTCAAGTCCACAGCTATTTTTCTTGTTCTCATTTGTGATTGACAATGCTGCTCAGGACAAAATTTATGAACTGTCAAGATTCAGACTGAGTTTGGATTCCAAATAGGACACTCAGGTTTGTTTGTTTGGTTTTTTTTTTCCTGTTTTCAGTGATTGTAAAGTTCTTTGGTATAGACCAATCTACCCGCTAAAAGGAACTAGAAATTGTGAATGAAACACATCAAAAAATCTCTCTGAAGGCACTGGAGAGTTCACAAGGCAGCTGGGTGTTACAGGGCCAGGTTCCCAGAAAGAAGAGAGGCCCCCAGAGTAAGGCCAGTGTTCTCTGATCCTCTTCCCCTCAAGCAGTGTGAAGCCATGAGACTGGGTAAGCCAAGCAGAAGTGAGGGCTTTGCAGGTGGGGATGGAAGCCAAGGTTCTGCAGGTGGCCTGGAGCTGAAGAGCCCAGAACTGGAGTTCAGGTCTTGCCAAGGAAAAGGGGCTCGAATAAACATCCTGGGCTTCCAGGTGGCATCCCAAAGGGCTACTTCCTAGTAGAAAAAGAGAACTGGAAACTCAGCAGAGGTCTATGAAAGGCTGAAACCCAGCTTTATGCCAGCTCAGTTTCAGACCTGACCCAGGTGATCTGCCCTATTTTAACTGTCTTCCAGGAGCAAAACTAACTCCTTTTTGGAGATGAAAACACCAGCTCGGGCCTTTAAATATTTCTATATTTGTTCTTACCCAACAAAAAACATTAGCTAAAATTAAGAAACCAGCAGACGGACTTGAAAGCAAAACAGAGCAGAGGAAAGAATTAGTGAACCAGAAGCAAGGCCAATAGGACTATACCTAAATTAAAGCACAGGAATAAAAAAGAATAAATAATATGGAAAAGAGCACAGGAGGGGCAAGGACATTTAGAAATCTCTAACGAAGACATAATTAAGGCCCAGAGAGGGAGAGAGAGAGAACATGGAGCACAAACAAAACTTATCAAAGACATGAAGCTACAGATTCAGGAAATCTACAAACCCAAACAGGTTCAATACAAAGGAAACACTCGGGCACATTTCAGTGAAATTTCTGAAAACGAAAGACAGAGAAATCTCTTTAAGGCAGCTAGGGAAAAAGTTAAAATGCCTGCAAAAAAAAGCACTACAGTAAGATCAACAGTTGATATTTTACCAGAAACAATGGAAGCCCAAAGACAACAGAAAGACCACATAAAGGTGCCCAAAGTACTGTCAGCCTAGAATTCTAAATTCAGTGAAAATACTTTTCAAAACTAAAAGTGAAATAAAGGTGCTTTCCTTGCCAGGAAAGTGGTACTAACAGAAGTTCTCAGGCAGATGAAAAACGGTCCTGGGGGGAAAGTGAAAATTATGAGATGAGGAAAAATGGAAACTCAAATATGCAAATAAATTGAAAGGATATTTACTGCATGAAAAAACAGAAGATGTCCTGTGGAGTTACACATAAAGAGAGAACAAAACCATATGACAAAAGAGACCATCAAGTAGGAGAGAGGAAAGCTAATGGGAGAAAGAGCTATAAGGCCCATGCACTGTTTGGGAAATAATAAAATTATTCACTTACATTAGATTCTCTTAAGTAAAGAATGCAACAAGCTAATAGAGAGGGAAATACTTACATCAAAAGAAGCAGAAAAGAGGAAGAAAAGGAACACAAAGCAGGTGGCCAGAAGAGGACACTGACAGAGGGATGCTAGCATGAAACCCAAATGCGTCAGAACTTGTACTAAATGTAAAAGGACTAAACAGTCTAAATAAAAGACAAGATTATTGAAGTGGATAAAAATCCAAAACCCAACTAGCTGCTACTTACAGAAGACACGCTTTAAATGTAAGACGAAAAAAGGCTGGACATGAAAGCATGGGAAAAAACAGACAACAGAAACCCATAAGCCGGGCGCCTGGGTGGCTCAGTGGGTTAAGCCGCTGCCTTCGGCTCAGGTCATGATCTCAGGGTCCTGGGATCGAGTCCCGCATCGGGCTCTTTGCTCAGCAGGGAGCCTGCTTCCCTCTCTCTCTCTGCCTGCCTCTCTGACTACTTGTGATTTCTCTCTGTCAAATAAATAAATAAAATCTTTAAAAAAAAAAAAAAAAAAAAAGAAACCCATAAGCCAAAGAAAGATGGGGCAGTTCTACCAATACTAAGCACGACAAAAGCATTCCTAGTGGTAAAGAGGGCATTTCATGATGATAAAAGGGCCGGGCTGCCCAGAGGATAACGGCCTCTCATAATGGGTCTAAAACCCAAAGAAGAGAGGGCAACGGAACACAACTTTGAGCTGGCTGGTTGCCCTTCCTGGACTGTGCAACTGTATTTCCGCCAGCCTTTCCCACTGCACCGCTAACTCCTTCAGGGCCGGGAGGGAGAACCTTCGTGTTCATCACCGTAGTCCCAGGATATTGGTAGAAAGGGAACCAAAGAATAAAGAAACAAAATTACATGACTCATTTAGGACCATGCCATCTCTATAACCCAGAGTCATAGCCAGGGAAACGCAGCCATGTGCGTGTACAGCCACTTGGGGATTCAGCTTTCAAGATGTTGGCGACCGATCTTTTAAGAGGAGACCTCCACCAGGGCCATCAGAGCCGCCTGGACTTCCATGGGCTCAGGGCGCTAGATAGAGGTGGTGCCTTGGTGGGGGCTGGGGTACCCCAACTGTCTGCCACACCCTAAGGGTACTCCTGCTGACAGCAGGACGAAGGAGGAAACCACCCACAGCCAGCACGGGGTCAGCCACTCTGCCTGCTGGGTGAGGCCCCAGGGCTTTCAGGAGCCGGCTCTCTGGAGACTGGTGGATGACATCACCCACGGAATGCTCTCCCTCCCTATTTGGCAGGAGTGCTAGCAGATTAAATACAGTCAGTGCACATAAAAGGCCGAGCACAGGCCATGACGGATAAAATGCCCAATAAATATTCTGCTATCGAGATTATCGAACAGACTTTAAAGGCTTGCTGGTGCGCTAAGCCAGCCTCCCTCAGTCCCACTGGCCACAGATGCCCCCAAGGCACTTGAACTTAGAGCACGCCAGGACGGCGGGACAGAGGTCCTGCAGCTAGATCTGCAAGGTGGGTGGCCAGACATTCAGGGGTCTGAGCCCTGCCGGGCTGTGGAGGAGGCAGCTACCACGTCGGGAGGTCAGCTGCGTGTGTTTGTAAGATATCCGTTTTATAAGAAGAATGTGAAATGACAACGAAGCCCTGGGCCCGCCTAAGAACGCCCCCACCTTCAAGCACCCACTCACGAAGAGCCAGAGTCCCTGCAGAGACGCACTTCTCCTGTTTCCCTGGACCCTCTGCTCTCCTAAAAATCAAACCCTGAGTCCCGTGACCATCGCCTGCAGCCGAGCGTCCCTCCAGGCGGCTGAGTTTATGTAGAAAACTTTTTCTTGGCTTCCACTCTGTTTATTCTTACGGATCCACAATGAGAAGTTCGGATCGGATCTTTCCCCACAACCCTTAATCCCGATCGTCGGCTCTTAAAACAGCTGACATCAATGCGGAATGCGGACGTTCTTGCCAGGATAAACAGCTCAGCCCATGACTTAAAGGCCTGCCTCTTGTTGAAATTTTGCAAAAAAATAAATAAATTAAATAAATAAATTAAAAAATAATAATAATAAATAAATAAAAGAAAGGAAGGAAGAATGGCCCCCCCTCCAGAGTCCTGATCTTTATGTTTGGGCAGCATCACTGCCAAACACTTAAAACACTGGTTCAAAACACAGCCCTTCGGGGATGATCTTGAAGGAAACCAAACCAAACCTTACAACTCTTAATTTATGGACTGAGTAAAAACAGTGTTTTCTCAATTTAGTGCCTGCCAGATGAATCCATTAGGTGGGCAGCTTGGATACACTTCTCTCTGAGAGAAGGGTCCTTTGTGGGATGCAGTCGAGGCAGCTTTTCAAGGCTTCCTGCTTCTCTGTATTTTTTTGGCACAGAATTTTTTTTTATACACATAAAAACGTAATGAAGACCTACCCAAATGTGTGGAGTTTTGTTTTGTTTTTGTTTTTGCAAGGCTTTGAACCCCTGACCCCTTGTATCTGTCCCACACGACAGACAGGATGATAACTGCAGTGCTTTCCAGTCCAGGAGGAACATAAACATGGTGGAATTATTTAGCGTTCATCTGATTTCCACTGTTTAAAACTCTCCCTTTTACCCTCCTTTATTCTTTTGTGACTGTTAATATCAGTAATGACTCAGTGGGCGCTCACCATATGTCAGGCTCTGTGCTGACTAATACACTGGCTCAGCACATACGCGCCAAGCTCACTGGGTGCCGAGAGTTGTCCTGTCCGGGCGCGCTCTCACTATTCTGAGGAGCAGAGACAGAGGAAGGCATAAATAAGTCAAACGCATGGTGTGTAGGGGGTGATATGAGTTGTGGAGAAAGTCAAGGGCGTGGGG
Source organism: Mustela erminea (assembly GCF_009829155.1). Lineage (NCBI taxonomy): Eukaryota > Metazoa > Chordata > Mammalia > Carnivora > Mustelidae > Mustela > Mustela erminea. The sequence goes on along the minus strand of NC_045627.1, from coordinate 1,332,754 downwards.
GATTAGGAATGCTGGCATGGGGCCAGGAGGTTGCACTCCTAGGGGAGGCCGTCAAGGTCAAGGGCCTCCTTGCTGACGTGGTCCCTGAAAAATATCTCATGGGAGGAGGAACCAGCCCCTGTGAACATTCTGTTTAAGCCTCACAGAAACCAGAGGTGACTGTGTGACATCATCGTACAAATGATAAAGGCCACAAAATTAAGAACTGGAGAGTCTGGGATTGTGACCAAGATCTGTGGGACTCCAGACACCTTGGTCATAATGAACCATGCCCGTTGCTTTCAGATTTATCCCAAGTGAAGGCTGAATCCAAAGGTTTCCATAATCCCAGACCAAGGGGGATACTGCAGAGGCAGACAAACAAAAAACACGACATTTGTGTAGAAGGTCAAATGCCTTAATTGCTATTAGAGAAACAGCGGGGAGTGGGGGAGGGGAAGTCACAGACGTAACTTGATCTCCTTAACTTGACATTTAATAGGAGCAGTTCTCCTCAAGCTCACACTTTGAGGACAGCGCGCTGGCTCAGTTCCAGGCATCCGCTGGACTTAGGCAGACTTTAATTTAGCCGAAGTCAAACAAACGGGGAAGGCATCCCAGCTGTTCCCTGAACACATGCAAACGAACGTCACACGGTAGCTGGAACTCAAACTGGCCCCCCTACCCCCCCAACACATCCCACCTTGAGACGAAGTGTCAAACACCTGTTCGGACGAAGTCCTATCTCAAAAACTGTAAAGGAGGGACGTCTGTCTATATATGGTCTGGGGGACTGTCAGGGGCTCGCACTGGCGGCAGAACCGCTGTCCAGACTCTGATGAGCAGTCGAGAGGGACACTTTCTCGCGGCTCTAAAGAAAAGACTACGGAGTAAGAGCCCCAGAGAAAAACACTCGTACCCAAGTGGAGCAGTGACAGCGTACCACCTCAGCGAGATGGGGCTCCAAACAGTCGAGTCCAGCCACCAGGGGAGGTTTCCGAGTGCGAGTCCGCTCGATCTCTAACCACCCTCTTGGGTTTAGGCCCAGCTCCTCTTAAAAAGCCACATTGCCCCTTTCTGGCCTTAAGTTAGCTGCTCCTAGGCACTGGGCAAGTTCTGACACAGTGGGAGCCTCCCTGTTCTCTGTGCCATGAGGACCACCTTTGTGTCCAGCGCCACGAGGCTGGTGGGTGGCACGAGGGTGTCCCAAGGAGCGTCTGACACAGGCCAGTTAGCCTGGAGATGGTTGGTGGTGGGGACCCAGGCACCCAGGACCTCTCTCGACACAGGCAGGCATGGCCATGCCCCAGGGTGGCACACAGAGCTTTGGGACTTTTAGGGTCCCACAGCCTCCATGTGGCTTCCCCAGGGTCCTTGGATCCCAGGGCAGCAAGCCCTAGTTTAGAGAGGGTGCTAACTTAAGTGCTGACTTGAACCAGGGCTGCAGGGTCAGGGCTGCCCCGAGAAAGGACGGTTGGATCACAGTAGACATTAAACAGTATTTTGGACTGAATCTAAAAAAATGGTAAGATTTTAACATCACATATCGCATACATTTACACATGGGTCAAATGTTTCCTACATTCAATCTATCACACACACACACTGCATGCTTATTACTTGCGCAGTCCACCTGGCAGTTAACTGTGTCTACACAGTTAGGTCAAGTTTCCCTGAAAGGAGGAGACCGAAAAAAAAAAAAAAACAAACAAACACAAAACTTTCCACATATGCTACGGACTTAGAAAACAAGGGCAAACTCTAAGATGTGTCCGTGGGTGATGTCATTGACTTTCGTCTCTCATCAGCTTACCCTCCTCTCAATCCCCGGTGCTCACCCAGAGCAATCAGATTCCTGGCTGGCTCCCTGCAAGCCTAGGGCGCTAGGGCAGGCTGTCACAGCCTCTTCCCTGTCCTTCTTTCCAGAGGCCTCAGGACCTGTCCCTCCTTGGGGTCTTTTCTGGCCTTCCTACCTCCTAGGGGGCCCAAACGCACTGATTTGCTACACACTGTTCAAGCCTCAGGGGGCTGAACCCCCTTGCTTCCTGGTGCATAGGTCATCCCCCACACCCCGCACCCCCCAACCAGGACAGGACAAGACTTTTCTGGCTGGAGTCCCAGGACCCAGACACAGCGTCTGAGTCACAATAAATGTACATCCGTGATGTGCCATCCCTGACAGAAGGACTCCCCAAGTCACTCAGTGAGCAGGAACGCCCGCAGAGCCCCCAGGAAAACAGCTGCCCTCCAAATGCAGCTGCCTATTCTCTAATGATCTGAAACAAGATGATTCCCCAGTGAAGCCTGTGTGAACAGCCTCCCAATCAGAGGTTCCTAGCAGCAAGGCTGGAAGGTCAGAGCAAGGGCCAGGGATATCACTTTCCTGGTAAGTGGTGATGAACACACGCACGTTAGGATGTCTGGAGACCTCGTCGGCGAAGCCTGATGAACCCTGGGGTGCCCTCCCTCTGCAGCTCCCAGATCTCCGGAGAATCAAGAGAAGGATGCAGACAAGAGCTCCTGGTGTGGTCGAAGGTCACCCTGTGCCTCCTGTCTCAGTCTCACACCGACCCTGCTGGGCTGTTTCTTTCCCTTTTCTAGTCTCTACAGCATTTCCGACTTACACTGTCTTAATAAGCAAGAATTCAGATTTTCTTCCTGCCGACGAAGTTGCTGAATGATGGAAAATGATGCTTGTGTGTGCACGGATTTTAGAAAAGGCAAGTGATGAGTGGACATGACACCAGGAACACAACTTCCCCTGCTGACTCCCACGCTCTGGCCAGTAACCCTCAGCCTCCAGATGCTGCCTCGGGCCATCCAAAAGCCTAGAATCTGATCCCAAATGGGCCTGTCACTTCCCACGGGTGAAGTCCCATTGCCGCAAGCCCCAGAACTTTTCCAGCTTCACCACCCGTAGAAGGCTCAACACACGACCAGCTGCCCAGAGGAACAGGAAAATGTGAATGGCCCAGTGAAAGCTACTTACTGGGCTGTGGGGAGAAAGCAAGTGAGGCCCCGGCCCACTCCCAGCTCCATACTTACTGGTCGTGTCTGGTGTCGGGTATGGCTCTGTCCATCCGCAGCTTATCACTTTCCACCTGGTTGAATTTGTTGCGGGCGTAGGGGTCCTGTCCAGAGCGGACCATCGTCCCTCCGACGTAAGCTTCCTGGTTGAAGTCCCGCCACCGCACTTTTCCTGCAAGGACAGAGCAGAGGGCGTGGGACCAGGGGAAATGAGCCCGGCCGGCACACATCACAGGAACAGTGCAGCCTTAGGAATTGGTGCCTGGGGCCTCCTCTCCTGGCAACTGTCATCAGCAAACTAGCTGAAAACAGCCCAAGTGAGCGACGTCATGTCCATCCACTGGACAGTGTGCAACCTGCAAGTCAGAGACATGGACCTCAGGTGTTGTCTTGCGAACAAGAGTCTGTGCCAACCAAAGCCTGCGTAAGCACGGTGTTGTGCACACTTTGTGAGAGAGGAGATTTACATCTGCTCGTCCCACCTTTCCAGGGATTACGGTAATGCCCCAACATACCTTAGATACAGTGAAAGAGATAATGTCCAAATTAATTAATTAATTTATTTTGGGAGAGAGAGACACACAGAACGCGTGCACATGAATCGCAACGGCAGGGGCAGAGGGAGACTCTCAAGCTGACTCTGTGCTCAGTGTGGAGCCCAACGCGGGGATCGATCTCACGGCCCTGAGATTGGGACCTGAGCTGAAACCAAGACTGGATGCTTTCAGCAACGGGACCACCCTGGTACCCCAAAGAAATAAACATTTAAACCAACAATGACGCCCCCGAGCACAGGCTGTCCAAACACCCCTCAGTGAGACGCCCTGAGGGATTCTTCTTGCAGCTGTTGCCGTGTTCGACCCCACCAGGGGGACACAGAGCCGCTCCTACTATATACACCACGCGGCACATGTGTCGAGAGGGTATGAGGCATGGCGGCCTGTCCGCATGTGCAGCGCCGGGCTCACGGCCAGATATGCAGCCGCTGCCCCACAGGGCCAAGCACGGGCTCTCCAGGAACACGACAGCAGAGCAGGGCGCTTCGACTGGGATCTGGCGTAGGGACCGTGTTGGCAGTAGCCTGGGATCTAGGAGCAGAAGCGCTGTGGGGCGGGGTGGGCCTGGGCAAGCCTGGGCGCAATAAGGGCAGAACCTGGAGAAGCAGGTGACGGCCTCCACACTCTCAGGGAAAGAGGCGGAAGGAAGACAGACTCAAAGCAAAGAGAAAATTCAGGACCCGATGTCCCCTCTGGCTTCAGACGGCTGCAGGCTGCCTTCAGGATGGCGGTCAAGGGTTTTATTCTTTGAAACACTTTCCTAAAGAGAAGTAAATTTAAAACAATGAAAAAAGGTTCTTCAGGAGGACTTAATGGCCTATTATGTGCAGCAAACTCAAAAAGAAAGAAAGAAAGAAAGAAAGAAAGAAAGAAAGAAAGAAAGAAAGAAAGAAAAAGAAAACTATGACAACACCCCTGCCTCATGAAGCTCACGAAATTCCAGGTGGTCACAGAAGCTGTGAAGAAAAGGCACGAAGGGGCTGACTGTTCTGGGGTTGCTATTTCATATGGGGTGTCCCATGGGGCTCTCTCATAGGGGGACTCTGAGCAGACACCCAGACAAAGGGAGGGACTGGGCCACATAGGCCTCTGGGAAGAACACAGTAAAAGGCTCAGGGAACCGCAGTGCAAGGGCCCAGGGGTGGCAGTGAGCTCACCTGTCCTGGACCAGCCAGGAAGCCGGTTTAACAATGAGATGCTGGTCAGAGAGGTGACAGCAGGCCTGCTGACAGCGACCCAGGACAGACCCGTGGGTGCAGGCGATTGTCCTTCTGCCCCATGTCAAGCGTTGGTGGGGCTGGTTAGGTAAGATCGACAATACCTGCACACGTGCTTTGCCAACACGATCTCTCCACGTACAATCAAAAGGACAACGGGTTCCTTTCTCTGTGTCAGTGATGAGGAAACTGAGATTCGCTTACAGATCTGTTCAAGACCACAGAATAAATTTCCCATCCAAAAGCGCATCTGCTTCTTGTTGCAACTGTCCTGCGAGGTCAAAACCCCCATCTCATCGCAGCTGGTTGCCGTGGAAATGATGGCTGGGGTCACAGAGGTCCGGTCTCTCAAATGGAAAAGCAGTTTCATGACTCACGAGCGCTCTTGGCTACGGCAAGGCCACGCCCCCTATAAATGTCGGGTCACAGGAGCCAGCCAGAGTGGCAGCATTTTCTCCCACCTAAAATAAAATGTTTCCCAAACATTTTTGGGGGGAAACATGTTTTGCACACTAAGGCAACCCTAGAAATACTTACCAGTCCTCCTCTCTCCCCATCTTTCTGCCTTCTGCCTCATAGACTCTTGGGAACAGAGGAGGAAAAAACCCCCACCTGTGCCTCAGCTAGAATCCATACCTGTGACATTTACTGCGGAATCTCAGTGAGTCGGTTCCCACCAATGCTTACTGGCCTGAATACCCCTTACTGCAACGACGAGTCTGCACGATGGAACCGGGAACTGTGGGGTCCCCCACCCACAGCCAGAGAGGAGACCGTCACCCAAAAGATGGTCCGTCACTAATGGTTACGCCCTACGTGAGCCTCACCAGGAGCACTGGGGACAGTAAGCAGGAGGTCCGCTCACTCTCGGTCGGGGTGGGTGTGTGTGTGGAAAGAGCAGTAGCTGAGGGCCAAGGCCTCCAAGGAGCTCCTAGGGCTTCGATCCCACCTGCACATCTTGGGGCTAGGAGACCCCCACCCCCTTTCTGGAAAAGACTCGAGTACAGCAGAGGGTTTTATGGGATGCCAGATGTCAGTCACGGGGGGGTGGGGGATGTGGCCTGAGGCCACTGGTTTGTACTAGGGTGTGGACTATATGCTAGGCCTGGCAGTGGCTCCTGAATGAACAAAACTAGACCTGTCCCGTGGAGGTCATGTTCTAGAAGATGGAGGGAGACAGACCATACAGTGACCATCCTGATCGATGTGTCGTTAAAAACTGGGCCACGTGCTCTGAAGGCAGGAAATGTAGTTTGTGGTGGCATCTAACAGAGGAAACTGATGCAGACAGGGGGGTGGGCAGGGAAGGCTTCCCCGGGGAAGGACCGTCTGAGCTGAGCTCTGAACAATGAGTAGGAGTGACAGACACATATCCTCTGGAGACAGCAGGAACCACTCAGAGGCAGCACACCGTGACTGCTGCCCACTCGGGAACATCTTCAATGGGACTCCTGGGGGCTCTGCCTTGCCTTGTGACAATTTTCCCACGGCATCAGACCATTTTACTGGAGAAAGACTAACTGGTTTCTCATCCATGAAAGTTTAGCAGGATGTTGGAAGCCAGCAGGGACATGTTTGACTAACGGACACGCGTTTTTCTCTCGTGTCCCAGATGTCATGACGTGCATGTACGCACACAACCGAAAAGACGGTTTCACCCTTCCTGCGTGTGAACAGATTCAGTCTATTTTTCTTACGTGGGTGTGACAGATCCTCTAATAAAGGGTCACAACCTGTAATTTGAAAAACGCAGGGCTGAAGAACCATTATAGAAAGGAGATACTCTGTGTTAGATAGAATTCCCTGGGCTGGAGCCGCCTGAAGAGGGAAAGGCAAGACAGAGAGCGAGCGGGGTTTCCAGAGGGGACATATGCCCCAGGCCAGCCCCAGGCAGCAAGGGAATCCCCCAGATGCAGAGAGCAAAGAACAGGAGGGGCGTAAGTTACAGGCTGGAGTGAAATAACCAAAAAAATAGACATAATGTCTGAACATCCCGACTTCTAAAAAATGCCATCCATACATCGTCTTGTACTTCCACCGCCTCTTTAAAATTTGTAGAAAGCACTTTGCAAATTAAGAGCTTTCGAAAACACGCACACAGAAGCAAATCTAGAGACCATGCACTTGGGCCAGCCAGAAGCAGTGGGCAGGAAATACCCCCGAGACAGAGAACTTTACAGGACAAGCCAGAGACCGGCTTCATCCCCAAAGACGATAGGAAAACAGCTGGCAGTTAAAGAGCATGACAGCAGAAAGTGGGCATGACCCCGAGGAGGCCCGTGAAAACTGCTCTTTTATTAAATGAGGTCATGAAAATGCTGAGGAAGAAACCGATTTCCAGAAGATAGACTTTTCTGAGGAGGGACTGACTGGCCTTGGGAGTGCCGAAACCTAAGATTCTGAAAGACTGAGACTCTTCCTGATGGTGGCTGTGCAGACAGGACGAGGCACCTGTTGGGGCCCTCATGCTGACCGATGCGGCTGGGTGAGGAGCCCCTCCCCGTTCCAGCCCGGCCCTCAGGCAGCCTCCCTCGGTCCCCTGTGCCTTCTGAGAACACAGGAGGCCAGCCCAAGCCCACCTAGTCTTTCAAGGTCAAGCTTGCCCTTCAAGGTCAAGCTTCTCGGAGAAGTGGGAGGCTTCCAGTGCTGCCCCACCTGTGTCCCATCGCCCCAGGCACAGGCTTTCCCCTCCCAGCTGCACTGGGAAGGAGCCCCTGACCCAAGAGCCAAACCTCCTCCTAGTTTGCTGCTGCTTCTCCCCCAAGAGCCCCAGCACCCTGTGCGGGCGGCACGCACCTGCTTGCTGACCCAGCTACTGCGGATGGTCTCCACCTGGTCTAAGGCACCTGAGGCCGATCCTGAAAAAACACCCCAGACCCTGCACACTGCCCCAAGCCACACAGCTCCAGACGGGCTCTGAAGAGCGGGATCGCCGCCCTGCTGACACCCGCCTCTGAGCAGTGCCCTCCACCCAGGCCGGACAGTGGCCCCTTCCATTTGTTTGCCGACGCCGCTGCCCTCGCGAGCCCGCCAGGCGGATCTGTGCTCGCTGCGCAGAGAACCTTGAGGACGCGAGGTCAAGAGTGGTCCTGCGCCAACGTCGGGCTCCTGGATGGGGCTTGGAGGTCCACAGCCGGCAATCACGGAATGCAGGCAGAGGAGCAGCCGGGGGAGCAAGGGCCCCGGGACAGAGACCCAGGCGTGAGCTCGGTGTGATACCCTCCAGTCTGGGCACAATCAGAACGATATTTCACCGTGGAAGTTGTTTGGAAAAAGAAATGAAATAATGACAGCAACGATAATTCCTAAGCCACCAACTATGTACAACACTGACTGACTTCACGGGCAGAACGGGCCAAACACAAACACAATTACCCCCACTTTGCTGGTGTAACCCCTACCTAGGCTCCTCATGGAGGGTCGCTGGGATCCGCCCAGACACCACCCCTCCAGTCCCCCCACAGCCTCCCCGGGTGTCCCAGCTCTGCAGCTGACCCGAGGGCAGGAGCGGGAAGAAGTGGAAGGGAACCTCACCTCACCTGCCTTCCAAGGTCCCTGAGAGAACCCGGTCAGGTGAGAACACGCAGGAGGGCAGTTCACCCCTCACTGCAGCCCCCTTCCACCCGCGAGACGGGGGGGCATGGGTAAGTTAACCTGTGTCTGCGATTCCTAGGAAACACTTGGAAAAAGTAATAAGCCCAGGGTGAGTCTCTGCTTGCCTCAAGCAGGGGGACGGTGTGATACCATCACACTCCCAAGCGGGGGCAGGGGAGAGCGGAGGGGAGGTTTGCTCAGAAGCACGGGCACCACTGCTGGCAAGAGGAAGGGTCAGGACGGAGCCCAGGCTGGAACACGGGAGTTGGAGGGGCCTGTTCTCAGATCATGTAAGTTTCACTGTGGGTTATGATCAGCGAGGCCCCTCAGTTTCTTACTTAAATTGGTTTCGAATTTCTCAGGTGAGGCAGATCCCCCAGGAGTGTGGGGGCAGGAAGCACAGCGCCCAGCAGCCTGACCTGCAGGCCAGGGGGTCCCTCCCTCTACCCTTCCGCCCTGTCCCCATCCCACCCTGAGGGCCGGCGGGTACCAGCCGCAGACACAGACGCCCTCCTTCTGCTCAGAAGGGGACGGGGACGGAGGGCCACCGTGCAGGCTGTGTGTATGTGGACAGGGTGGGAACGGGTTTCTGGCCCCATCTCTAGGTTCTCACGTCCTGGTGAGCCCCGGAACCCACCCTGTCGCATCTGACAGCTGGAAGACTCTCTTTTAGGGGCCGCTCGGCATCTTGTCCCCGCTCACACGTGCAGTCCTGGGGGACTGCTCACTGCCTACGACAGCCGTTCTATTTTGGGCCAACATACTGTAAGGAAGTTGTTAATGTTGGAGGAGACAGGCTCTGCCTTCTGTCTTCCCCAAGTTGTGTGCCACAGGCCGGCAGGGAGAGGATGCCAGTCCTGAGAGAGCATGCGAGAAGGAACGCGGCCTCTGGTCCAGAACTACACATGCGGACGAGATGAGTCTGTGACCCAGGGCCAGAAAGAGCCCCAGAGAAGGGGCATTTGGGCTGTGTCCTGAGGCATGACCAGGAGCCTGCTAGGCCCTGGGAGGGCTATACTGGAAGCTGCAGTGGGATGGCGGGAAGGGGGTGTGGAGACAGGGGATGAAGAAGGAGAAGGCCAGCCTGTGCCCAGCACTGAGTCTCCGCCTCAGCTCAAGCGTTCCCACGGCATTCTCCGCGCTCCGGGAGCACAGAAGCTTCGAGCAGGAGAGTGCGGACCAAATCTGCACTCCAGGAAGTGACTGTGGCTGTGGGGAGAGCCTCCAAAGTAAGGGGGGAGATGACCCCCCAAACACCTGCCCCCTCTGCTCCCTGCTCAGGAAGACCCTGCCCACTCCCCAGGACGAGTCCCAGGTCCCCAGAAGCACATCTTTTCTGATCTAAGCCTACTGCTCGTGGCCCTGAACCTGTGAGGAGTCTCTGCTCTCCTCCATTGTGCGTGGCCCTGCTTTGTCCCCCAAGCCTGTCCCGTCTTCTCGACAAGGAGCCACAGCAGAACCCAGGGCCCCAGTGTGGCTTCACTTGTTTATGGCTGAGATCTTATTCCCGTTCTTGCCAGCCTCGCTCCTCTGCCTTCTACAGTCCACCCGTGAACCCTCAGTAAACCGAGCCCTCCACCCACCTGCGCAGAGCCCGGGCTGTGTGTACCGACAAATGAGACCTCATAACACTGCAAGGCAGGGCTGCTTTTCAACGTGGCCACCTCCTCCAGGAGGCCCTCCCGGTGTCCCCCGCTATGGACTCTCGCTACAGTATTCCTCTTCCCTCTTCCTCAATCACAGCTCCTACCCTCTGATAACTGAACTCAAAATTCTGCCGAGGAAGGAACTAAGCTCCCCCTTGAAAACAGAGACCACCGCGTATGCCCTGCTGAAGTGCTGAGCGGGTTCAGCAGAGTTCACCGAGACCTCGCGGTGCCTGTCTCTATGTCCGTCTGCACCCAGGGACGCATTCACTAAAGACCCTTCACCCAGCTTCTGCCTGCAATTTCCCTCTTTGCCACGTCGGATGCACCCTTCTTGGTGTGGACATCAGTGCCTAGATGGAGGTGATAGAAACCAAGAAAGGGATAAGCGCTGCGTTCTCCCCCTGGCGCCCTAGCTCTGAGCACAGGGCCAGGGCTGGCCTCCCTCTGCGGGCCCTCCCCCAGGCCCTGTGCAGGCCCAGGTACACCCCCGTGCTCCTGCACACGCATGCACAATGCCTGCCCGCAGCTCTCTTTGCTGTCTGGTCTGTTTGCTTGCTCTTCTCGCTTCTAGCCGGGGCCCAGCCTTGAACCTGCCACATGGTGTATGTTTAATAATGCAAAGAAGTAACGCACAAGTGCAGCCGTTTGCAACCGTGGCAGTGCCCACAGCCTTGGCTCGTTCTGTGACTGCTCGCACAGGTCCACGGCGGTGCTAGAGGCCCGCCTCTCCTGCCTGAGCTGGTCTCTGCTGGGAGTGGAGGCCAGTCCAGGGAAGGAAGCAAGACTGCTCCGCACCCAGCACCCTCAGATCATCACCCTGAGGCCTCCTGGGGGCCTGGGGGGGCCAGTCCCCTGCTAGCCTTGCAACCACACGAACCAATATCCAGAGGTAAGAGAGGGTGAGGCCCAGGGCAACCACCTCAGGGGAGAAGAGCCCAGAGCAGAAGGGATGGACCAGACCCCCACCTGGACCTCATGAGTCTCCCCTTGCAGCCCCAGCGGGAAAGGGTCTTAAGCCTGGTAGTGAGAAGACAACTTCCTGCTACTCATCCCTGCCAATCCACGCCGCAGACGTCCCCCTGCCCACCCCACAGCCATTACCACCTGCTCCCCAGTCACACCAACCTCAGGCCCAACAATTTCTTCTTGTTTTCTTTTCACGCCTTTGACTGACGTGGTTCCACGCTTCCTCTGCCGCACCTGCTTCCTTCACAGACCAGGCTCTGCAGTGTGATGCTTCTGGAAGCCAGACCGTCTTCTCTCCCCGTCATCCACCCCAGCAGGCTCCCGAGCTACTTCTAACCTTTCTGAATCCTGTTCTTCCAAGTGGACATCCGCAGTCCCCGTCCCCCTGCCACCACCTGCCCAGATCTCATCCACACTGCGGAATGGCACGGCGGCCTTGGGCGCAGAGACCAGCTGGTGATCATAAGCACACATGGTCCACGGGGCCCAGACGGAGACCGCCGGCAGCACAAGTGCCGAAGCCCACGGGAGGCCCTGCTCCGTGGCCTGAGGTCGGGAACCCATTCCAGCTACCGCGGGGGTCTTAAGTGCCACCCAGAATGGCATTTCCACAGCAAAGCTCATTCGAGGCTCCTAATCACCAACCCTAAAACCAGGGACCTGCTTGCATTTGGGTGACTCGTTCAGTTAAATTTGATTTAAAAGAGTGCCACATTGCCAAAGGACACCATTTCTTCTGTAAAAATTTCCTTTCACTAAGCCTCATCTTTAAGGCAACAATGACGTCAATCTATGAAAAGGAACCTTCAAAGGGTTAATATCACAAAACATATGAAAACCCGAGTGCTCAGGGACATACCCACATGGTCCCTATGTCAGCAACTCAGGTGGGAACGGTCCCTGGGCAGATCAGACCTTGGCTGCCATGTGTCCCCGAGGACAGCCTGGTTGTCCACACCCACAGGTGTACGAGGGGAAGGAAAGTGCCTGGGCCGGCGTGGGTCCCACCAGGCCGGCGGATTTGGGGGGTGGGGAGCCCAGGGGCCAGGAAGCTTCTGGATTCTGCACTCACTGCTGCTCTATCATGGCTATGCTGTGTTGTAGTCCTTCGCTCCAATCCTCCCCGGAAAGGACGGCTTAAACAAATTGAAAGCTAGTCTGTGTAAAACAGAGCAGCCCCCTTCCGGGAAAGCAGCCAAGAAGGGAAATAGAATGTATTTTAAATCAAAGGACAAAGCTCTCAGATTTATGTTAACCTCCTGGTTGATCTCAAATGGAATGTAATTTTACTATGCTTAAGAGAAAAAAAAAAATCCCTAATATTTTTCCTCTAGAAGGTCATAATGCTGCAACATGAAAGGGGAGACTGGGGCAAGGCTGGGGCCACAAACAAATATATCCATTTAGTGACAAAGACATGTAAATAATACTTCGTTATTTCTTGTCACTGGATAGCTGGTAGGACAGGAAGTTTTGCTCACCCATGAGACGCTGTCTCCTGGAATAAGAAATCCTACACAACTCATTTTTAAGGACGAAGAAAGAGGAAATTCGAAGAAGAGATTAGAAGTCCTTTAATCACTTAATGAAAATAAAAGAAAAAAATCAATATTAGAGGGTATGTACCCTTAATTTATTTAAAATGACTGGTGCCATCAAAGTAGCTACAAAAACGCCGTGAGACAGTTCTGCTTTGCATTAAGAGGCCTAGGCCTGGCTGCAAACCACAGACTCTTCGTCTATCTCTTTTCCAAATTTTAAACAGAAACTCTTCATTTTCCCCCTAAGTGACAGTGTCTAATTATAATGACTCTAGTTTGTTGCATGTGGTCTCTACGGATCACCTATTTTATCCCAAATGTTAGGAGAAGTATCCAAGTGAAGAGAATTGAAACTGACACACGGAAGGTACAGGCAGAGAAAAAGGGAGCCTATTAACCAGGACCACAGGACAGACGCTTCACCCAAACCCAAGCCACACCGTACAATCACCCTGGAAAATATGTATTATTATTACTGTGCCCATTTTACAGATCAGGGAATGGAAACTTAGAGGTTAAGGTGAAACATGATGGTACCACAGTGCAAACCCAGCTCTCTTTCTTCCCAATGCCGTGCTCCTTCCACTGTGGCCAACAACTCACTTTAAAGGCATTTAAGGGAAGCACCAAAGGCACCCCAGGGTCTGTGCAGGTCCCACTTCTGCTGGCAAGCACCCTCTCACCTCCTCAGCATCGTGGTGGCTGGTGGGATGGAGTCTCTGAGTTGAAGTCGTGTGCCCGTCTCTTGAAAGCGGACATCGCCTGTGATTGGAGGCAGAAGGAACCAGGGACACTGTTTCTCTGCAAGTGTGGGAAGATATCTTCAGCACAGCCCCTAGCCTCCAGCCACCACTTGGGAGTTTCCAGTGATGGAGAAGTCATTGTTTCAAGAGGAGCCTGTTTCACCATACAGCTGGAATTGCTGGCATGAGCTTCTTTATACAATAACAAAAACTGCCTGCCTGTGACTTCCACTCTCCAGAGTCTCCAACAGAGAGAAAAAAATGAGACTTCAGCCTCTTTTCTGTGGCCGCCTTCCAAATATTTGGACATCACGACTCCATTTCCCCCGTCTAAGGCCTTCTGTAAAAACATGCCGTTATTTTAAGTCCTCCTCATCAGATGTGTTTCCGGCCCCCTCACATCTGAGTCACATCATCTGGACCTACTCTAGCTTGTGAGCATCTTGGAAAACCCTGTGCCCAGAGCGGAGGAGAGGAGCTCAGGTGCAGCATGCCGGCGCGGACAGCGCGAGCCGCCGTCTGAATGGTTCCGGATGCTCGAGTTCGACAGATTCAAGTTCAAGACCGTTCTACTTTAATAGCTTTATCACACTCCTGGCTACTGACCTGATTTAGGTCCTCGGTTTTTCTTTCCGCCTTTTTGGAAGGTTTGGGGGAAGGACATTAGAAGGTTTGTTTTTTAATGTTGGCTGGGGGGCAAGGAAACAGTCCCCTTCTTTGGAAGACAATTTCACAATTGATATAAAAAGAAAAGCCCTTAAACACATGCCTTGCCACTAACCCTGCAGTTTCACTTTTAGGGATTTTTTTCAGGCAAGTAATTAGGGGCATATAACGATTTACCTCAATGGATGTTTGCTAGAAACCCTCTCTAGGTCCTACAATGCGGGATAAGTTCAAAGGGCTTAGATAACTGGTTACATCACTGTCATTAAAAATGCTGTACAGGAAGCATTTATGGACACGAGGAGGAGTTTATGATAAGACACTCCCAGGAAGAGGCAGGTGAAATCCAGTATGGTGCCGCATGGAGGAAAATGCTGATGTAAGCGGCTGGCAGGGGCTGCTTGTGGCCTGTCCTGTCCTGAGCCATCCCAGGAGGCTGAGGGAGGAGATAGGCAGGAGGAGGGAGGAGGGTGGCATCCTCCATGACAGACTCGGGGAGAACGCTGAGGGACTATTACCGGGACAGAGGACCACGTGTGGGTAGACGTCTCAGTGAATCCCCCAAATCCTCAGCAGTGTTTCTTGCCTGGAGGACTACGGGACATTTTGTAACGTCTCACAAAAACACTGAAAAGCCCCGGAGCTGACTCAGACATGGTGTCTGGGACCCCAGGCCTCCCATACCTGGGCCTGGCCCATCTGGCCCACCTTAGCCAGGTGGGTAAGCACAGCTGGACACAAGCCCAGCACGGGTGCGGGTAACAGGTAGTGGCGGAGTCCCAGGAGTCACTGTGGGCTGGTGGGGTGTGGGGCACCTGTGAATAATCTTATTTTTGCTTATCTGAATTTCTTAACTTTTCCACAAATAACACATTGCTTAAAAAGATGCTTCCCCGAAGGCTACTCAGCCACTTAGTTTCCTAATGACAATGCTGTGCGGAGCCCCGGGCCTTGGGCCTGGGTCACAGTGAGGCGCACGGAGCTTGCCGTTCCACAGCCGTCACACAGGGACCCCTGGACAATGCAGCTCGCAGGGCACATGGCACAGAGAGATACCAGGGAGGAGTGGTCGACCCTCAGAAGCAAGGAGACCCTGACCCAGGCTACAACATGGATGACCTTGGAAGACGCTGCACCGAGTGAGAGACGCCAGTCAGGGAAGGACAAGAACTGTATGATCCCACTTATCTGATGGGTCGGGAGGAGCGGAGCAGACAGGAAGTAGAATGGTGGCCGCCAGGGACTGGGGGAAGGGGAACGGGAGTTAGTGTTTCACGGGCACAGAGTTTCAGTCTGGAAAATGAGAAAGTTCTAGAGATGGATGGAGGGATGGTTCCATGACAGTCCAAGTGTGCTTTGTGCCGCTCGACTGTATGTATAGAAATGGTTAAAATGGTAAATTTTTATGGTATGTGTATCTTGCCATGATTTAAAAAAAAAAAAAAAAAAGTACAATGCTGGAACCCAGTAAATCCCTCAGAGGGAGCAAAGGTCAGGGAACGTTTCTCCCGACTCTGTAGCCGTGCTGGATAAACACACAAGTGGTTCATCTCATCTTTCTTCCGGCAGGTGGGAAGCAGGAAAGCTAAAACGTTTCCATTAGCATCCGCGGCAATTCACACGGCGAAGGAGGCTCTATGACACATTTCGCCATTCCCGTGCCATTCATCTTTGCCTGAACGTGAGCAATTTCTGTTTTGAGAAATCTACTGTCTCGGGTAATGAGGCAGCAGTGGGCAGGGCAGGGGCGGGAGAAGACTGCGCGACGGATGGGGGGGACCTCCCAGACAAGCCAAAATGTTATCGGCGCACCCCCGTCTCCACTCTCTCCCCATCCGTGTCTCTTGGAGGCCTCGCCCCCTTACACAACATTATAATGGAACATGGGAATGACACCACGGTTTCAGAAAGGCCAAAAAAACCCCCCCAAACCTCCCAAAGGACACGTCACCATCTGGAGAACAAGCACTTCCTAGGAAGGACCCCATCCCAGCCAGCCCCAAAGACAGACCTGGGCCTTCCCACCCTGTCCCGCCTCTGTTCTTCACCGTCTGGCATACCCGGCCATCCTGCCTGCTAATCTCATCAACCAGACCGAGAGAAGTAGCCGAGGACACAAGAGAAGAGAATGCAGGAGGGACAATTACTGGGAAAGTCTAATTTTTCAAAACAGAAAGGTTCTCCTGTACCTAGGGGCGGGGGAAAAGATAAAATTCGTCCCCATCAAGTTTTCAAAAAAACAAACAAAAAAATCCACTCTCTTTGAAACAACACTTTGAATATCAGCATCAGAAACAAACTTCAGGGGCTGAACTGGAAAGAATTGGTCTGGACACCTTGGGGCCAAAGGCCTTCCACTCCAGACATGAAATCTGCAAGGAGGGAGGCGAGAACCCAAAGACGTAGCCCCTCTCCAAGCAGGGTGACTGGTGATCCTAATCTGGGAAGAGAGACTGAAAGGCAACAGAAAGACAGAGTTAAAACAACAGAATCAAGGGCCCTCAGAGAGCAGAAGTGTCTCTGTTTCACACAGCAGGAAAATGGAACGGCAAAATAGTCACCATTTTTCTAAGGCCAGACACCTGGGGGTGGTGCTGAGTCCCGAGACCCAGGGATGGGCTCGGGATGCTGTCCTGTTCTTGTGCCCACTCCCTGTGCTTCTCGAAGACCGCTCTCACATTCTAGCTGCTATGCAGCCACTACTTCAGAAATGGCAGAAACGGTGGAAACAGGACATGGGGAGAGCTGGCTCAACGCGCTCAGGAGTTCCCGAACCTTGAGGCTCCTCCTCAACTTCTAGAGAGCAGTCATCCTGGAAGAATGTGTTCACTTGAGAATGCTGAGCTCCCTCTCTGAAGCCAGCGGACTCCTTGGCAGCACGGGGGCAGGGGTGGGGGTTAACAGGACTCTGCCCACGAGTGTGACCACGGCCTCCTCTGCAGGGCACCAGGAAGCCCCACTCTGGGAGCAAAGGAAACAGCACAACCTCCTTCCTTCAGCCGACCAGCAGGGAACTGTAGGACTTGTAAGCTGCCTGTGCTGCAGACCAAGTGCGGTTCCATGGAGGGAGACGGAGGAGTCACAGAGGGACCGGGGGGTTTAGGGAGCTTCCACAGGAGGACTCCCGGCCAGCATGACCTGAGCAAGGTCAAGAGTGGCCTGTGTCACAGCCACACCTGGTCTCCCTGATGACTGATCTCTTCTCCCAGTTCCTAGACCTCCTTCACGGACAGGGTTTCAACTGGAGAACTTGGTGAGGAAATCACAGGTCTCTAAAGGCAAATGTCGGACAGGGCTGCTTATAAATTTGGCAGCTGGTGTTCACCTAGATGGTTCTGCTCCTGCATGGCACTCACAGAGCCCTTCTCGGCTGTGCTCTGGCTCAGGGCGCAGCTTGGTTCATACACATCAAGCCCCATGAATCTACAGCTGGAGCACGTGTGACCGAGCTTCCAACAGGCCCCTGCGTCCAGGCCTCCCTCCGGCCACAGCTACTTGCCTGGCATGTGTTATTGAAATTCCAGATTCTACCCAAAAGCAGGCTGGGCTGAAACAGAAAATCAAGCTAAAACAATGACCTGGGCTTTCGTGGTCATGACTGACCCAAGAGCAGAGGTGTCCAAAGAGGGGAGAGGTCAGACACCTTTCTTGGGTAAAGAAATGGTGGAGATTTTCAAGTATTTTTCCTAATCCCTTTCACTACCATATTTAAAATATGCTTTGGAATGCATTAGTAGATTCGAGTGGTAATATGTGTTTAATCTAGGAGTATTTTAACATAGGCAGTGATCTATACTCAAGTATTTTTTTGCTAATAGGGTGTTTGGTCAAAGAAGCTGCAGCCATTGCCTGGGACGCACCACTGCTTTCTTTACTCCAGCTCCTACATCCGTCAGTGGGTTTTGGGGCCATGCTGGAAGACACAAGACTCCTATATTGAGCTTCGTGCTGCCTCCTCCCACCCATCTGTCTACAACTGCTAGATAGCCAACACCTAGAACACAGGAAGCTACTGAGTTTCTGAGCAACCCACTTTACACGGTGGCAAGTGTGATGAACAGTGGTTCCTTCCAGACCACAAAATTCTGGCAGTGCCCATCATTCCTGTGGAAAATGGGCTTCTTAACCATAGCAAAATAACTTCTAAAGGAAAAACTCACATGTATGCTGATTTGGTGAGAAAAAAAAAAGGTCACAATAAAAACAGATAAAGTCCTTTGGCAAAATAAAAGGACATGGGGCCTTCATCAAGAGTTATCGGTAATGACTCAAAAAAGAGGAGAATCAGTACCTTCCTATCTCTGAAGAAAGTCAACGGTATAACAGCTGAAAGCATGAAAGCCAGGGTCAATACCACCACTGAGCTGATTTTGACGAGGGCGGGACTCTTACTAGTAACGTCTAGGATACGCCCTGAAGATGGCTTCCTCCTCCCTCTCTGTATAGGTCTTAAAATCCACTAGAACACACGTTTCACAGGAAATCTCTCATTAATCCACACAGCAGAAGCATTCATTCATTATGATAAAGAAAACCTTATTAGCTAAGTATTCCATTCAGATGTTCCCCCATTGCGTGGGTAATGCCTGTTTTACATAGGAAGGAACTGTGGCTCAGGCAGCATGACTCACCTAGGACTTGGGGAAGGAGAGAGGAGACCATCCTAACAGACACAACTACTGCGAGCACATACACATTCCCGTCTAGTGCACCTGGGACAATAGGAAGGGTGTAGACAAAGGACAGCCTATACTCCCCCAGGATGAAGCTTATCCAATCTCGGTAAGAAGCATGAATATACAAACTCTTCAGCACCACCAAAGTAAAAATTCCATGAACCAACTTCTGGTTTCTGCTCCAGTGTGTAAAGAGCTTGGAAGTCATCACTCCACCATAATAATAAGCAAAAAGCTGAACACAAGGCTAAAAATGAACAACTCTTCTTAGCTGGCTCAGAGAAGCGAGATCAGAGAGCACCCTGCCACCCCCAAAACTGGAGAGACCAACAGCTGAATACAGAGAATCACAATTTACTGGAGCAACAAGCTCTGGGGAAACCCCGTCTGGGTAATGAAGCCCAAGCTGTAGGGGATGAACAGCTGGAGGTCCTGTGGACGAGCCCAAGAGATAAAGACTCCAGGGGTTTCAGCCACAGGTGGGGGGTCCCATATGTCTGTGTTTTACCTCCAGAAGCTTCACTAGGTTTCTCATTGTGAATACTGCGAGACAGATCCCTTCCAGCTTCCAGCAGGGGGGGGAAAGGCAAAGGAATCATTTTGAAATATGCTAGAGCATTCTGTTTTTTGTTTTTAAATTTACTTATTTGACAGAGAGAGACACAGTGAGAGAGGGAACACAAGCAGGGGGAGTGGGAGAAGGAGAAGCAGGCTTCCTGCTGAGCAGGGAGCCCGATGTAGGGCTTGATCCCAGGACCCTGGGATCATGATCTGAGCCAAAGGCAGATGCCCAATGACTGAGCCACCCAGGCGCCCCCAGAGCATTCTGTTCTTAACAATGCCTGCCCTCAAGGGAAACTATTCTACCACAGCTAACCTACTGGGAGTTTATCAGATCCTAACTAACCTGGGGAAAGGGAAATAGTCAACTTCAGCCTGCCCCTAGCCCTACATGGAGGAAGGGAACTAATCTTTTTTAATCACCTCTAGCCACCTAGTCCCACCTCTGTGGGAGAGAAACTGAGAAGCATTTGTGAAGGTGACAGCCCAGGACACAAACCTATTATAGGAATATCAGTGTCCCCTCTACCCTCTAGAACTTAACACCACATCACTAAAGCCCTATTTCCTGGAGTTCCTTTCACCTAGCACATCATACCCAGTGTTGAAGAAAACCTTACAAGGATAATAAAAAGCTAAAAAAACATAGCTTGAAGAGAGACAAAGCAAGACTCAGATATGGCAGGGATGTTGGAATTATTATACCAGGAATTTAAAACAACCATAATTAGTATGTTAAAAGCTCTCATGGAAAAAGTAGACAACATGGAAGAACAAATGAATAATGTAAACAGAGAGATGAAAATTGTCTTAAAAAATCTTAAAGAATTACTGGAGATCAAAAACACTGCAACAGAAATGAAGAATGGGTCTGATGGACTCATCAGTAAACTAGACACCACTAATGGAAGATTCTTTGAGTCTGAGGATAAGTCAGCAGAAACTTCCAAACGGAAAAGCAAAGATTAAAAAAAAAAAAAAAACCTGAAAAAAATCAGAACAGAGTACCCAAGAAATGGTGGGCAACTACCAAGAGTGTACACACACAGGTAATGGGAATACCAGAATGAAAAGAATGAGAGACAGGAATAAAAGAATTATTCGAAGTGATAATGACTGAGAATTTTCTCAGATTAATGTTAGACACGAAAACACAGCTCTGGGAATCTTACAGAATACCAAGCAGGATAAATAACAAAAACAAACAAATAAACAAACAAACAAAAACACAAAAACAAAAACTATACCTAGACATAGCACATTCAGACTGTAGAAAATCAATGATTTTTTAACAACTCTTGAAAGAAGACAGGAGGTGGGGAATAGCTTTAGAGAAACAAAGATTAGAATTCTATCTAACTTCTCATAAACCATGCAAGCAAGAAGAGAGTGGAATGATGTAACTAAGTGCTGAGAGAGAAAAAAAAATGCCAACCTAGAATTCTATACTCTGTGAAAATAATCTTCAAAAGTGAAGGAGAAATAAAGACTTTCCCAGACAACAAAAATTGAGGCAATATGTTGCCAGTAGACCTGTCTTGCAAGAACTATTAAAAGAAGCTCTCCTGAGAGAAGAAAATGGTATAGGGCAGATCTCCATAATGTAAATAAGAACATCAGAGAAGTAATAAGTGATGGTAAAATGACAACTTTAGTTTTCCTACTCTTATTTAGTAGGGAACAATTTGTTCAAAAAAAATAATAGCAACAATGTATTTGATTATGTATGCTTATGTACATGTCTATGTACACATATATATGTGAAATGAAGGACAGCAATGATACAAAGAGCGAGAGGGAAGAATTCTTAATATTTTGTTATAAGATACATTAACTGTGAAGAGGGATAGTGCTATTTGAAATTAGAGTTGGATTCATTGTAAATACATACTGCAAACTCTTGAACAACCACTAAAAGTGAAAAAATAGGAGAGAAAAATGGAATTATAGGGGCGCCTGGGTGGCTCAGTGGGTTAAGCCGCTGCCTTTGGCTCAGGTCATGATCTCAGGGTCCTGGGATCGAGTCCCGCATCGGGCTCTCTGCTTAGCAGGGAGCCTGCTTCCCTCTCTCTCTCTGCCTGCCTCTCCATCTACTTGTGATTTCTCTCTGTCAAATAAATACATAAAAAAAAAAAAAAAGAAAAATGGAATTATATAAAATGCTCAATGAAAGCTACGGAAAGCAGAAGAACGTGAAGACAAAAATAAGAACAAAACAAGGGCAAGTAATAGAAAAGAGTAATAAATATGGTATATATCAAGACAGCTATATTAACAACTACTTTAAATGGCAATAGTCTAAATATACAATTAAAAGACAGTGACTGTCAGAACCGATCAAACAAGACCCAACTGACTATATGTTATCTACAAGAAATCTACTTCCAAAACAGAACGCACTAAACCCAGATGGGTTCTCTGGTGAAATCTATCAAACATTTAAGGAATAAACCATACTAATTCTCTATAATCTCCTTCAAAATATAGATGCAGAGGGAATACTTCCTAATTCATTCTATGAAGCAAGCATTATCCTAACAACAAAGCCAGACAAGGCCATTACAAGAAAATAGCAAACCAGTATCTCTTATGAATATAGATGCAAAAATCAATAAAATATTAGCAAATTAAATCCAACAGTGTATAAAAAGAATTATACCTATTAAGTAGGATCTAACATATGCAAGGCTGGCTCAACATGTGAAAATCAATCAATGTAATCCCCTTGACAAAATCCAACTCATTCATGATAAAAACTCTCCACAGACTAAGAACAGAAAGAAAACTTCTTCAGCTTGATAAAGAACATCTACAAAAAACCTGGAGCTAACTTCATACTTAATGGTGAGAAACTAGAAGCTTTCCTACTGAGATCAGAAATATGGCACCACTTTCCAACACCATTCTAGAAGTCCCAGTTAATGCAATAACAATAAGACAAGGAAACAAAAAAGTATAATACAGATTAAGAAGGAAGATGTTTGCAAATGATTTGACTGTCTAAATAGAAAACCTGAAAGAATAAAAAACTCCTAGAATTAATAAGTAATTACAACAAGGTTGCAAGATACAGGGATATTATACAGAAGTCAATGGTTTTCTTATATATGAACAACGAACAAAGGGAATTTGAAATTAAAAACACAATACCATTTACTTTAGTGCCCCCCCCAAATGTAAATACTTTGGTATATACCTAACAAAACAGGCATAAAACTTATATGAGCAGAACCCTAAATCTGATGATAAAAATAAAAAGAACTTTAAATAAATGGAGAGATTCCATGTTCACGGGTAGGAAGCCTCAATATTGTCAAGATGTCATTCTTACCACCTTGATCATAAATCTGTCATAATCTACATCCCAGAAAGTTATTCTGTGAGTGTCAACAGATTCTAAAGTATATGAGAGGCAACAAACAAACAAACTGAATAACCAACACAACATTAAAGAGAAAGAACAAGGTAGGAGGCCTGATGTTAACCGAATTCAAGAATTACCATAAAGTAATGAAGACAAAGTGGTAACTGGAAAAAGAACAGGGTAATACAGAAATGGAACAGAATTGAGAGTCCAGAAATTGACCCACATAAATAGAGTCACTGATCTTTGGCAAAGGAGCAAAGGCAATACAATGAGGCAAAGACAGTCTTTCCAACAAATGGTGCTGGAACAAGTGCACGACCACAGGCAAGTAATAAATCAATCAATCAGTCAATCAATCAATCAATCAAGACACAAAACTTATACATGGATCACAGACCTAAATATAAAACCAAATTATTATAAAGCATATGAAACATAATATAGGGAAAAAAATCTAGGTGATCTCTGGTATGGTGATGGCTTTTTATATAAAACATCATAGTCGTGATCCATGAAAGAACTGATAGAGCTAACCTTCATTAAAATGAAAGTTATCTGTTTTGGGAAAGGCACTGTTAAGTAAATGAGAAGACATGCCAAAGACTGAGAAAAAATATTTGCAAATGACATATCTGATGGAGGACTATTATCCAAAATATACAAAGAGTGCTTCAAATTCAATAAGAAAATGAGCAATCCACTTAAAAAAATGGTTGAAAGACCTGAATAGATACCTCCCCAAAGAAGATAAACAGAGCATAAATGAATATATTAAAGAACTCAGTATCATAGATCACTAGGGAAATGCAAATTTAAACAATGAGATTCTACTTCCCACCTATTGTAATAGTCCAAATTGAAAACACTGAACACCAAATGCTTCCAAAGATGTGGAGCAACAGGAACTCCTTCACTGCCGGTGGGAATGCAAAATGGTACAGCCACTTTGGAAGACAGTTTGGTAGCTCCTCACGACACTGCACATAGTCTTGCTATATGGCCCAGCAGTCTTACTCCTTGGTATTTAGCCCAATGAACTGAAAACGTACATCTACACCAACACTTGCTGCACACAGCTCTTTACTGCAGTTCTATCCACAACTCCCAGAGCTTAGAAGCAACCGGGAAGTCCTTCAGTAGGTGAATGGATCAACTTTGGTCCAGACAACAGAATACTAGTCAGTGGTAAGAACAAATACACCAATGAGCCACGAAAAGACATGGAGGAAGCTTTGTTACGTATTACTACGTGAGACAAGCTGATCTGAAAAGGCAACATACTGTATGATTCTAAACATATGACATTCTGGAAAAGGCAAAACTATGGAGACAGGAAAACGATCCGTGGTTGTCAGGGACTGTGGGGAGGGAGGGACTAAAGAATCAGAACATGGAGGATGTTTAGGGCAGTGAAGCCATTCCATAGGTTACTAAAATGATGGATTCACATCCCCATACATTTGTTAAAACCCATCGAGTGTACACCATCAAGAGTGAATTGTAATGCGAACTATGGACTCCGGGGGACTGTGACGTGTCAATGCTGGTACCCTGATTGTAGCAGTGGACCATCTGCTAGGATATACTGACAGTGGGGCAGGTGCACCGCATGTATAGGGCCTGAGATATATGGGAATCTCTGTCCTTTATGCACAAGTTTGCTATGAACCGAAAACTGCTCTAAAAACTAGTCTTCTAAAAAAATTTGTGAACTGATATATTATCCTGTGTTTTCTATCTTATTCTGTTTTTTTTTTTTTTTTTTTTTTTAATTTCTTTCAACAAATTCTGGTCATCTCCTAGGAAACTTATTTTACCAGCCACTAATGGGCTGGAAGGAAGACCCCCAAATTGCTATAGGGCAGTGTCTCCAGCGGCCCTATGAAATCCATTCTCTATCCCGCAGGCTCCAGTGGCCACAGTCGGCTCATTCAGTTTCTGAGCAAGAGGACTTCCCAGCCACCAGCCACCAGCCCAGGGGGGGATGGGTTCCTGAGGACAGCTGCAGTACCTGGAGGGAGGGTCTCCATGCTCTGTGCTTTCTCATCCCCGTTGCTGTGATGAAGGTCTTTCTTTTTAATTGGGTCAATTTCATTCCAGTCCTCCTAAGGGGAACAAAGACAGCATATGAGTTGATCAGTTTCTCAAGCATATCTGTATTCACCAGTTCAATCAACAGTAAGTGGGAAGATGTCTATGGGCCCTGGGGATGCAAATGATGAGGGAGAGAGAATTCCCGTCTCCAGGACCTGCATCCCAGGACTTCTCAGACACTGGTGACATGAAGGGACAACAGTATGGGAGTGGCCTTTTCCAAGGAAGGATTTCTACTTCCCTCTTCATTTTAATATTTGCACTGCCTAAGTGTGGGAAGAAAATACTCCGGAAATTCCCAGGGCTCTGTGGATCTGCGAAGGTAGGGAAGGGAGATGGGGAGAGTAGATTAAATAAAATAATTCAATAGTGGTTAAATTAAAGCCATTAAAATCAGGGTAGCTCTCCAGACATCTTAAGATGGTTTAAGGACACCCTAGGACGCAAATTCTCCCTCCAGGCCCCTCGGAGCCCTCCTCTGAGGTTGCTAAATGATTTAATTCCACTGAGCAACAGTGGAGGGAAGAGGAAGGGCCAGCCAAGCTTTTCCTAGGGCTCACTCTAATAAGACTGCCAATAGAACAGAGCTGTAAATTAAGGGTTTAATGTGAAACCAGAATAAGATATAAGCTCTGGCTGAATTTATTCAGCTCATCTGGACCAACAATTTACTCTAATCCATCAACATTAAATCAAACTAAAAAACATCGCCATGACCACAGAGCTAAATATATTTCGCAACCACTTGGAATCCGATTTCGGCAAATCGAGTAAGAAAGCCTTCTGTATATAACCCAGATCAGAAATGTCCCATGGCTAGTCATTTTCCTACCCAGACTTCTGCGAGCCCAGCATTGTCGACTGGGCGTGCCCCCCAGCAGAGGCCACCTGCACCATCCGCAGCGTTAAGCCCTCCCCTGGGGGAGAACAGACCACTTCCAAACAGGTCTGTCCAGCTAGCATTCCTCTGGGCCAGCACGGGCTGCGTGTTGTGCAAAAGCTGACCACCGGAGACATTTTGGCTCTTCAAAATGTAAAGTGAGATCTTCAAGGAGGGCAATCCCTGGGGGCTGGGCCAAATCTGACATTTTCTCCAAATGCAACTTACTCTGCCAATCATCTGCATTTTTACTCAAACGGTACAGTAATCAAAGAGAAACCATGCCTAAGCTTCTCCCTCTTGAAGCCAGCTTTCCCTTCAGCAGCTTCTTTGGGGATACAGCTGGCTTGATCACCATGGAAATGATGGGTGGGGCACCCAGGAGGATGACCCCACTGCAGAAAGAGGGGGCAGGTGAGGAACCCTCATGCCTTGGCAGTCCTAGCCCCACCCAGCCATCACAAGGCCTTTGTCCTTCAGGTGCCCCAATTGCTGGGACTTTTGAAGATTTTACCCTGCATTTTAACAAAGGTATTAAAATGCATCTGTGTCCCAATTCAAGTATTCTTTTGCTGCAAATTTTTTTTCAAAGGTATTCATAAATTGGCTTTTGAGATTATCTGGTTAAAAATAAACTTTCGGTTTACTACCTGCTATGATTTCGCAGCAAGCCTGGCAAACGCATGGGAAGGAGAGAATCTAACCTACAACCTTGACAATATATGGAAACATGGGGATACAAATTCAGTAAGTAATGAAGTAACCAGAGTCACGCTGTGCAGACTTTTAATTAACCATTATTAATTCTTACTTTGCAGCTTGCTTATAGCATTCCGTGGCTAATAACTTTTTTCCCCCACGGGCATTACACTAGCTAATGGATCAAACCATTTAACCTTGTACTTGAACAAAATCGAAAGTGAAAGTTGCTCATGGGGCCAGTGCCTTACTTTCCACGTGTGAGAACCAAGGCACCGGCTATATGGTTCGCAGAATCAACACTGGGGTCAGCCATCCATGCTTCTGTGGAAAGTAAGTGCTTCCTTCTTCCCACAGGCGGGACCGACTAGTCCCCATGCAATACTCCTTAACCTCCCCTCCTGCTGCTGATCCAGCACCCCCACCAAAAAGCCAGAGCGGGAGCCCAGAACGCGCCGAGAGGCTATGTCCCGCGCGGGTGAAATGATGCTGAGCCCCGCTGACAGATCCCTACTGTGCATCATGTGCTCTCGTCCCTGCCACGGCCACCCGGCTGCTTACAAATCCTGTTTCACGAGGGGCATGTGGAGATCAGCAAACCTACACAGCCTGCCCACGGCGGTCACACGGAGAGCGAGAAGCTAAAGTTGGCTTCTTCCCAGTCGGGACTCCATTTAAACCAAGTGACAAGAGCCCGAGTCTCACAATATCACACGACCCCAAGGATACGTTTCTAGGAGGTCTTTCTCAAAGGACTCTTTTACCCTGGACTCCTGAGTCAAGAACTGAGAATGACCATGGTAAGCGCCTGCTCCTAGAGGAGAGTGAGGAGCTAGAGGGAGAAAAGGACCCGCCAAGGCTGCTAAAACTCAGAGTGCTTGGGAGGTGCCGAGCCCCACTCTAGACACTGCACACACCCTGATCTTCCGCACGGTCCTCTGGATAGCCCCATTTTACAGATGAGGAGGTTGAGGCACTGAGAGCTTACGTAGCACAAAGGACACAACAAGGCTAGATTCGAACCTAGGGGATTTAGTATTGGCTCCGTGGTCTCAATCATCTACTGTACTACCTTTAGATAAAACATCTTCCCCCTCTACCAAGCAGACATACACAAGTAAAGCAAAACAACGTATTAACCATGCATCTCACATATGTCTGCTCACTGTAAATGCCTGATCGTTCAGATCACTGACTGGTTCACTGCCTGAGACAGCGGCTGCCTGTGTAGGACCTGCCACCTGTCAACAGCTCACCCTTCCAGACACCTGTCATGTTCCACTCTTTCCCATAACCCTGACCCATGGCCTTTGCTGGATGGAAGACAGTCTCCAGAGACATGGTGGGGACCAGGCGGCTTTACCTTGGCCAATCGTGCCTGATGGGGTGCAGACAAGCATCCAACGATGATGGCACAGGGTCACATACCCTGAAGACTGCGGGGGCAGGGCAAGCTGGGGGTGTCAAGAAGGCTCTGAGAATCCTGTATGCCAGAAGCGACACCTTGGCAGAGATCTGAGGGGGTCAAGAATTGACCTGGTGAGATGAAATGATGGGGGTGGGGGAGATGAAGGTCGTGACAGAGGGAACAGCGTGGAAGATAGAAAACAGACACGGACGCGGCAAGATACTGAGACTTAAGACTTGGTTCCAGAAACATCGCTTTGGCTGTAGTGTAGGGAGCGCATGGAGGGGACAGAAGAGAGGCCAGGGGGCCAGTAGGGCAATGCAGCAAGGGACCGTGGTGAGCTTCTCGGATCTGGGTCCCAGAGATGCGGAGAGGAGGTCAGCACAGCCGTGGGGCAGGGATTGGAAGGGGAGAGCAAGAAGGAAGGAAGGAGTCAGAGCCGCAGGTTTCCTGCATGTTTGGACAGGAGGGTCACTCCTGCTGAGGAACACGAACAAGTGGTGTGGGAGGGGTAAGGAGCGGCGCCGGGAAAGAGGGACGAGTCTGCTTGGGAAATTTGGGGGTTCCTGCGAGATACCAAGAGGTAGCTGGCAAACACAGGAAGACACATGGTTGCAGCTTTGGAAAAGCAGGAGACCACGGAAGCTGCTGGTGAGTGTGAGGGAGCATCCGGGAGGGGTGGGCCGAGTGAGAATGGGGTCCCAGACCGGGGGGCAGGGGATGCCAACACCTTAGGGGCAGGCAGGACACGCGGCGTGTTGGGAAGAGCTGGGACCCGGGAGCTGGAGCCTCGGGGTCTAGCCACGGGGGTCTGAGGAAGCCACCAGCCTCTGTCCACTGGGCCACCGGGCTGAAGGTTGCACAGTTCCTGCTGGCCCTAAGCATTCCTGGGGACCAGATGGAGCCAGCACCTTCTTATACATTCTACCGATCACACATACATTTGGTGTCCGAAAGCACTTGAGGTCCCTGGAGGGCAGGAGGGCTCCTAGGGTGGCAGTGCTCCTGTAAGTTTCCTAACAACAGAGCTGGGAAAAATCGCCCCGCTGCTCGCTCAGACGGATCGGCCCGGCCTCGTCCACTCTGCAGAGGAAGCATTTCCTTAGAGCAACTCTCCGCCATACAGCCACATACACTGGAGGACTTATGTACACCCGCGGAGTCTCGCTTCACAGGGGAACGTGTGGGACGGACACTCGGAGAGGCCTCTCATGCCCAGGCCCGCCGACAGCCAAGACGTGCCACCAACTGATCCGTCTGTCTGTTCCCCGGTAAGAGCAAACGACGCGGTGGCAGACAGGTCCTCTTCCCAGCGGCACAGGTACACTGCTGAGATGAGAGGAGCAATGACGTGAGGGTCGCCGGGTCAGGAGTTGCAGGGGATCCAGAGCCTGCGATCTGGCCACCCTGCTCTGCCCAGGCCGCAGCCCATCTCCACACCGTCCCCTCCCGCCCTCCGTGGGGGGCTGTGACACCGCATGCACAGTGACTAGCCCGCAGACAGCCCATGCTGCTGACCAGCGTGGGCAAGGGTGGGCTGGGTGGTTCTGGCCCCACCCGGGGCGCTGGCCGGGATGTCTGAGCAGAGGCCGGCCGACCCCACCAGCCACCGCGGAGCCGAGGAAGCCGCCACCCCCACCCGACTTTGCCATTTAAAGCACACCACGGGGATGACCTGCAGGGCCTCGCCCGAGGCACGAGACCGTCTGGGCCCTCTTAGTGGGCGTGTGAGCCAGAGTGAGCGCAAACCCAATTTCCTGTCCTCCTACTTACTGACCGACCTGCGCTCGCAGCCTCCTACTACTTGTACTTGAACTCGGTGAGTTCTTGTACAGTCTGCACAAGCTCGAGATGAGCACTTTGCCCGCACTGTTCCTACAAACGTGCCGGACAGACAGGGTCTATTATCGCCTGGAGCACAGATGAAATTAAATCAGGCCGGGAGACGGATCCGATGGAAGGGAAGGGCTGAGCGACGTCTGTTGACCTCCCGCAATTAGAGAGCACGACGGCCAAAATCATCCTTTTCCCAAAAAGATAAAAGAACGAGTTTTAATAAAACGGTGTTCCTTTCAGAAACAGTAGCTCCAATAGGTTGGCTGACTGAGTAGTTACGAAAATTAATTAAGTGTAAATACAGCTTTAGTTATTAAAAGACGGTTCTCCCACCATATTCCCAGTCTGATCGATCTGTGCTTCAAAACAAGAAGAGATAAATACCAAGTGGGCTCGGCTTTTGCCAGAGACAGACGTCAGTGTGCGGAGGTGGGTGAGGAGGCAGAAGGGCCCGAGCAGGGGGAGCAGAGAGGGTCAGCCTTTCACCTGCGAACAGACTGTCATCGGCGCGTTCAGGGCGCTGTTTCATCCCTGTTTCCTGCCCCAGATGAGAAAAGCAACCCAGAAGGGCTAAGTGACTTATCGTGTTATCAACCACTGCAAAACAAGCTCCCTCCAAACCGAGAGGCTCGAAACAAGGAACATTTATTATTTCCCAGCATGTCTGAGAGTCAGGAATCCGGGTGGGTCTGGCTCATGGTCGCTCGGGAGGCTGCCATTAAAAGATGTCAGCCGAGGCTGCCACTGTCCTAGGGTCTGAATGGGCTGAGAGGCTGTTGCCAAGATCATTCACTCACACAGCTGCTCGTTAGTGGCCACAGTGCCTTACCACGGAGTCACACGTGGGGCTGCTTGAGTGCCCACACAACATGGCAGCTGGCCTCCCCCAGAGGAAGAGATCTGATAAGACAGGAAGGCTGGGGGAGACAGAGGGAGAGGGGCAGACAGCAGGACTCCTTTCATAGCTTGGTCCTAGAAACCAGATGCCATCATTCTGTTGACTAGAAGGAGCGCCTCACTACGTCCAGCCCACAGTCAAGGGGAGAGGAATGAGATCCCGCATTTTGAGGAAAAGACTGCCAAACAATCGGTAAGGATTGTTTGGTGGTTCTAAAACCACCACGTGTGTGAGTGGCAGAGACGAGGCAAGAATATTCCATGGGGAGACAGGACACTGCTGGGACCCAGTCAGTCAGTTACCCACACATGGGAGCCGCGAAGGGTCGGGGGTCCAAGAGATGAGTCACGGCAGGGTCAGGTCAGCCCAGTAAAAAATGTTACTTCATTTCACATTGACCTCTTGTCTATGGGCCAATATACAGACTAACACCACTTGTAGTAACATGTTTGAATCATGAACCACAGCCGAAGCAAACAGGCTTACACACGTAA
This sequence comes from Mustela erminea, assembly GCF_009829155.1. Taxonomy (NCBI): domain Eukaryota; kingdom Metazoa; phylum Chordata; class Mammalia; order Carnivora; family Mustelidae; genus Mustela; species Mustela erminea. The sequence goes on along the minus strand of NC_045627.1, from coordinate 1,301,902 downwards.
AACAGATGATGAAGGTCGGGGTATACTGCGGACTCAGCAGAGGCTGTCTCCATAAATTTTAAACGGCTAACATTGTATTTGTTAGCAGAGATAAAAATATCACGGTGGAAGGAAAAAAGAAAATAAATAGGTTGTTTTTAATCTCCCGTTACTGAAATATATTTTGTCACTGTTAAATTATTTCAGCCGACTAGACCATATGCTCAGAGACAGATGAAGTAACCAAAAATACCATCTGAATGACTACTTGATTTTTTCCTCATCAACTGTCTACTTCCCACTGTTACTTAATGACTGTTTAGCGATCATGACCACCACAACCCAGCCGTACAGGAATACTCGAGTTCCATGAGGGGAGGGGGGAAGCCAGGTTGCCAGATCTGTTAAAAAGATGTGATCATTTATATTTCCACAGCCCACTAAATTGTTTACTTGAAAGCAAATTGTTTAAAGAGCAGACTTCGTTTCCTGCTAAAGACCAGGACCTCCCAAACCCCAGCACTCTCACGATGAACTGAGCCAGAGACAGAAGGACTATTTACTGTTTCTAATTCTTCAGGGTGGGTATCCCACCAGATTAGCACAGAGGAATAATTCCTAGGTCTTCTTACGAGAGGACGAAAAAACCTGCTGATATAAGGTGTCACTGATGAAACTTTATGTTCCAGACAGGGTGTGTGACCCATTAAGAAAATGATAAATTAATTTCAACTCACTGGGAAACAGAACACTCAGGGGAAGCCTCCTTAGCTAGGCTAGGAGTCAAGTCACTGTGAACCATGACCAAACTTCGGTTAAAACCAGAAGCCTCTACCCTACAAACACTGACATCAATGCATTTATAAAAGAGATGGTTTCTAGAACACTGTATATCAACTATGCTTAATAACTTCTTTTTAAATCAAAGCAATGAGACATGAAAATAGATGGGGGGGACAAAAGATTTCTACTTCTAAGTAAGAGTTCCCACTGAAAACCTGAAGAGTATTCTATTCCTTCCTAATCGTCATCAGAACAGGAAGGGGACGTAATATACTGTAGAGACCAGAACAATGCTGGCTCAGTCACTCGACCATTTCTGAACACGCATTTTGTACACACGCACCAATGAGAATCCCTGACGCCGTATTTCATCACTTGGGGAAAGCAAGTCAAACAAGCTGGATGAGGAGGAAAAGCTCAGGGGACCTTCCAAAGGCAGCCTCCTGACAGTTTCCATAACCTTTATTCAGGTTAACTATCAAAAGATAGGAAGCAGGGGCCTGGGTAGCTCAGTGGTTTAAGCGTCTGCCTTCGGCTCAGGTCACGATCACAGAGTCCTGGGATCGAGCCCCGTGTCAGACTCCCTGCTCAGTGGGGAGCCTGCTTTTCCCTTTCCCACTCCCCCTGCTTGTGTTCCCTCTCTCGCTGTATATCTCCCTCCATCAAATAATAAATAAAATCTTAAAAAAAAAAAGACAGAAAGGCCAAGTCTCCTGGCTTTCTCCAAGGCTGGTCCCTGCCCCAGCATGGGGATGAGAGTCAAAACGGGCATTTTTCAGAAGCTCCCCAGGCAGCTCTAATGCACAGTCAGGGTGGAGAACCATTAGCTTCACTGAGGTACTTACAAGTTTTCCCACTCATTTCTTTAGCCGAGTTCACGAAACTCAGTGCTGCTAAAATGTAAGGGGCAAATTTCTACTGCAGGTTCAAGTCACAGGCTACTTCATACATAATCACTGGCTCACAAATAAAGAAATACAATATGATAAAGGTCACTGTTTTGTTTATGGTCCAGTGGAGTCTCAGAGAAACGTGGGCGGGTGAGAAATATCACGGGGCTACCCTTTATTTGGGAACTATGACGATCAACTGGACTGAAGTCATGAGCTTTTCAACTGGCTTTTTAGCTTCTCTAACATGCAGAGGGCCAGGGCCGCCAGACTGAACACTCACTCCATACATAGTCAACTGCCTGTCAAAAATCTTCCGTTGGAAGCCCTGTGGCCACGTGCAGATGAAATGTCCATTGGTGACCCCGCCCACTCAATCCAGAAACTCTGGAGCCTAAGATGCGAAGAGGAAAGGTTTGGGATGGGTCATGGGCAGGGCAAATGGACCCTGGTCCCTATCACCTTGAGCAGCTCAGGGCCCTCGAGTTTCTAATACGCAACACAGAAATGTAAAGACCTCTCTATCCCACCCCACAAGATCTAACAGGGCTCCAGTGGACTGTAAGGCATTAAACAAGTTAGACACCAAGTCCCATCACTGAGAACATCACACTTGCCTTCTTCCAATCGGAGGGACCTGCCTTCGCCCCTCTTTCTCCTTCATTACTCAGGCTACTGAACATCCTCCTTCCTCCCCGTCATTAGCTCGTTCACTGACTTGCTAACATGTAGACATGTTACTTCTGTGATTTTCCTTCCCTAAACCCCAAACCTCAGTCTCATCATGAAGAAAACACTAGATAAATAAACACTAGATAAACCCCAAATGCGGGATTTTTTTTTTTTTTTTTTACCAAATCCTTGACCAGGACTCTTCAAAACCACCAAGGTCATCAAAAACAAGGAAGGCTGAGGACCGTCATGGCCCAGGGGAGCCAAAAAAAAGATTGGACAACCCATTGTAACGTGGGATCTGGGCAGGTACTGGAAAAGAGAAAGAACATTAGGGAAAAACTCAAGAAATCTGAATAATGTAGGGACTTCAGTTTATAATAATGGATCGGTATTGGTTCTTTAATTATAATGCATGTACCATACTAATTTGAGATAGTCCCCACAGGGGAAACTGGGTACAGGGTATATGACAATCACTGCACTTGTGTTCCCAGTTTTTCTGCAAATCTGAAACTCTTCTAAAAAAGTTAAAAAAAACATCTTAAACTAAATGCGTGCATAGATCTTATTTACATAAAAGGAAAATAATTACATTAAACACTGCTGGTCCAACATCTGTCAACTATGTATTTCTAGGGTGCCTGTCAATTTTTAATAGCAATTTTAACTCCACTCCCTCTCCCTGCAGGGAGCTAAGGTGTGAATCTCTTGATAAATGCTGATTTTAAAGCCAATTTTTGCAATGAGACACAGAGCCCAGGAGCAATCTATTTCACACCACAATTCTCTTTTCAAGAGCAATCAATCCACCCTAAACTCCCATGCTCACAGTAGATGACCAAAGCAGTAGGTGGCCCAGAGCGGGGGGGGGGGGGGGGGGGGGAAGCACAAGGCAGACTATTAACATGCAGCTTTTCCTCATTCCTGCTTCTAAGTAAGAGTTTATGAAGCCAGACGGCTCTCGGGCCAGGTCATAAACATTCCCAAACGCAGGAGCCGCAGGCCTCTTAATACGGAGACATGGGCTGGCAGAATTAGAGCCCATAAGTTAGCTGATCACCTGCTATTTTAAGGAGCTGTTTATGGCCTCATCTTTTATCACTTGATCTGATTCCCCCTTTTTCTTCCTGTAAACAGAGAAACAGCTTCTCCTATTGGGTGGGGGGCGGGGGGTCTCAGACAAAGCCCCTTCTTCATGGCTGCTCTCTTTCTTGTTCCGGAATTTTCAACATTAGCTAAAGCAGTTTCTCTTACTTTAGGGAAATGATGAATTGCAGCAACTTGACAAGAAAATGTCTTTTTTAACAAAACGAAAATGTATTTTAGAAAATTACTGGGATGCCTGGGTGGCTCAGTCAGTTAAGCATCTGACTCTTGATTTTGGCTCAGGTCATGATCAGGGTCATGGGATCGAGCCCAGCATCCGGGCTGTACTCCAGGGAGTCTGCTTGAGAGTCTCTCTCTCCCTCCGCCCCATCCCCAGTCACGCGCCCACGCCCTAAATAAAATCTGAAAAATAAAAGAAAATTATGTTCCCGTGACTTTTGCAAAGACCAGTTGTCTATTAAAGTTAGGAAATCCTGATTTCCAGTAGACGAGAAAAAAGTGGGAACGGAAAGGTTACGGAGGCAGGTGGCACGGCACGGTGTGCAGCAGCCGGCAGGGACAGACAGGTGGCATCCCGGTCAGCCTTGTCCGGCCGAGATTCCCCCCTCACCGCTACGTCCCACACCCCTGCCACTGCCCCGCCTTCCCCCACCACAGTGGCCACCAGGCTTCCTCCAAGCTCGGCAGCACCCTGACCTGGGTGTCGATACCCTGGCAGCTTCGGCTCCCGGATGTATCTCATCTCGCAGAACCGCGCCCCAATGCTCCCCTGTCATCAGCAGGTGCCGCCCCCTGGCCCATTTGCTGAACCATTTACGACTGGTTCCTTCCTCGCTCAGCTCTGTAACCACCGGAGTCGGAACTCTCTTAGGGGAAATCCTCCATGGACATCAGACCCATTTTGAATGGGTCCTAGAATGATATGCTAAGGGCTCCAAGGGGGCCTGGGGTTATGAAGTAAATGGAGAATTTGAAATTATGTTTCCTGCCTCCTCCTTATGGAATCACAGGTCATCAGAGTCAGAAATCACCGGTAGCCCAGGTCAGGGACAGCTGGCCAGGTATGAGCGGGAGGGATTCTCTCCTGTTAAAGCCTCACCCACACCAAGCACGGCGGGCTGGTCTTCTCTCACTGACTCCTGACTGCCCAGCGAGCGGGACATAGCCATTCTGCCCCCAGCCCCGGGTTCCCCTTATAGTACATTCCCCGTGCCCCTCGACGGAAGTTCTCTCCATCCAAGCACAAATGAGGTTTCCATTCCCTTTTCTTTGGGGCCAATTAAATTCAGAGAGATCTGATGTTGGAAAAAGGAAAGCAGGGGAGAAGTGAGGGGAGAGGAGGCGGTTCCCCCAAGCTGCCCTGGGAAAGGCGGCACGGGGAGCCAAGCCCTGCACACCGCCACAACCAACGCCAAGACCGGGCAACCTGAATGCTTGGAAAACATATCATGATTCATGTCAAGAACAGTAGGTAGATGACGGGGACCCACATGGGTCTTTTTAGAAAATCAGTGCATGTGGCTAGAGGACCAGAGACATCACGTGTGAGCCACAGCTCGGAAGACGCACGTCATGGGCAGTGAAGGCAAATGAGCCCAAGAGCATCTCAGTGAGAGAGTGGGAAGGAGTCTTCGGAAGTTTCTAACAAATGAGTAACAGCAAGCGGAACGATGCAGCATTTACCTAGAGTAATTTAAAATTCACTGTTCTCATTAACATTCCCTTTATCTGGGGTTCGATGCCTCTCTGCCTGACCTGTGAACACCCCCAAAACCCTAGAATGGTTGCCCGAAATCTGCTTTTCTCACCAGGCTCTCATTTTGTTAATCCCAAGTTTTTCTTTCACAAAGCACCGTCCATCATTAGCCCATTTTATAGACAAGCAAATATGGGGGGAAAGGTGGTTGACGCGAGACCCCTCCAGACTCCCCTCAAACAGTGTTTCTTCCCGGAGCTCCAGGCTCTTTTCTTAAGACGTTACTTCCATCAGGTCACAGAAGCCATGCGGAGCATTCACATCCATCCCCTGGTGTGAGGGGTTCCGCAGCAATACTCTGCCCTCAAGGACAGGGAAAGCCCAGCCCAGCTGGGCAACATCTGCTGGCACGTTCCATGGGGGCTGGTTGCCTCCGGAACCTCCCTCCCTCCTGTGTTTTGTCCTGGGACAGGATGGACAGCTCTGGTCAGGGACAAGCTGTTTGATCCCTCGACCCCGTCACATTTATTTACACGTCCATTCTCTGCCTCCAACAGCTGGGACATTTTCCACACTATTCCAGTATGTGGTATTACAACACGGGCTGCAGATGTTCCACTCTCTCTCTCTCTCTCTTTTTTTTTTTTTTAAGATTTTATTTATTTATTTTACAGAGAGAGATCACAGGTAGGCAGAGAGGCAGACAGAGAGAGGGGAGAAGCAGGCTCCCTGCTGAGCAGAGAGCCCGATGTGGGGCTAGATCCCAGGACCCTGGGATCATGACCTGAGTGGAAGACAGAGGCTTAACCCCCTGAGCCACCCAGGCACCCATGTCCCACTCTCTTCTTAAAGAGCAAAAGGAGAGACTGTAAATTAGTCCAACCTGACGGGGAAGCAACTGGGCACCACATATCAAGAACCAGGAAGACACTTACAACCTTAAGCTGAGAAACCGCATTTCTGTGAGCGTATCCTAATGAACTCACCAGGAATAAGGAACAAATCTTAGACACAAATGTTGCAGCATTGTGTCTAAGAAAAAAAAAAAGAAAAGGACGTATTCACCAATAAGAGATTGGTTAAATTATGTTATAGCCCCTCAAAAGAATATTATACAACCATTAAAAATTATAATTATAAGGATCACACAGCCATATGCAAATGCTTATAATATGTTAAACGAAAAAGCAGGAAACAAAATTTTATGTACACGATGAAACAACTATAAGAAACGACATAGCCATATGGATTAGCCTGGAGTGAAACGCACTAAAATAAAAATGGTTGTGGCAGAGTGAAGAATAATGAGTTTTGTCTCTTCTCAAACTTTCTGGCATGTTTTTAAATTACCTTCATGAATAATAAATTTAAACACAGACAGGTTTTGAGGTTGGAACCTCAAACCTATGCACTGTTTTACATCACAAAAGGCACTGTGGCGGCTGGCTTTTATCTGGCCAGAGGGTAAGGATGCCACCCAAAATGCCTGGGGATATCTGCGGGGATACAGGAGCTGTTCCTAGAAATGGGTGTGACCTGGCCTCTGCTTTCAATGCCTGAGGTCAACACACTGTTCTAGAAGCCTGGGAGGTAGCCCCTCCCCACAAGAATGGGAAGAGTCCCTGCTGTTCTGGGGGGGGGGCGGCGGGGGGGGGGGCAGGGGCAGGGGTGTTGGCACTGCCAGTCCTATGGAGGGGCCCACCTCCTCTGCATGTATCTCTTTCCCTACTGAGTGTTCCTTCCAGAAACTGGTCAACAGAAGATTGTGTGCTTATGGCCACTACTGGCACCAACCTTCTGAATAAGGGGCATGCTGGGCCCTAACGCGCAGTTCAGAGGCAAGTTCATGCGCAGAGAGAAATCAAAGCATGGCTCTTCCCCCCGGCTGCCTGTCCACAGCCCGCCTGCCCGTTGCTCTAGTGCAGAACTAGGAGGGGATGGGAATGACAATGGCAGTGATGCCACCTCCACAGGGCAGACATTTATAGAGAGCTTCCTAGGTGCCAGGAGCAGTAGGGTCGCTACATGGACACTCTTTCTATCATTCTGGAGAGGTAGTATAAACGCCCCCATTCAAAGACAGGAAAATTGAGAACAAACAGAGAATTGAGCGTCTGTGGCAAACAGGCAGCACATCCGGGGTCACACCAGGGTCTGACCAGCCCAGGCTCCCTGCTCCATCCACACACCAGGCCAGGTCTGGGATGGCCTGGCTGACTTGGCACCCGCCAAGGTCGTTAGAATGGAAGGAACTCCAGCTCATCTAGGTAAAGCGTCCGACTCGCAGTCTGTGAGACAGGAACCGGGGATGCCCATCCTCCTCTTACTCTCATTAAATTTCAGAAAACTACAATCTTACACTAACATTCCGTTTCAAAGGCTGCTTTCCCTACTCACACGCTTTATCTCATTTAATCATAATGGGAAAGCTGGGGAGAAGGCCATCTGCGGGAGGCTTGGGCTTTGCAGGCAAATTCAGATTCCAGATTCCTGCTCTGGAGCTCACAGCAACAGGAGTCGTGTTTTCCACCCACGGCGATGCTCAAGAATTAAATGAGATAACGTGCATGATGATGATGATGATATCGGCAGGGCCGGACACACAGCAGGTTCTCAATAAAAACGAGGCCCAAGAAATCACCTGAGTTACCCATGACCTCATTGTTACTGATAACCTGTCACGAGCCTTCTGTCCACTGTAGACCTGCAGGCTGTGAGAATCAGGAATGGCCACCAAGCTGTGCCGACTACACAGAACTCATTCCAAGTGGTGCCTGTAAATCACCTCTACTGCACACTGAGGTCTGAGATATTAACCCTCTTTTATTTATTTTTTTTTAAGATTTTATTTATTTATTTGACAGAGAGAGATCACAAGCAGGCAGAGGCAGACAGAGAGAGATAGGGAAGAAGCAGGCCCCCTGCTGAGCAGAGAGCCCGATGGACACGGTCCCAGGACCCTCAGATCATGACCTGAGCTGAAGGCAGATTTAACGCACTGAGCCACCCAGGAACTCTCAACACTCTCTTTTGACATGGCTTCTTTTTTTTTTAAATGCTGCATTCCAAAGAGCCTTATGACCTGCTAATTTACCCTCTGGAGGCCAAAGATTTATGTGCCCATTGTCTTTGAAACAAGAAAGAACTAGATGCAAATCCAGTTTCTAGAACTTTCTAAATGACCATCTCTCTAATTCTTGGTAGCATTATCCAGAATGCTAGCCTCCAAGAGGATCAGAGCAGCTGTACCTAAACAGAGCAGATGCTTAGACACAGGAGCCTCACTGCAACACCTTGAGGATGTGGTGGACCAGATGTACCGACATCCGACATGCCGGAAGGAATGCACTAGGAAGTTGGCTGGCTTATGTGGCTGTGACAAACGGCAAAGTCCATCTGAGTCAAAATCAAGCAGGACATGCAAACTCACTTTCATTCCTGTGTACACAAGTTAATGCAATAGTACTAGAACCTTGAGGCTTACCAGCAAAACCAATGAACTGCGAGTGCTGGGAATTTTTAACTTTTTAAGTGATTTTGCTAGTGGGTCTGTCTTACCAAAGGTTTCTACCCCATCTTCTTCCAAAACGGATTGGGTAGCTTAAAACAAAAGACCTAATGAGCAACACAAGGGAGCTGGGACACAGAGACTGAGGAAATGGGGAAGCGAGATGCTGAGGTCGACTTGAATTTCAACTCTGAGCTTCCCAGGGACAGATGTAAAAGGAGTAACAGGAACGAACACTAGGGTGTAGTAAGCATCAGTTACCAGCTAGGAAAAATGGATACAAGTAACCTGTCAAAGGCAAAACGCCAGGTGATCCAGTCAGTGTCTTCATTCAGCCCAGATCCAAAGGCTGCCCTTCAACAAACTGCATTTTCAGCTCCCAAATGAAGTCACAAGTACCTTAAGAGAGACCTAATTTCTGCGGCAAAATCCTAAATCTATCATGAAAGTCACGGATCTGAGAAATGGCCTGCGGTGGGTTACACATCTGGGCTCCTCCTCTTGAGGAAGCTGGAGGAGAAGGGCCCTCCCCTCCTGGCCGCTGGGAGTGGCCCTGTGACCCCCTCTGGCCAATTGGATGCTGCAACCACAAGGCAAGGGGTGGGGCTTGTAAGTGCAGGTGCCTATACTTGTCCTCTCAGGACATAGCCCCAGGGGCCACCAGGCTGCAAGGAAGCTGACTGAGGTTCCAGGCACTTAAACCTGGCCATTTGGATACGGAAACACCCCAGGCCACAGCCAGTAGCACTGTGGGACACGTGAGTGAGGCCATCCCGGACCAGCCAGCCGAGCCCTCACTTGGCTGCAGGGACACACGTGAGCCCCGGACCCGGAGACACTGGCTGCAGCATTGTCCCACAGGGTCATCAGGAGTCATAAATCATTCCTGTTTAGGCCACTATGCCTCAGCAACAGATAACAGACAAGGATGTGGAATGAAATAATACAGGAAATCCTCAATGACAGCTGACAGAAAACAGGAAGCCATTTTCCATAGCTGCTGCCCATAAAACTGTGGAAGCACACGGAAGGGCCGTTCAGTCACAGGATTCTAGACAGAGCAAAGCCACTGCCGTTCACACCGTCGGGGCTAACAGCCCCCATTTGAAATATCATACATGCCCTTCAGTCAGTATGAAAAAGGATCCAGGAGAGCCAGTGCATCAGCAGGTCTGAGTTTCTGAGCTTCTGCAGCCACCTCAGATAGAGCCAGTGGATTCATTTAACAAGTCTGGTTTAGGGGCGCTTGGGTGGCTCAGTGGGCTAAGCCTCTGCCTTTGGCTCAGGTCATGATCCCAGGGTCCTGGAATCGAGCCCCACATCGGGATCTCTGCTCAGCAGGGAGCCTGCCCGCCCCCCCGCCTGCCTCTCTGCCTACTTGCGATCTCTGTCTGTCAAATAAATAAATGAAATCTTAAAAAAAAAAAAAAAAAAAAAACCAAAAAACATAACAAGTCTGGTTTAGAATGCTTACTGCAGGCCAGGTCCTTTGCTAGCCAGGAGAGATGGAGAGAGAACAGTGCATGGTCAGGGCCTGTCCTCAAGAACATCACACAGCATTCTTGCTGAGTACAAGGTGTGCCCGGTGATCGTGGGCACATCTATGCCCTCCCTCAGGCTCAGCTCTTATCTGAAGAACGGGGACAGCAGCCGATGGTCGCCATACGGGATTTCTTGCATAATACCTGATGCATACTATGTATTTAATTACCTTACTATTGTTATTAACACTGTTATTAATACTGCAATCCTGAAACTAATACAATAGCCCTCTGCTGTGATATGGAAGATGGGCTGGAGAACTCTTCATTGGGATGAAATGAGGAGGGACCTTTAGAATTTCTTTTAAAAGATTTTTATTTACTTATTTGACAGAAAGAGAGAGAGAGCAAGTGTGCACGTACAAGCAGGGGAAGGGAGAAGCAGCCTCCCTGCTGAGCAGTCAGCCCAATGAGGGCCTCGATCCCAGGACCCTGAGATCATGACCAGTGCCAAAGGCAGACGCTTAACCAACTGAGCCACCCAGGCAACTGAAGAGGGACTTTCAGATGCCAGCAGTTATCCTGGAGAAAAGAGACGAAGATCTGACCAGTGAGCAGAGGCTTAGGACACTGGCCCAGAAGATGGGGAAGAAGCACCTGGTTGGGCAGCTCCTATAAAAAGAACACACCCCAAGGGTTGTGACTTCAGCCTCCCCACACACCCCTCCAAACTCTCAGTAGTCATTCTGGGTCAAAAGGCAGGAATGAAAGGCATGTCGGCCAAATCCTCTAGAGCCAGGAATAAACTGGCAAACAGGCCTTGGCCAAGGGCTTCACAAAGCTGGCACGCTCCCAGGATTCCAGTTCCCTCAAGGCACCTTGGCCTGCCAGGTCCCTGGTAAGAAAGGGATGAAGCGAAGGGGAGGAGCACTGTTGCCGGAGCCAAGGTGCCTGCAGGTGGTGGGGAGGCTCTGCATTCCACTGCTGGGGTTGACCAACATTTCACCTGGCCTGCTCTGCAGGAGACACACAATTCCCAGCCTTTACCGTGTTCACTGGCGCAGCCCACCCCGTTGGAACCAAGATGGCCCTGGGCGAGCTGGCACCCTGAGGTCACAGCTTGTCCCACGGTTCCCTGTGGACTTGGTGTGTGATCCTGCGGCTGGCCACAGCAGTGTGGAGCCCCAGGGCCACACGCCAAGCCAAGTGACCATCCCATTCCCACTGGATAATCTGGCCCATGCGGTCCCAAGTTAGACTACAGTTCCAAATGTTTCCTTCAGACCCGGCAGAAACGCAAAACGGGGGTACAAATAAAGAAACAAAATAATCAGGTGAACTTCTCTTGCTGACCCCCCCCCGCCCAGTATCACACTGAATATCTCCCCTCTTGAGACGCTCCTAGTAAACTCAAGGGAGAGGTCAACATCTCCATAGAAGACAGTGGAATGCTTTGGCATCACGTGCAAGCACAAATCACGCGACTGGACATTTCTGCAGAGGCAGGAGCGACCCGTAGGAGAAGAGAAGACCGTTGCCCATGGAAATAAAGCATCACATGGACAGCAGCTGGACACGCAGGGTGGCTGGTGCTGGGCCCGGGCAGGGTGAGCGCGCACGTTTACGGTTTCAGAGTGCTTCTCACGAAGTTCTAGTCCAACCCCGACTTTCTGCTCCACCGGAAGGCAGTGTCAGCGCCTGGGCAGACCCACGGGATCGGCCCCTTCGCCCACTGTAGGCACGGGATGTGAGGACACACACGGCTGCCCAGGCTCCAGACCTGAGCGGCATGGGCCGGGGGGGCTCGCGGAAAGGCCACCTCCGAGGCTGGTTCTCTGTGTGGCTGCTTGCCCAGCGCTCTGCGTAGACATGAACAAAGCCATCTGGCAGCGTTCTTCCGACCAACCTGGAGGCGGCCAGTACAAAATCTTTACATGTACAAGGACAGCAGAACCCAAGAGCTCCCGAGGAAGAGTCAACCTGACTTGATTTCCCTGGAGGGAGAGAGGGTGGGAAGCTTTCCCACAGGCCAGGCCGGCTGCTGGCCGCTTCTGCTCTCCTGTGCAGGGGTCGGGAATCTCTGGCTCAAAATATTCTCCAGTGCACCCACTGCCCTGGGAGGCAAAGTCTGTGAGTGTCACTGGAGGCCTCGGCCTGCACGTCTGTACTGGGCATTTTTCTGAAACAAAAGTCTCTGGCTTCGTACCTTAGTGACCCTATCACTAGAACAGGCAGCACATGTTAGCAATGGCCTCAAGCCCCTCTCTACAATCCCTCGGCAGATCCGCTGTGCCCTGGCCTCACCCTCATGCTGAAGAGACACACTGGCCTCTGGCCAGGCCCTTATCAGTCCCCAGAGCAACCCCCAAAACGCCACCGTCATCCTGAAGGCTCACCATTTTACATCTCCTCAGCTACAAACACCATCAAGCCCCTGCAGCCAGGCTCCACTCTCCCCACCCAGCTTCCTTCACACTGACCCCCCAGCTGCCCAATTCCAGGCCTGTTCCAGCAGGTTCCCTTAGTCCCTTGACTTGGCTCATGATTTGTTCTCAATTTAGGTGCCCTTTCCTCCAGGAAACTCCTTCTAGTGTGCAGCTCTGTGAGCTGGGGCCATCGTGCACATCCGAGGACCACCGCCAGGAGCCAGACACACAGCGGCGGCGTCACCCACCGAATTCCCCCGTGAACCTTAACTTGGCTCCCCGGCTTCCCCTGATCAGCCTTCTGTCTCTGCAGTTTGCCCTTCTAGAACATCACGTGAGTGACATCAGGCAGTAAGTGGCCTTCTGGGTGCCACAGCTCGCCCACCCGTCCTCCAGCTGAGGGGTGGCCAAGTCATTTCCCGTACGGGACGAGGGTGAATGAAGCCATCAGGAACTCTGGGAGCGCACGGATTTCCACTTGCCTTGGAGAGCCACCACCGCAGGACAGCTGGGTGGCTTGGGAGCGCATGTCGGCCTTTGTAAGAAACTGCTAACCCGTTTTCCAAACTGGTTGCGCCATTTTGCCTCCCCAGCAGCACCATGAGGATTTCAGTTGCTCTATAGCCTCGCCAGGACTTGGTATCACCATTTCGGTATTCTACGAAGTCGCCTTACACAGGCGCACACGACGCTGTGTGGCTTTCCTGTCTGATGTCAGCGCGCTCACTATAGACCAGGCACCACGCTCCGTGGCTCACACCCACCTCAGTCCCTCAGTCAATGCTCATTCCAACTCTGCACAGGAAGTTCTTGCATTTTCTCTGCTTCTACCCGCAGAGCTTGAGGCGGCACGGATCCAGGGTCATGTGACTACAAAGTTCATGGCCTTCGATAAGATCTCTCCCAGGATGACTTGATGAATGCCTTCACGGATTCCCTGCCAGCTTTTGGGTTCTGGCTTCAATTTCACCTCTGGTGTGACAGTGTCTCCAAATCATAATGTAACGTAGCCAGCCCAGCCTGACCCTGCTTTCTATTGTCCTTGATCAAGTTCCCAATTACTGCATTTATCTCCAATGAGAGAACCAAAGTATTCTTCAAATAACGTGTTTCTTGTCTCCCAAACAGGAATGTTCAGTGTCCCGAGGCCAGGGCACCGGCCTTCCCAACACGCTAGAGAACTAAATAAAGCCACCAGACTCCAATGAAGGCAGGAGAGGGACTGTTCAGGGCCACCGGCCACCCAACCCCCGCATGCCAGGCCGGGGGAGAAGAACAATGGCTGTAATCCATCTCGAGGGAGCCTTTTTGTCACCCGCAGAAAGCTCCCAGTCACCTTCATCTCCTCCCACCCCACACCCCATCCTCTGTGTCCCAAGGGTCCTACCCCAGCGTGGCTCACACCGCTGGCAATCTGCACAGCCAGGGAGCCCAAGTGTGTGGCATGAATTCCACGGTGTCTCCCGATCTGACTCTCAATGCTTCCCTCAATGCTTTCCCACTGTAAGCCACTGGGGAATGTGCCTTTTTAGAGCATCCCTTCGTCCTCTGCTCAGAGCCTGAGTGCAATCTGTGGACGCTGGGGTTTCGCTTCTTAGAAGCTTCAGGCCCTCTCTTGATCTGGCCCCTGATCTAACCTCTCCTGGTCAGCACTCTGTGCCCCGGGAGACTGGGCGATTCTCGACCTTTTGTGATTTCCTCTGTCTGTGCTCTTCACTTGGGAATTCAGTCTTGGGTTTATAATCACTCTTTCTCTTGGGAACGGTCTTCAGATTACAAAAGCGTCAGACCCACAAAGCCTGGCTCTGCCCACAGGACTGCGCTGTGAGAGTCCTGCCTGATCGCCACCAGCCCGAGAGATGAGGTCCTGTGCAGTCATACACCCTACCCTTGTACCCATCATAACATGTGGGGTGGGGGGAACCGTAATGACTTATCCCCACGCATTCTGATTTCAGATCCGTTTCTGAAGTTCCTGAAATAAGCTAACATTTCTTTTTCTTAAACATCTGAGTTAATGGCCGCTCTGAAAAGCTCCTGGTTGAGTTGTAGCACTTACCGGTTCAGGGATCGGTTCAGGGATCGGTTCAGGGCCAGCCTGGCTAAAACACTGACTGGGAGTGAGAGGTGGGCTCTGAGGAGGAAGGCAGGGAGGGGCCGCTCTAAGGCACTGAGCCCAACCGCAGAGACCAGACAGAGATCCTGGACAGAGAGCCAGAGGCAGCAGGAGAGGGAGACAGAGACAGCCAGAGTTCAGCATATGCGGCCTGAAGAATCCTTGGGCAGAAACTGGAGGACCCTCTCCCCACCCAGATGTGGGGGGAAGTGACGCTCTTCGACAGGAGGGGACCCACAAATCCGGGACACTGCCTGGAAGCCAGCCATGGGCTCGACACCGAAACTCAAGCACTTAAAAGAAAAACTGAGTGGAGAGCCAACCCTACCTGGGAGAGAGCCCTGAGGTCTGGAAAAGAAAGCCCCAGAACCAGACCCCACCCAACCCAGTCTCTGAGTCCGAATTTCCCCGTTTTATAAGGGCACCATCCATGTACAGACTTTGCCTCAAAATAAGGTCACATTCCGAGGTACTGGGGGTTCAGATTCATTGTATCTTTTTGGGGGGGACGCCTCTAATACCACTTCTCCCCCAGAGATCTCACAGCGGGGGCAGAATACACAAATGGGAAGACCCAGATACCTGTCACTCAGCTGCTGGTTTCCCCACTGACCTGCAGCTATCTCTTCAAGTTCCACCAGGCTCAACACTGTTTCCTACAAAGGCGGCAAGCATGGGCTCCATACCACTAGGGGAGAGCTGGAGCGGAGGTCAGCAAGCTAAAGGCCTGTGGTCCTACTCAAGGAAGAGTTCATCTGCTGTGGAGAAAAACTCACCTGCCATGTGACATCTCGATTCCAAGCACAGGCAGCGTGATTTCTAACAGGACTGAACGGAGAAATATTTAAAATGTACAAAATATATATTCCCGTTGCACAACGGGGATAAGTTCTTGGCATAACAGCTCAACAGACACTCTGATTATGCAAGCTCTTTTCAGAAAGCGCGGAGCCTCCGAGAAGCTAATCTGACAGAGACTTATTATGCTCTCCAAATAATGGGTGAAAAAAGAAACCATTTCTGAGTCTTTATGGGAGAGACACCCAGGCCGACAGGGCCACACAATCAACCAGCACAGAAGCTGGTAAGACGCCTGGACACCAGGAGCTTTTATGAACGTATCAATTGCACCAGACTCCAGTGAAGCCAGGAGAGGGACTGTTCAGGGCCACCGGCGGGAGCCCCCCACCCAGGGCCCCACTGCCTCCTGCGGGCTGCTGGTGTGCCAGGCGGGCCGGGAGAGCAGAACAATGGCTGTAATCCATCTCGCAGGAGTGGGGCGCAGGGCCACGGCCAGACAGGCTGAGCTCACTGTGTCTGACAAAAGGACTTTTCACGACCGAGACCTCTGGGGTCGCAATCATGAAAAGACAGCAGGGGTGGGGGGTCAGGAGGGCACTTTGGGGGATCGGAGATTGGCAAATTGAGAAGGCGTCCTCAGACAAAACTCGACGTTCTCTGCGAAGGATTTTCCGAAAGGACAGGGTAAATCAACACCAAGGTCGCTGCAATGAACCGGTTTCGATGAAGAGGGTATCACGGGGGTGTTTGTTTCCTGAAGGCACCAAAATGCGCTGATTGTGACATTCAGAGAAGAGAAAGATGGCTGGATCTTTAAAAAGTGTTAGGGGCTGAGCCCTCCTAAATGGCTGTTTAGGGAGTCTATCAAATCGGACGACAGAGAAACTCTCCCATGTAAGAACAGAACTGACAACTGGCGAGGATCTGCCTCACGTCCCCGGCTCAGTGTGGCTATCGGTTTTCATTAACTGTTTTCGTGTGACCTCCTTGAAACGTACTCCGAGAGACTGAATGTGCCGAAGTCCGGTCACCAAGTATTAAGTTTTGCTCACAAGAAAACTGAGGGTGCGGGGAGATGGGAGTGATCTTCTGTCCCGAACCAGAGGCAGGCACGAGGCAGTGAAGCGGGTCACGGGGTAAGAAGGCTCTTACCATCAGGGGGGTGCACCTGGGGGCTGGGGACCAGGCGCTTCAGGGACATGCGGGGGACGGGCAGGCAGAAAGAGACCCTGCCCCCCCCGGAGACTATGGATTTAGGAGGAGCAGATCAAGGCTGCACGTGACAACGAGGCTTGTCTTGTCACTTACCCAAAACACAAGCAGGTGCTCTAAACCAGAGAAGCGAGCTTCTCCCCTCCCCAGTCTCTCCCATTATTCCTTCCTGTCTACGCACTAGCCCAGCAGTTTCAACTGGAAGAACTAAATTGGATGTGGAGACCCAGTACACGATTCACATATTTTTATATATAGTATAGATTCATACACACACACATATATGCATACACATCCATATATATATATATAGCAAGTTTCAAAAACAATACTACCTACTTTGCTGTATGGGATGTGTTCCAGTATCTTCTATTTAATTTTTCTTTTAAATACTGATGCCATCCTCCCAAAGCAGTTTCATGATCTGCTTTATGGCTTGTGACTTAAAATCTGAAAAACCTTGCCCTGGTCCTGGCAAGAGTCCTGTTCAAGATTCCAGCCTGGTGTCAGGTACACTCACAGGCCCCAAGTTCAAGCCCGAGTCACAGAAGTAAAAGGGAAACCCACAGCCCAGACCCTCCGAGGGCCTTCTTTTCGTTCACCTGTAGCTAAGGCACGGAAGCAGTCCAGGAGCTGTGCCTGTGAGCTCCTTCCTCACACCTGCGCAGCAGGAGCAGGGCCGAGGAGGAGAGGGACCCCAGGGTATGGTAATTCTGAGCAGATCAGAGAACCAGAACTCCTCCTCCAGGGGCCACACCAGGGAGGATGGGCGGTCAGGGTCTTGGGACCTCGTCAAGGAAACACGGGCCCTGCACTACCTGTCTAGCATCTAAAGGCTCTGAGAGGGGCTTCCGTTTCTGGCTGGGCCATGCCCACTGGTCTCCTGGAGGCATCTGGATGGACAAGCCCCGCCTCTCTCATCACCCTCACCTGGACCCAAACACGCAGCCCTGTGCCTGAACGGAAACAGAGCAGGAGCTTCCAGCAGAAGGCGCTACTGGAACGAACCCTCAGGCCCCTGCCTCCCAGAGGTTGCAGGGACAGGGGTAAGGAGGAGGGAGGAGAAGGCCACAGCAACCAGCCATCAAGGGCCAGGGGATCACGATGCTGACAAAGCTACAAAATCCAATCTAGGCGGCCACACAAAACAGGTAATGGAACCGAAACCGAAAAGAGGTCAATGACGTCACGCAAAAGCACAAACACACCAGCACTCCTGCAGCATCCACTCTAGCCCTAAGAGTCGCAAACACCCACCCCCGAACTGGGGGCTCTCTGAGTTGTTGTGGGACTGCAAGGCCAGATTCCTCAGAAGGAAATGCAAAGATGGGTTCCTGGGGGCTGAGAAGACAGGCTGAGAAGGCAGCAGGCGTCCATCCTGAAAACTCAAATCAGAGGCGAGCAGCAGAGCCCCCATTTGGAAGGTCAAGCCCCTGGGTGGGAAGATGGCCGTTCTCGGGCCTCCTGCCATCTTGGAAGGCTGACGGGAAGGCTGGTGTTCCAGCACGTCCTCTTCTGGAAGGCCCAGCACCGTGTTAGCTTGACAGGGGTGCCCTGGGCAGAATTGTAAGTAGAACTCCGAGTTTCAAAATGAGACAAGAAAAGAAAAAAAAGAACTCTGAAACCATTATAAGGGGGGGAGGGAGGCATCTCTGTAAGAAAGGTTTTTGCAACAGAAGAGATCAGACTTTCCTTTCAGAATAAAGTAAGATATGCAGCCCTCCCCAATTCCCAACTCAAACTCTAATGGAGACATTCGCTTTTCTAGGGAGTCTGTTGACAAAAACAAAGCAGAAGAAAAGAGGAGGCTTGAAGTTGCTGTTTTAGTCTACCTTCTGAAAGTTGCTTTCAGAAATAGGTTCAAAGTTTAAGAAAAAAAAGGAAGGAAAAAGGGGATTTTTGTTTGTTTTATCCAAACATAAGTTTCTGGGCACAAATATGCCACCTTGGGAGATGTAGCAAATACCGCCTTTCATTTCAAGCCTGTGAAGTCTCTTCTGGGCATTCTATCTCAGGCCTCCTTTGGGGAAACAAAGAAGTGAGTCTTCCGTACACAAGAAACAGCAGCACATGCTGGCGGGCGGGCTGCCCAGACCGCAGATGACCCGGTGAGTCCCCAGCTCCGCGGCCCAGGAAGGGGGAGCAACCCGGCAGGTCCCCGGCCGGCTGGGTCCCCGAGCGTGGGCAGCCAGCCCCATCCCGGGGGCTGGCACGCTGTGTGGCCATCGCTCTGCATGATGGCATAATTAGGAAAGCCGCGGGCATGGTGGGAAGTGGCGGTGAGGATTAAATCAGGGGCCTCCCGGTGCATAGGGGTGGATTGTTCTGACGGCCACCAGCGTGGCCTCGCTGGAATGACTCAGTGACGAGCGCCAGACACAACAACCCCATGCAGCAGGGGAGCCTGGAGGGCAGTTTCGCAGGTGTTACGTCACGCTATTCCACGGGGGAGCAGCGCTTGGCTACAGTTTCCGGCTCTGGATGTGAAAGTCTTCGATATACCCGTCTGTGTATATGTACAAGGCTGAGACATAAAACAACAAAACCCAAACAAACCCCATCGCCCACCTCGTTCAGCCAGCCGGGGTGGCCCACGGAGCAGGGCGTGCACACACGTTTCCAGTCCTCTAAACAGACAAGCATCCTCAAACGGGGGCTGCACCCCATCACACCAAGGACTCCTGCACGCGTGTCCCACGGGGGCCCGTCCCAGAATCGCTACGAAGGAGAGGGGATGTGTTCAGCTCGGAAACCTCCCTCCCCACAACACAGACCCGAGGACCGCCATAATCGCAGATGGCCCAGCCGTGGAGGGGCCCAGAAGCCTACAATTAGGCAGCAGCCCGGCCAGAGCTCCCAAAGCCTCAGCGGCCCCGCACTGATTCCCTGCCAGCAGAGAGGACATCAAGGCAACAAGACGACTTCAGGAGCCAAGGGCAGCGGCAGCAGCTCCTGCGACCAGATGACCCAGACTCAGACAAGGGAAGCCCCTGGAGGGGCTGAAGCCCAGGAACAGACTTCAAGGGAGCGAGGCACATCCTCCTGGAGAGACATGCAGGACCGAGGTGTCGGGCCGTCTCGGCAGCAGGGAGGGGTGGGCTCTCCCAGTCCGCGGGCCTGGGGCACCCGACTGCACCATCACGGAGACTGGACTGAAATGGTCCAGATCTTAAGAAGGCCCCTGGAGGGGATCAGGGTCCTCAATGTCAACGCAGGAGGAAAGTAACTGGTTACCATGTGCGCTGCCTCCATGAGCCCTTGGCCCATGTGGGGCTCTCTCGGTTGACCTAGCTGGCAGGGGCCGGGGGTGAGCGGCCTTCACCTGCAGGCTGCTGCTTCTGGGTCTGTGCCTCTGCCTTTAAGACTCAGAGCCTAAGTCGGGGGCAGCGGGGGTGTCTGTCCCGTGTCCGCTGGGCTGGACACACAGAGAAGCCAAAGGCTGCACCTGCATGGTTACCAGCAGCTGTAAGAGTTTCAGAAGCAAACTGGACGACGCACCAGGTGGCGGTCGCTAGGAAGACCCGGGACATGGGCCTCCCTCCGTCCAAGCGCTTTGTACAAAGGCCTCCACTGAACACACACCCCTTGGAATACCGCTCAGCGCAAAGTCCTGGCGGCGCAGAGACAGGAGCCTCCTGTGCAAGGGAGGCGGGGCCTCTCCCAACAGTGACCCCAAAGCCTCAGCCCATGCCAGGGTGCAGCGAGCTCATCAGCTGGCAAGGGCTATGCTGAAAGAGAGACGGGCCTTTGAAGAGGGAACAGAGGGGGAGATGAGGGACCACGGGGCCAGGAAAGGGGAACCAGCCCTTTGTGTGTCTCTTTTTTTCTGTCCCAGGGGAGAGGTGCTCACCCGCCCCCACAGCACAGGGTCCAGCCTGCCTGGCTCCCAGCCTGCCCGGCTCTCCCTCGGTTTCTGCCTGGAGCTGGGGACAGGCCAAGTGAGCGCCAGGCGAAACCGCACCTTCGCCAGGAAGCAGGCTGCTGTCTGTGAGAAGTTTTCACCATAATAAAGGTGGTTTTTAAAAAAATTTTTAAAGATTCATTGATTTATTTGAGAGAGCAAGCGACCACGAGTGTGGGGGCGGAGTGGAGGCAGAGGGAGAGGGAGAACCTCAAGCAGACCCTCTGCTGGGTGCAGAGCCTGACCTGGGCCTTGATCCCATGACCCCGACATCATGACTTGAGCTGGAACCAAGCATCAGATGCTTTCTGACAGGGCCATCCAGGTGCCTCACCATAAGAAATATTTGTAATAAAAAACAAATCCCTGCACCTCGGAAATGACAGAGGGAGAAGTCTCGGGGTGGTCATTCTCGCTGCCACATGTATCGGTCAGGTGTCAACATGCTGAAAGGAGCACGAAAGTAACTCCTCCAGACAGGGGATGGTGTCCTATCACAGGACAGCACCATCGGCCACCTCCCTGGACTCAGTGCTGCCACCACCCTCCCTGTCACTGCCCCCAGCACTGCCACGGGCCCCTGGCTCTTTGGACTCTGCCTCCCGTTTCTGATTCCAGCCCCTCCCTCCTAACAGCCCACCTGCCTCTAGCCTGGATTCCCGCCCCTCCCCCCAGTGCTGCCAGGCCAACGCTTCAGCCACATGCAGGGCCCTACGCGCTTCCCACAGGCACCTCTCCAGACATACCCTTGCCCCCCAAAGCACACAAGGCAGCACGAGCTATGGGCAGCTCCCTGACCTGCCATCACACTTCTCAGGCATGGCCTCCTCCCCTCAGCATGGACCACACCTCCGGCTCAGGCCTGGTCGCCCTGCATCATAATCAATCATTCTGGTGTCTTTCCTTCTCCTAAAAACACCAGCTCCCCAACTGAAGGGCTGGGTCCTCAGCGATAGCCTGCATGTGCCGCGTGCACAGGAAGAGTGAATCCAATGGTTGAGGCATGGTGGAACGCCAAGGCCAGGTACGCCTGCTCTCACCGCAGCCGGGCCAGGAAGGGAGAGCGGCAATGGCCTCCAATCAATGCTTAGATAGAAAAGGAAGCTCTTTCTCAGAGTGAGGACAGATTCCGAAACATGATTAAATTATTAACCAAAAAGTACTGGAGCAGGAGGGGTAGTTGTGCGCACGGCGTGAACCAGTGTGGTCCAGTTCTCCGCTGTGGCTGGAGACCTGACTCAGGACCCCAGCCCGACCCTGCCCTGCTCCTCTGGGGCTCCCCAACCAGTCACATGAAACACGGTGGGCAAAAATAACCAGCCTGCCTTGATCGGCTTCTCACGCCTGACTCCAAAGACCAGAAGTACAATGACTGTCTTTTTAATTCCCAGCTCAGGAGGAAGAAGGAAAAAGTGCTTATTTTTAGCCTAGCCCCAAAACATAAGCATCTGCAGATCAATAAGGAGCAAAGGAGAAGAAAGAAATCTCACAAGAGATCAGAACTGGAACCGAAGCCCCAAGTAGCACCAGACACACTGGCAGTGGCTGCCTGGAGGGGCCTGCAAGAGGACTGGCCCGGCTTCCCTCTTTTCTAGATAATTAATCCCAGGATAGCGAAGATGCACGCCCTAAGCTTCTTGAAAACACACACACATCCCGGAGGAGCTGGGCAAGTGGGGAAGAAAAAAAGCAGTGTGAACCCCTGTTTTCTCTGTAATGAAGTTATTTAACAGAGACCTCATTTCCAGCGTGATCCTTCCAAGCCCAGACAGAGCCACTGCCACCGAGATGAGAGCTGGTCCTCTGTGGCACGTCCCACCTGGGCTGGCAGACAGAACCCGATTGCCTCCGGTGCCCGCTACGCAGAGGCCATTACCAGCACCCACACGCCCCGCACACACCATGCCAAGGGGGGTGGCCTTCCACACGAGCTGTGAAGCATAATTTTTGTTTGTTTTTTTTTTAAATGTGTAAGTCCCTAAGCCCCAACCTCAGCCCCTGGATAGCTGGGCCCAGATAGCCCCAAGGGATTCAGGGGGGCTGAGAGCCATGGACTTGAGCTGCATTTTCTCACCCACCACCAAAGTGTTTTAAAAACAAAATACAAAGGGAACTGGAGCCTGGCTTTGAACACCAGACAAACAGGGAACTGATGTGCACAGACCAGAGACCTGGCTTCCACAAGAAACCACCCTGCGAGGCCTGGGCCTGACCCAGAGACCCCCGAGCCTTGCGGGCCCGGGGCAGGGGCTTAAAATGTGGATTTCAGAACCCACCCTTTCCCCCAGGGATTCTGCTTCAGAGGGTCGAGACGAGAATCAGCCCATTCTCAAGCAACACTCTGAGAAATGGTGGTCCAGGACAGTCTTGGTATAAGACAGAAGGAGGGGAACCAGTGAGAAAGTCTGCAGATGTCCCAGCAGAACAGACGCCCTCACTCTGGAAGGGCTGCCGTGGAGCCACTGGGGGTGCTCAGCCCCTTCTCTCCCTGCTTTAGGAGAGCAAAGGGAGCCCGACCTCACTCAGAGAACTTTCCCAAAGGCCTGTGGGGAGATAGCCGGAGGTTGCCAAAGGTGAACCGAGCCCCCTCGGCATTTGGAAGCCATGATTTCACAAACGCTCACCATAACCTCTGCCCCGAATCAGCCAGCTCCCATGAGGGCGTCTGACACCTTCTAAATGCAGCTTTTCTCTGTCCTCTAGCCTCTAATTAATCCCTCCGCCTTCCACCCCTCCTGAGAATAGGGACACAAGGCCAGTGATACTTCCTTTGAAGTAAGCATCACAAGGAGAAAAACAATGCCTGGGATTTGCTTGAAAGTACAGGAGCAAAAAAAAAAAAATGAATATAGGATAAACAAATCAAGCACAGTAAAATTCCGGTGACTACCAACAGGACAGACGGTACACAGTTCATTCCATCTACTTCCACAGGTTTTTCATAATAAAAAATTTTTAAATAAAAATTATTGAAAGTCTATATATTATGATCATAATCATAACTCTCGTGGCAAGGAACAGAGACCACGGGGAGGCCACCAGATCTGTGGTCATTTGGAGATATGCAAGTGACCCCAAGCATCCTGGTCTGGAGCTATGTCCCCCTATAATTATTAACTTTCCCTCGCTTTCACTCCCCAAAGCACCCTTGGACCCTAACTGCAGTCACACCAGATAAGGGAGCAATGAGCCTGGCGTAAAAGGGCAATGTCTTTGAAACGCGGCCCAAAAGCAGCATAGTAACATTTACTCCCCTGACCTGCTCTAAATCATGATCTAGGTCAAAACGCTGACCCAGATCTGCTTCCACATACCTCCTCGCTGCAGGCACCGGGCTGCAAAGCATTCACGGGCAATGCTTTTGGATGCTGAGCTTATTTCTGCAGATTTCAGCAGCGCCGTTGTGTTTGAAAGGGTGCTATTTTAAAACCGATTAAGATTCAAAGGTTACCAATTAAAGCCATTAAAAACAAAACTCTTGGTATCTGACAAATGCCCAAATGACAGGAGGAACATCATCTGGGAGAAACAAAATGAGCCATTTAGCACCGAACACGGTGACAGTGGAAAGCTGCCTGAAAGAAACGTCAACGAACAGCTGTCACAGCTGGGAAGTCTAGCCATCTTACGGATGACACCCACGTGGTATCACAGATAAAGACAGGCCTAATACCCTCTGAATTATCAGAGTAGCAACAGAGGCCTGGGAAAACCAGAGGCTTCAGTAAGGGTGTGGGACTGACACTTTCCCACGCGAAAACCATATGCTGCATAAAGCCAAGGAAAAACAGACAGCATTCAGCGCCGACGAGATCTTTCTCCTTGGTCCCCTCTGCATCTGTCACATCTCTTTGCAGAGCAACAGCGGCATTCACAGAAAAGGCAGCTGGCCTCCATGGCAGGTCCTGATGGAATGGCAGGGTGACCTGAAGGGTAGGAGCCAACGTGTTGTGCGAAATGTCCCCACCTGCACACACCCACACTGTGACTGCTTCCAACGTGCCTCATGATCCAGTTTCTGCGTTTCATTCCCACTGCTGCTGCTACAACAGATAGATGGACAGATGGACAGGGGGCCCCTCTGCATCTCTTACCAGAAAATAACTACCTGCCACAGAGCCAGCCACATGCTCTCTTCCCCTGAGTATTCAGATGCAGAAACTGGAAGCCAAGAGTGGGGGCCTGTCCAGGTCACGACGCCCACTGGAGATGAGCCAGAGGATGCCCCAGTGCCCTGATTCCTAGGGTCCACTACTAGAAAAGACTCCAGGATTCCGTCTCTGGACTCAGGCTCCAGGAATACCAGAAGCCAAACTGAGCTTGCACCATTCTCTCTGCCAGCGGCTCACACGCAGGCAGCTCTCCAGCCCCCTCCTCTAAAACTAGCTGGGCCTTGGGGCTGGCTGTCTTACACATGGGGGCTCTGAAGAGTAGCCACTGCTAGGACTCAGCTGGGGACCCCCCCACCTCCCCCCAGTATGCACAGAGGCCAATCCATGCTTTGGGCTTAAAATGAACATTAAAAGGTTAATTTCTAAGTGAGTATTCAGAGAAAAACCATGTAAAACAGCCTACCTAGCCACCCAGGTGAGGCAGGGGGATGAGAAGCAGCTGACCAGTAAGTAACCAGAGAGCATCAGCAAAAAAGCAAACGTATTTTATTAAGGGACTGAATAGAACAGGCAGTGCCCAGTTTATAGAAGTTACATTGGAGACTCCCAGACTCACCAGACCTGGCCTATCTTCACATGCCTGCCTTCTCCCCCTTTTCACTTCCCCTGCCCTCCCTCTCTGCTCCTGATCCTGCAACAGCCCAGCCCCTTGGACTGACCTGAACACCAAGTATAACGATTTTCCAAGTTCCACATAATGAGCTGACAGAAAACAAAAAATGTTTTATAGTCCTTTTGAAATCACGTGCCAAACACAAGGGGAGGACCTGTTACGACTGGGAAATAAGAGAAAAGGAGACTTATCCCAATCTACCATCTAGACTTGGCTCCAGGGTGACGCACGGCGCTGTCTGTGCCCTTTAGCAGGTGGCCCTGAGGAACGGCATGTGTTGTTGTCGGTCTCAGGGTCTCCCCCCAGCTTCCCTGTCCATAAACTTAAACGACACGAATCACTTAGCCAGGCCTGCAGAGCATTTAGGAGGCTCGGTGGCCTTTACAAGTGTCAACTCATTCAATTCTCTTAACAACCCAAGGTCAAGAAGCAAAGTAAGTCTACCAGGAAAAACAAAACAAAACAAAACACAAATAACAAACCCATAAAACAACAAGTGTGGGTAAGGAGGTAGAGAAATGAGGAGATGGAGCCCCTGTGCACTGTTGATGGGAATGCAAAATGCAATCATGCAATCGATTAAGTGCAATCGTTAAGGACAACAGGGTAGTGGTTCCTCAAAAAACGAAAAGGAGAATTACCAGAGATGACCCAGCAAACCCACTTCTGAGTACAGACTCAAAAGAATGGAAAGCACAGATTTGAGCAGATAATCCAAAACCCATGCTCACGGCAGCGGAGTCACAACAGCAGACCAAGTGTCCACCTACAGATGAAAGGATCTTCAAATCATGATACATACATACGGTAAAACTCCCCTAAAAGGGAAAAAACAACCTCTGGCACATGCTACAACATGGAAGAACCCTCAGGACATCACACAAGTGACAGAAGCCAGTTACACAAGGACCAATTCCATTACATGGCGTTCCCAACAGTAGCCAAATTCCTGGAGACAGAACATAGAACGGTGGCGGCCCGAGGCCGGGAGTGACGGGGGAAGAGGAGGTCAGTGTTTCATGGGACAGAATTACAGTCTGGGATGACGAAAAACTTCTGGAGCTGGATGGGTGATGAGTGTACAACAGTGTGAATGCCCTTAATGCCACTTAACTGTACCCTGAGAAATGGCTAAGACGGCAAATTTTATGTTTTATGTATTTTACTACCATTTAAAAAAAAAAAGTTTTTAAGCAAAGTAAGGAGCACAGCCAAGGTCTAAACCTGAAGCCTGGGGCTGTCTTAAATGAAGTGTAAGCCCCTTCTTTCAGTGGTCATAGCAAGACCCCATGACACTGTTGAAACACCGTGAACGTCTCTGAAACAAGCCGGTTCCTGCGGTTCTCCCGTAGGGCAACCTAATTCACACGTGAAAAAAAACACATCATCTGCTTTCATGGTTTTAAGAATCTTTATTACATAGCTACGCATTCTTATTTGTGGTTTGTTCCAAAATATACACATTTGCAAGGAAGGCTGACATTTTCCCAGAACGACACAAAACCAGAGAAATAAGGAGAGAGCTCTTCCAAAACCACAAAGGACCCAGGAAAGTGGAGATCTTATTTTTTTTCCTTCCCCTTAACACCATCATTTGGTAATCAGAAAGAAGGTCCTCTGCAGACATTTAAATACTGTGTAAGTGGGTTGTGTGAAGGCACACGCTAGCGGAGGCACCGCATTTTGCTTTATGCTAAATGATTTAGACAATTCATTTGCCACGGAGATGCACACAGGCCTCTCCCTGAGGAGACAGGGAAGGGGGGCTGAGGAGGAGGGTTTGTAAACACGATGATATCCAAACACCGACACAGACTGAATCAGGCGTAGGAGGGGAAGGATGGAACTGTAATGTGTTTGCAAAAAAGCCTCTCGCCGTGGAAGTGAGCCGCACGAGGAAATCCAGGACACAGACAGAGGCACCGTCCGTCGGAAGGAACAGACGCGGACAAGAAAAAGCACGTGGGCTTCCACGCGAAAACCAAGGCTCTTCCGATTTGCCACTCCAACCCTGGTTTACCGCAGTGTTCTAAACGGAACATATACCTATGCTTAAACATCACCTAACTTCCTCATTTACATATAAAATTTCCTAAGTGTTCACCTAAACTTCCTGGTTTAAATATGAAAACTCAGAGATGGGGATGAACCTTCCTGATTTCGACAGCGAGGAAAGGGACGCTCAGGGAAGCGGTAACCGCCAGCGGTCGGTGGCCAGTAGCGGCTAGAAAGAGCCAGAAGCTTCTAGCTGGTCTCAGCAGACCGTAACTCCCAGAGAGCAGATGCGGGAGGTGGTGCCCTGGGCTTCAGTCCCCAGCAGGTGCTTGGTCAACAGCTGACAAGGTGGTGGGTCGGGGCCGCAGCCAGGGGACGTGGGAGAGATGCGAGCAGTGACAAGCAAGGTCACTTCTTTCTACCAGAAGGTCACTGAACGCAATCCAAGGAGAAAAAGGCCAAAGGGATGCGTGAGAGGGTCGGGATGAAGCCAGCAAACATGTAAAGCAAATCAGAGCTAAAAAGCTAGTAAATAACAACACCATTTAAAGTCCTGAAGTCTTTATTTCTAACAGCAAAAGTCTAAGATTGGGTTTCAATCTTCATTAATGAAGGAATATCAAAGCTCCATCACATACAATTGCAACCCTGAGCCAAATGCTACTTTCTCTTGATTCTCCCTCCTTTCAGTGTGTTTAGTAAACTGGGCTGCAGTCTAGCACAAGATGCGTCCAGAAAGCCCAGCGGACAGCGCAGGGGTGGCAGGGTGCAGGAGTCTGGCAGCGGGCTCCCACCCTGGGGCCAGGAGCATTCACGTGAGGGGTCAAGACCCTTCCGCCAACGATTTCAGTAATTCACAGCCATTTCTTGGCCTCAGAAGCGCAAGGAAGTCCTCCCTCGCTGCCAGAACCATGCCGGCACCCTCGCGGGTAGGGGTGGTGAGGAGGCGTGAGACCCACTCCCAGCCTCCGCGCCTGGCCACGCACACTGCCGGGAGACAGCACCGAGCACGGTGTGAGTCAGACATGGACTTGGCTCCCAGCGAGATCCTCCTGCTGCGTCTGCCACGTCCACGCAGGCTTTCTGCCGTGCAGCACAGACCCCACCCACACTCTGTTCCGTGATGGAGCCACGGCAGCAAGACGGACCATGTGGTTCCTCCCCACAAAGCACTCGTGCCTCCTAGCACCCATTCATGCCAGAAGGAGCAGTACCGTCTGGCTCCACCGTGGAGACCCTGGGGGAGCCCCCTTGCTCCTCTAGGGAAGTGGGGTACAAAACAGAAGCTGCTGGGAGGGCAGCATCAGCCTTCTGTCTCCACGAAATGGTCTCTTAGCTTAGGGACAACCGGCCGACTGCTAAAAGCTGCTCTCCCCACCCCGGTCCCCAACGACCTGTCTCACTGCCCCACGACACACACTGTCAAAGAAGCCCGAGGAGAAAGGAAGCCAAGAGAGGAGCCCAGAAGAGCCGGGGCTAAGGTGTGGGGAAAGCAAGCCGCGCGGCTGGTGGGCTCTCGGGTCGAGGGTTACTGTATGTTCTTGCTGAATGACCTTGGAGCACATAATCAACATTGTCATTTCTTGCAAAATGACATTCCCAGGAAGCTCCTCCCACTTGCCTCCTCCAAGTCCTGTGAGGCTACGGACAAGCAGGGGCTTGAAGAGTCTAATAATAGCCTCACAGCAGAGCACTGCCCCGTGATTTCCGAAGTGTCTCTGTCCCGTGCAGCGCTCCAGAGGCGAAGACCCATGCGCTGGCCACCTGAAGGAAACGCCTCCCTTTTCAGGGACGCACGTATCTGGACAGGGAGGACGGTGTGTCTGGCCCCGGGGAAGGTCAGGGGGCCACACTGAGCTAGAAATCACATCTGGAAGAGAACTTGACACAGGTCTTATGGGCCCAACTGTGTTTTGAAATGCTAGGTTACAGGTAAGAAGTACAGTTCGCCAACTCAGGCAAGCAGAGCACGGGCCCTACTCTCTGCGGCGAGGTCTGTGGCAGGGTCCTCGAGAGAGAGCCCACGGCTGGACACTGCTGCTGATGGGGACCCTGGACGGGAAGACGAAAGCAGCGAACAGATCAGGCTCAATCCAAGAGGGCACGCAAATTGACGTGCTGGCTCAAGTGCACGCCCTTGACCCCCGACCGACGGAGCGAAACACACACCCCTGCACCCTGTTGTCGCCGGGCTTCTAAGAGAGGCAAGAAGGAAAGTGATGTTTACGGAGAAGCTGGAGCGCGCCAAGGAAGCGCTCCTGGGGCTCCGCCCACATCAGCTCCTTTAATTCTCTTGACAACGCTCCGGAAAAAAAATCTTCTCACCCTCATTTGCTAAAAGAAAAAAACTGAGGATCAGAAAGATAGCACTTGTCTGAGATCCCTCGAAGAATAAATGGCGGAGACAGAATTCAAATTCAAAGCCAGACGGCAAAGGCCCCCCTGCCTCCGCATCTCAGCAAGGGGACAGGATGAAGGGCTGCCGGCTTCCACATGGAAGGCAGGTGCTGATGGCTTCTGTGGCTTCGGCCTGACGATTCAAAGAAAGACAAGAGGAAGGCACCTGGGCTGAATTCAGAGTTTCTCTGTCAGCACAATGGAAATGAGATGGAGAAATTTGGAGAATCGCATCTTCTCTAAGAAAAGCACCACAAAGTGGAATTGTAAAGAGGAAAAATGAGCCTCAGGAATCAGTGCAAAATGAAAATTCGGTTTTGGAGAATAAGATATGGGTATCGCAGTGACCGTCTTCCCCCGTGCTCTGCACACGAGCACCCAAAATCCAGACCTGCAGCTAGGACACCCCTCAGGAGATGCAGGTCCACACACCAAATATCATCTGCTCCGAGGTGCATGACTTTTTCTATCCTGACATCTCTGAAACGGAAGTCAGTCTTAATCTTAAAACTGATGGCAGAACACCCTGGTCACAGTTTTGTTTTGTCTTCCTAGGGATAATAAGATGATGGCATCCCTTACAACCCATAGCACCTCAGACTGAATTTAAGATGCCTGCCATGCTTTGAAGTTATGTAACGTTTCATTATTTAACTTTTAGAGGCATCAACACACTCTTAAATACTTTGTCTCGTTTGAGCTTCACAAGAGGTAATAAGCCAGATGGGGTTTTTAATTTCCGCTCTTCTCACATCAATAAAAATGGAGAAACTGAGGCAGACTCCTCAGTGGTCTGTTCAAGCAAGTGGAGGCCCCAAGACCGGACTTGAGTCTTCCTGGAGCTCAGCCCACGGGGAGGAGCCTGGAATTCTAATGCAGACCACGCAGGTTAGGAGGCTCCAGGACAAGGGGAGAACTCACTTAGCTCCTCCCCCCACTCCCCTGCCCTGCGCCTCTCCTCCTCTCCCTCATGTGGCCAGGAGGGTGAGGACGCCAACCAGGAGATGTCCCGTGAGCTGACTCGGGGCAAGAGCTTTGTCAATACAGAGCATCACTGGCATCGAAAGAGGCTGAGTCAAGGAAGCTAGTCCTCCCCACCCAGCCTGGGACGCCCTCCACCTGGCCCCAACCCAGAAGGAAGGGAGGATGAGGGAGGGCCAGTTAAAAACTGCTCCCCTGGAAACGAAGAAAACGTGAATGGCGGTCACGCCTGGACCACTGCTCAGCTTCCGGGAGGAGACGGCGGCGGGAAGGGGCGGGGAGCAGCTCAGACTTCCACTTCTCAAAGGTGCCCAAGAAATTCAGATGGATGAAGAGTTAAACACAGAAATCAAGCTAACAAAGCGAACACCAGAAGAATATGTAATTATTATTTATCTGATTTCTAGATGAGAAGGGCATGTCTAAGCTTCAAAGCAGTGTTAGAAACCACAGAGGAGAAGAATGAGGATTTAAATGCATTGAGTGAGGTCCTCCCTGTTTAAAAAAGACAAGAAAAAAGTTGCGAAAAATATTAGCCCCAGAAATAGACAAAGGAATATAATTTGTAACCCTTATTAAACAGCAGATACAAAGTAATGAAAAAAACAGGTAACAGAATCAGTGAATACACAGGGGAAGACGGTGTTCAATAGAATTAAAGTATTGAAAATGACAAAGTCAACCACCCTTAGGCAAGGAACAAAGATTTTATTTGCAAATGTTAACATTTCCCAGCGGCAAAGGTACAAAAGAGGCTTTGGGTCCAAGCATAGACTGGTACAACCTTTCTGGAAAGGAGCTCACAACACCTATCAAGTCTTAGCAAGGCTCAAACTCTCTGACCCTGTGGTTCCACTCCAGGAATTTATTCTAAGAAAACAGTGAAAAATGCAGCCAAGGTTTGGGAAAAAACATGTTACTGTAGGTTAAATGACCAGCAGGGAATTAGCTAAGTAGACTAGGACATATCCATACAATCTTCATAAAGAAACACTTTTCAGGTCACATAAAAATACCTAATGATGTACTGTTAAAATTTTCAAGTATGGAAAAAGAAAAAGCCTAACGTGTTATTATCTCAAATATATTAAGAAACAAAGATATCAAAACTTAGGAGGAACCACACCCATGTCGCTTCTGTGCATGGATCCCATATCATTTCTTCCTGCTTCTTGTGCTCTTCTGGAATTCAATCATGAAAGTGCGACAGCTCTATAAAAAGAGGGGGGCAGTAAACACGAAGCTTCTCACCCTCTCACCCCAAGCTCAAGAAACACAACTCCAAAGCAAAGGGCAGCAGGCACATTCTAGAGGTATTTAGAAAGAAGAGAGAAGCATCTAGTACAGCAGGCCCTTCCCACTACAACAAAATGCTCAGAGCATGCTTTTCATCACTTGTTTAGTCCTTTCGACCTCTGGCTTGTCCGCGATGGAAGAAAAGCATATTTGAGGATTGCCATCCCGCACTTCTTTCCGAGATGGTTTGCAGCTCCCAGCGGCTCAGGGTGGTACCTTCCTTAAGACTCCTAACTTTGCACTGACCAGCAACACCCAGCCCGACAACAAAGGCCAGGGGCAGGGGCAAGGCAAGCTCAAAGGCTTGCCTTTCACCACCATGCTGGGGGGCGGGATGCAGGGGCCCAGGACCAAGCACTCCATGGGCTTTCCCAGGGTTCCAGGAGCTTCAGTGTGTAACCAGGGAGCCACAGCATGGGTCCAGCCAGACAGATGGCCATCAAGCCCTTCCTAGGAGACGTGTCACTGTGCTCTTTCTCCAGAAATCCAGTAAGCCTACAGTTCCAGGGCTGGAGGTCCTGATGTCCCCCATCTTTGTCCCTTCTGGGGTTGTAAAAACCAGCTCAGAAGAGTTACCCCAGGGACCCCACACCTGGAGCGGCCAAGTCCCTGCGTTCCTACCTCTTGGGGGCTTGCCCTCCGGCTTTCCAGTCCCAGGAGAAAAAGAAGGCCGTTGGGTGTGGAAGGAGCGAGGGCCCGCCCCGCTGCAGCTCCTGCCCGCTTCCACCCCTAGCTCATCCTCCTGCTCCCACCGTAGGTCCATCCAGCCCCCTGGCTGCCCTCCTGACCCCGTCTGCTGCCTTGCTGGTGGCCCACAGACTCACAACAGTGATCTAGCCATCATCAGTCAAGCTTGACCCTGAACGCATGGAGCTGTCTCTCAGATGACTGAACCTGTCTAAGTGGAAGTCCCAGTCTCTCCGCGGGGCACCACAGGCAGAGGCACCCTACTTGGGAGAGGAGGCAGGGTCAGCCTTGGCCCCGTCGCGCTCCAGATACCATGTGGCTTGTGCTGGCTGGCTCTCAGTGAGCCCCAAACAGCCCCTGCATGCAAAACGGGTGCGCCTTCAGGCAGCCCAGCCAACAATGGGGGGGCGACCACGGGGGCCGCTGGGCCCCTCCCCGCTGGGCTCTGGGCACAGTGGAGCCTCTGCACAAGTGAACACACAGCAGCATCTAGAAACGAGCATTTAATGAGTGCTTCCTAACTGCCAGACCCTGTGTTAAATGCTTTTCCAAAGCCACTTAATTTACTTAACAAGGGAAGCAATGGCAGCCTCCACTCCCGGCTGACATCCACAAGGGTGGACGGGAACACAGTGCCAGTCGGGAAGGTCCAAGGGGCACACAGTCGCCCGAGGCGGCCAGGAGGGGGTTCTGTCATTTACGGGGGGGCAGAAGGTGGTAGGAGAGTAGATCTCAAATATTGGGAGACTGAGAGAGGTATTAGGACCAGACTGGTGGGTATCAGCTGACTAGAAGCCTCAGACACAGGGGCTGTGCCTTCAGGGACTGTGCACCCTAACACGGCACTGCACACAGAAGGACAATGAGGTCCCCCAGACCACTCCCTGTGGCTCAGACAACAGCCCGAGGCTGCAGGGAATCCCGACAGGAAGGCGAGGCCTGTCCTCAGGGACGCTGGGGACACAGCGCCTGGACTGGGACAAAGGGGGCGGGGTCACTTTTGTTCCAAGATGCTGATGCTAAGTGAATCACGGAAGGAAGGAACCTTTCAGGACCAGGGCACGAGGCTGTTCCCAAAGGATACTCAGTGTGCGTACGGTCTCCTCTCTAAAGATTTAGATTTGTGGCTTTTCTCCCTAAATAGCACATGGGCTAGAGAATAGGAAAGGAAAAAAGTATTAAGAAATAAAAAAACTCACAGCATATCTGCAGTCAGAATTTGGCTTTAAATCCTGGCAACATAATCTATTTTGAGCATGAGACAAGTTTGCTAATTCCTAATGAGCCAGATTAGAAACAGACTACAAACGAACAGCAAACTCATCACAAAACTATGAGAATGCCCAAAATACACAGCATTACAGATGCACCGCGAACAGCGGCCATGCGGCTCCGGAGGGAAAACCGTGTGACGGGTGCCGCAGAAAAGCGTACGATCATCCAGAAGCTCCTTTCCTTGTGCTCACCATGATCCGGACCGTGCCCAGGTACGCTGCCCGGAAGGACGTGGGGACACAGGGAGTCCTGGACAGGGAAAGTACAAGGTGTCCTGGGACGGAGTTTAGGGACACTGACCCAGATTTGGGTAGACAGAGGTTCGAGAAGGTTCTTCTAGGCTGGGACCTTCGGGGCAAACGGAAGAGTGTGCCTGGCAGAGGCCAGGGGGGATTCCAGGAGAAGGGGAGACGGGGACACAGAGGGGTCCAGAAGATGTTTCCCTGCCAATGCTCAGGTACTCTGACCATTCAGGCAAGACGTACCCAGAAAAGAGAAAAGTACCCCGTAAACATCCTTATCAAAGTCCCTTCTCTACTCTAAGATAGTTCCTGCTTTTCTTTCTCAGGCACTTCCCCGCCCAAGACGCGGTGAGTCGACGGAGACCAATCCAGAAACCAGTGTTTCCAACCCCAGTACAAGAACCAGCTGAGGATCTTTATTTAATAAATGAGACGGATCCCGGATGCCTGGACGGATTGAGCACTCGGGGGAAGGGGAGAGGCACGAACCATCTTCCAGGGCCAGAGAGGCCAGCGCAGACAACCACTGCATCAGCCATACCCGAGAACGTGCGTGACCCCATCGACGCCTGGATGGAGGTTCTGCAGACACCGCTCTTCTCCATAACCCCACGTACCCGATCCACAAGTGCACCTGCATTTAGAACGAGCTGCATATGGTGAGTGGGGTGTGAGAGAGCAGCTATAACAGGAGGCCTGTTGGGAAGGCAGGACAGATGGCCTCCGATGGGCTGGAAGGGCGCTAAGTCACAGCTGTGCTGCACGGTGGCCTTTTGGGGGCCCATATGCTCCCGCCCCCATGGCAACTTGCAAGGACCCACAGAGCATTCCTGCAACCATCAGGCTTGCAGGGAGAACCTCCAGAGAAGGAAGAGAAAAACGACCCCCAAAGCAAATAGCCCAGCTCCAGCAGCCCACAGCCCATGAAGGCCACAGGCCACCTCAGAGACATGGAGGGCCACTGCTGCCCACTTTCCGGGCAGGACCAAGAGGACACTCTGTCTTGATCTGCAAAGACACTCGACATTACACGCCCTGGAAGCAACACTCCGGCAACAAGGAGTGAGTTAGAGCACCATTAATTCACACCTGGAGAGGCTCACCCGCCCAGCGATGTGCAGGGGATGGCGCACAAACAGCCCTGCAGAACTGAGAGCGCGGGCACGTCGCTGGGGACAATTAAGGGACCCAGCAAGGTGCTCCAAGAGATTTGATTCTTTTTTCAAAAGCAACTTCTCATGAATTTTAAATCAACCCATGCAGGCCATCCTCCCGGGCAGCGGAAAGAGGAAAGGCGCAGAGGTGAACAGGGAGGGAGTCCCCCTGCCACCCCCCCCCACAAGGCCAGCGTGTAGCTCACAGCGGGATGGAGGACGACCTTGTGACCCCGTCCCTCTCTCCAAACAAAGTGCCGCATGGCACCCCACAGGAGGCAGCATTTGTTTTACGGGTCTTTCTCAGGCTCTGGCACTCTGCAAAATATTAACATCCATCCCATTAACTGACCACTGGGAATGTAAAACCCCCGACTGAGCAATTAGGCTGTGAGTTTGCAACCTCAAGGCTTACGTCTATTAACAAACATCAGCTGTGGCCATCCTCCCCACCCACTCCGACCCCTGAGGGAAAGAGCCCTCAGACTGCTCAGGCCTGGGCACCCGCCGTCCAGTGCTAAACGCCGTCAGCCCGTGGCGCTCTGGATGGCTTCAAGAAGGCGTCCCATGGAGGCCACAGAAGCCTGCAAGCCGGCTCCTGTCCAACTCAGAGACGTGACACCTTCTGGCCTGGCCAGGAGTGTGGACGTTGACTTACTGCCCTCATTCCTGCTCTTTGGCCCGGGGGTGCTGACCTATTTCTATTCGCCTCAGGGTGAGGGACCCTCTTTTCCTCGCCCCAACCTTCCCAAAGCATCAGCACACATTCGGCCGCAACCACAGCCCCACACAAGCCGAAGTGAGGAGGCACCCGGGTCCCCCGCCAGCAGCTCCTTGTCCCGTTCACACCCACCTCCTCACGGCACCCAAGAGCCCCAAGAGCCCACGCCGACCTCCCCCCAGACTATACTCCTCACCAGGCACCTCTTTGCACTCCGTGTGACTGCACGATCTGGCCCTGCCCGTGCCCCTACTCCAGGCTTCAGACTGTGTATTCCCTCAGCATGGTCCCACACCCACCCCTCCAGGAGCCCCACTCCACTAAGCTCCCCATCTTGGGGTCTCTGCTCAGGCCGTCCCTGAAGCCACCCACCCACTAGCCAATACACTCTCATTTGGGGAACTCACCAGTCTTCAGGGACGGCTCAGCGGTCCCTGCTCCAGGAGGCCTTCCCACGGCCTCCCTGCCCCAGTCCATTAGGGGTCCTCCCTCTTTCCCCTTGACACGCAGCCTCAACACGTCGCAGGGCCACTCTCCATCACCACGTGGCTTCCGCCTGGACCCCACGTGCCTGGGAGGCCCCCATCCTACCCACGTCGGCCTATTCTGGTCACTGAAACATAGGACTGCAGGAAGGGAGGACTGACAGGAGGCGGACATCGGGAACTCTGCCGAAAATCCCTTTCGGAAGGACCAGCACACACGTTCCAGTGCTGAAGGACGGACAACACAAAGCAGGACAAGATGTTTAAAACCAACCTCACAGTTCACTTAAATGGAAGACGGGAATATCAAGGGAAGAAGCTCCCAGAGTCCGGTCACCCAACACAAAGCTCCCTGGGACCCTTCATGCCGTAGTACAATCTCCCCATTGCCTGGACAGCTACCAACCCAGCTCTCCAGCCTAGCACATTCTAGAAGCTCTCATGAGACATTCCCACGAGCCCTCCACACAGCTTTGGAGTTTTTAAAAATGGGACTGGCCTTTCCAAAGGTGCGATATTATAGACACAAAATTTAAGAAACAGTCTTGGCTGAAAGACTCACAATCCAAACACAGAAAGTCAACCTTTCGTCTCTCATCGTTCAATCTGCCTTTAATTTAAACCATGTGATGCTATCAAACTCCGGCCCGGCCCGGCCTGGTGTGTCATCCTCGGGGAGGGCCACCCAGCAAACTGTAGAACTTGGAAAGCACAGAGACCTTTTCTATCTGTTCCTTCTTTCTCTGCTGTCCCCAACCAACCTGGACAACTTCCCACCTACCCTCTTCCCGGTCTGCTGTGCGAAAAGAGATGCTGTACTCTAACTGTGTGACAGGTAAGCACATCTTTATCTGCAAATGTCCCAAACTGGTACTGACTTCAGACTCTGGCAGCCGCCTTTGGAAGTCTATTCAAACATCTTTCAGCCAACAATGCATAACCAGGCCTGGGAAGCCTTCACATTTAACAAGAAGAAAGAGTAACAGTTTGGCACGTCAAGTCATTTAAACTCCTTCAAGAAATAAAGCAAAATCGGAAGATCAGGCTGTGGTCTGTTTGGTGAGGAACAGTACTCGAGAAAACAGACACGGTGCAAACGAACGCTGTGATCTCCCAGTATTTGTATGATCGAGGAGAACACGGTAACCCGGATTTAATAACCACACGGTTGCGTTCTCAGAGGGAAAGACCATATTCTCCAGTGGACCCTATATTCCCAAGACCCCCATTTTGATTGCTGAATTTACGGCAAGGACTCAGGGTAAAAATCAGTAGAAGGTTCCAAAACCCCTCTCCAAGGACCTGAAGAAATTTGGTGTATTCTGGAACATGGGGAAAGCAGCTTCCGATCTCTCTAAGGAGAACGGCCACCCGCTTCCTTGAGGTGCCCAGAGCTGTGGGATCACTCCCACTGGGCTACCCCACAGCTTCTTCCCGACACAGTCAACCAGAGAGATTTCTCATGCAACAGGCAGATATTGATAGTACTACAAATCACATTTTCCTTGCGTTTTAATAATATTAAACATTCCCCTGGTGACAAGGTGTCACAAACAGGGACAACCACAGCTTGGTCAGAAGGGCTCTCGCGGTAGACGGACAGTTCTCCCGGTGATGTTTATCACCAAACCAACACCCCGAATTCTTAAGACTTGGTGAGTTCCCCTCGCCTAGTCCCCGTGTTTGCATCAACAATTAAAGAGAAGGAAATAATAAAAATTTACCACAAGGAAGCACCTATCCAAACTGGCCCTTAGTTTAACTTCATCTAAATCCATGCTGGATGGTATTTTTGACATTGTACAGATCTGTTTCTTTTTAAAATCTGAGCTGGGCCTGTGAGTAGTTTAAGTGCCACGAGGAGTCCCAAGGACAGGGACAAAATCTCTAGCTCACCTGCGTGTCACTCTGTGCATGTTTTAATCACACGGCGAGAGCTATACTTTGGGGCCGGCCAAGTTCACCAGTGGAGCAGAATGACTAAGAAAGCTTTCCTAGGGCATCCTCACAGTTTCAGAGCACTTGCGCCGTGTGGGTTTCGGGTTTGGTTTCCGTATCACGTCTCCTAAGGGTCCAAGTCACTTCAATACCGCAGATGCTGAGAAACGAAACTTAGGATCGTGGGGCTGACATGGACCAAAAGCAGTGATGAAAACATTCTATTTCCCACAGTACAGGAGAAAGGCTTAAGTACACCTGCTACCTTATAAATAATCGATCCCTAAATCTTATATACGTACACACACACATTCCCCTTCTCATGCCAGCAGAAAGACAAGAAGGAGGAATGTCCTCTTAGAAATGTAGTAAAGGTCTGTCGCAACACAGATTAAGGCAGGATGATCCCAGAGTGAAAGACAAAACTGGAAAGTGATGAGGGACCAGTTCCCAGAAGCCTGAAACACTCAGGAGTCAAAGCTTCGCAGCGGTGGCAATGCAAACACAGCCAACTGCTGCGCGTAGGTGGGCTGTTTTCCGATGCGAGGGCTCCCACACCTGCCGTGTAGGCTACCCTTCGAGACAGTCCCCTTGGGAGACCTCTGATCTGCCCATGAGGGTGCCATTATGCAAAATATTCCTGGAGCCCCTCTCATGGATGGGCTCCCCCCAGAGCAAACGGCATAATCTTCATCCTTTAAGGCATATTTGATTTTTGGAAATGGCTACCCATCACTCGGAGCCCAGAGTGATAAACAGGGCGGGACGTCAAGCTCGGTCCTTTCACTCTTGGTCAGAAACTCAGCAAGCCCAGTTTTTGCACACGGCCCCAGCCCTAACCAGCCATTGGTGACAACACTGGAAGTGGGGTTCCAACACAGTTCCGAAAGACGACAGAATCTGTCAATCAGCGTCAACCCCCTCCCAAAACAACATCTTTGAAGACCGCCCCCTCTGAACACACCCATACTGATGAGTCTGTTCAATCCAGTCTCCCTGGCACGCCTGGGTGGCTCAGTCCCTTAAGCGCCCTTTGGCTCAGGTCACGATCTTGATGTCGTGGGATCGAGCCCTGCGTCGGGCTCCATGCTCCGTGCGGAGTCTGCTTGGAATTCTCTCCCTCCGCCTCCCCTCACCAGCACTCTCTCGCTCTCAAATAAATAAATAAATAACACCCCCCCCCAAAAAATATCCAGTCTCCTGATTTTATAGCCATCCCTTGACACACCACTACAATGCATTCCCCAACTCAACACAAACCCAAATAAGTCACTATTAACTAGGGACACCAGGCACTCCAACTGCTAACCAAGAAAAGCATGAACCACAACCCTGCGGAGATGTTAGCATCCCTGGGTGTGCGCCAACGCCCTGAAGTGGGCACACGCATTACACGTGTGTGCGGATGCACACGCAGATTTATAGCTCATCCCCGAGTCATCTTTAGTGGGTTCATCCTAAATATAGATAATAAATTCAACGTTAATAATAGCTGAGGCCTTCAAACTCCTCTGGAGGAAAACACACATGGCGCAACCGTCCACATCCCCTTGCACGGATTGATCGACTGTGGTTTTCTGGTTTCTCAAGCTTGCAAGAGTAAGACGGCATTAAGAAGGCACAACTAAGAAACGTAAGACAGAGTGCAAGCACAAACACAGACGCAGAACGTCCCCACAGTGCTCGTTTCCCGGCCAACCGGACAACCCAAGAAAGCATCAGTTTCCCAGACAGACCCGGTTGGGGGAGACGTAGAATCTGTGTGCCGCGACAGGTTGGGGGCCTCAATGTTTGGGGTTCATACTCTTTAAACCCTGACCGAATGCAGAAGGAACCTGGCTAAGGCAGGGCTGCACCCTGTTTCTTCCCACCCGGCTATGAACGAGTCGGTGTACCCACCTCTGCTTAACCAAATATACCTGTGAGAGTCAACAACGGTCAACCCACGCCTGTGGGACAGAGGTCCGCGAAGGAAATGGCATTCCGCCAAGTCCTGGCAGCTACGCTGTTTACAAGAGGGTGGACCATCCAGGAAGGAAGGGGAAACATTTAGAATCCGTGAGACCTGGGTGTAAATTCTCAGTCTCCCCTCCCTGCCTGCAGCTGTGTGACCTTGAGCAAGTTGCTATCCTCCCAGTGTCCCCTTTTGAGGAGCTACACAACCTGGCTCCCGTGATGGCGTGGGTCCTCCCAGGGCGATGGGGAGGCCTGACTCTGTATGTCAAGTGCTTGGTGCGGTGGCTGGGACATTATCCGGTTGTTCTTCCTTATGACGAAGTCAACTGATCTCCCCCCGCCCCGTGTGCCCTCCTCCAAGGGGCGGGGGACACACACACACACGCAGCAATAGCAGGTTCTAAAGGGGACACCATCCATCTTCAAGAGAACCGCAGTGAAAAGAGGACATCTGCCCAGAACAAAAACAGATCCCGGTGTTCTCTTACAGAAGAAATAGAGCCTTGCCAAAGGTCTCCTTGCCCAAAGCTGGAGTATTCAGAAACAGGGCTGGAGTTCTCCTTCCCAAGGACGTAGCTGTCAGGAAAGAGAGGGACTAAAGGAAGGCGAGATCCGGGGAGCTGAGACAGGGACTGAGGCAGGAGCAGAGAATGCGAGGGGGCAAAACAAGGCCACGAAGAGGGGAGAACAGGTGAGCACAGCAGAGCTGCCTGTCTGTGCGTGAACACCTTGCTGGTGCGTCTTCCAATGTCGGGAGCTGCTTCTCCAGCGCTCGGAGGGGCTCAGAGGTCCTGGCAGCCTCACGGGCCTCTGCCAGCACATGGCAGGCCCACAGAGGACCGATGCTCCCGCGGAAAAGAGGGAAGAGCGGGAGGCAGACAGCGGGGTCCGGAAGCAGAGCCACAGGCTCTAGCTGCCTCACCGCTCTCAGAACACCCTCCGCAGGGAGCACGGACACACACCGGGTACATACTCGTCCTCGGGAAAGCTCTCAACAAATCTGGAGAAAGACGGGAGGTCCAAACCAGCAGTAACTGATTTCTAGCCTGCTGTCCACATCAAAGTTTGCTCATGAGCCATTCAGGCTATCAAAAAATTAAGTTAGTCACTGGAAATTTTATTTTCACCAATGGGTTGGAAGGTATGCCAAGATGGCCTAGCCTGAGACTCAGGCACGTCTGGCTGTGTGTGATGACCTTGGGCTATGGGCCCTGGAAACAACTTCACTGAAGGTTGTGTGTGTGTGTGTGTGTGTGTGTGTGTGTGTGTCAGAGAGAAGCTTCCTCTCCCAGGCAGCCTGGAGAAGAGAGGCAGGTTGGCTCCTGGGGAAGGAAGGGCAGAAAAGAAGCTAAAGGAGCATTTCCACATCATCCAGCTCAGAGACACGAGGGTCTGGACAGCGGTGTCCAGCTGGCACGGTGCCACTGGAGGGGAGAGGTGCGTGGGTCCCATCCAAACACGGAACACTGCGTTCCACAGAGCGAAACTCCAGGGGCGCGCTGAGAGGACGCAGGCACCAAGAGGGTTTGCAGCGTGGCAGCCGCAGGAGCTACACCCTTGGCAGCGACAGTCCTGGGCTGAGTACGGGACAGGCGACGCCCACAAAGCAGACCGAGATAGACAACATCAAAAGGCAGCTCCTGAGCAGCGAGCCCTAGACCACTCGGAACCAAGTGGACAAGACTATGGGAAGAGACGGAGGTTACCCTGACTCATGTAATAACTTCACTATAATTCAGGCTGGGAGTGGGACCCAGAGAAACTCAGATGGAGGCATTAGAAATCCCTGGCAGGGGCGCTGGAGTGGCTCAGTCGGTGAAGCGTCTGCCTTCAGCTCAGGTCATGATCTCCAGATCCTGGGATCGAGCCCCGTGCTGGGCTCCCTGCTCAGTGGGGAGCCTGCTTCTCCCTCTCCCCGCCCCTCCCACTCATGCTCACTCTGTCAAATAAATAAAATCTTAAAAAAAGAGAGAGAAGGAAGGAAGGAAGGAAGGAAGGAAGGAAAGAAAGAAAGAAAGAAAGAAAGAAAGAAAGAAGAAAGAGGTCAGCAGGTGTTACACTCAGATGTACTATGTAGCAAGACGGGAGCTGGAGGCTAAGCGTCCAAAGGAGGACATGCCAGATCCTGACCTTGCGACTCCCATCCCCTGGGTAATGGAAGGCACCACGGAGGGAACAGATAATTGCAGCATATGGTGGCGGTACCGGCAAGAACTACGAGCCAGGCATCCGAAAGCACAGGGAAGGGGCATGAGAAGCCAGTTACACCAAGGCCCGGACAGTGGCTACAAACACACCACTTCCTAATAGAAGGAACCAAGGCTCTCTGGGAAAATGGCTGATCCCAGGTCTGGGGCAAGAAATGCACACTGTGACCCCAGAAATCTTTCCATGCCAGATAGCCAGACAGTGATGAAAGGCGACCAGGATCACACCAGAAGGACCTAGAAGCTGCCCAGAGAAGGGCTCCTGGAATAAGGCGGGGATAATG
Organism: Mustela erminea; assembly: GCF_009829155.1. Classification (NCBI taxonomy): domain Eukaryota; kingdom Metazoa; phylum Chordata; class Mammalia; order Carnivora; family Mustelidae; genus Mustela; species Mustela erminea. The sequence goes on along the minus strand of NC_045627.1, from coordinate 1,258,924 downwards.
TGACGGTTAAACAGAACGGAAACTATTAACAAATTGAAACACATATTTAAATCCATGAGTTCATAATGATACAAACCCAAATCAAACCCAGCAAAACACTCAATTTGGTCACAACTGCCTGAAAACCAATAAATGAAAGAGAAAGAATCAAGCTGGGCACAGTCTCTCCCACAGGGGCAGTGCCCCAAGGTAAGCAGACGAGGATGAGGAAGAGGCTTCCTTTCTAGAAGTATTCTGGCAAGGAGATTAAAAATGGTTTCCGGAATGAAAATGCCATGATGTTGTCGTCCTTGCGAACTGGGGACCAGGCACGGGATAGCCACAGCGGCCAACATCACAGACAGACAGCTGGTAGGCGCCGTGGGACGCCCACTGAACAGCGTGACCCCACAAACAATGAACATTATCTTGCTCACCCTCCCCAGAAATTAAAGATCGAACATCAAACCTGAATCTGATCGTACTTCTAGAACCAGATTCGAATCCGCAGGAAGTAAAGCACACAGGGAGCGGCTAACCCCCGCCACAGGGACGCGATCAGCAAAACGCAGACTCTGGGCAAGTGCAGGGCGAACACCCAGCTCCCTGAACAAATGAACTGCAAAAACAAACCAAACCATGATAAACAAGAGAGATTTAAAAAGAGAGAGAGAGAGCGTGTGATTTAGAAAGTCTTAAAGGCAATTGAATCATAAGGGTGACTTTCTCTAAGTCTTAATTTTAAGAAAAAAACCTGTAAGATAAATTTGTGACATTTATGAACCAACAGAAAATCTGAACGATTGAATATTTGATGATTTAATAAATGTACTAATTTTTGAAGGTATGATTTATGGTACTATGAGTTATTTTAAGAGCCCTTATGTTTCAGAGAAATACAGTAAAGTACGGACAGAGGAAAACAGTGATTTCTGGGGCCTGCCTGAGAGGGCACACAGATGGGGCAAGGCCGTGCCTAGGCTGATGGTGGCAGGGGCACGGGGAACAGGACCTGGAGTTCATAATTATCTTCCGTCTAGTTCTGTGTATTTGAACTTCTCCACATGACTTTTTAAATCAGCCTGGGCTGAGGGCAAGGGCCTCCCATAGGAGGGGAGTTCCAAATCAAGCCTCACAGGGTGAGGACCCAGGCTGGGATGGCATTGTCACTAAGACGGCGTGACCCAAGGCTCTGAGGTCAGGAGGGGAGGAGCCACACAGGGTCCAAACGTTCGTGTTGTCCCCAAAGTCATGTTTAAGCTCTAACGTCGACTATGACAGTGTTAGGAGGCGGGGCCTTCGGAGGTGACTAGGTCACGTACGAGGGTACTGACCCCATACTCCGTGGGCTACCTGCTCCCCGGGCCAGCCCACAGTAGGTCATCTGCAGGGCGGAGACCCCCAGCAGAGAGCCACGCTTCCTCTCTCCCTGCCCACCCCTCCCTCCTCCCTGCACCACCCTCACACCACCCACCAGAGGGAAGGCTTACACGGAATCACCTGGGAGAGGACCAACAGCGGGCCGGCGTGGGCAGAGTGGCTAGTCCTGGGCCTCCAGACAGACCACATGCTCCCCGGGCCCTGCGGCCACCTCTCCCCACACCCGCCCACCTGCCTCCTGGCAACTCAGGCTGGGGAACGTCTCCAGCAGGGCTGGAAACAAAGTGCTTTCAGACTCTTCAGACTCCTGGACACCAGAAGCAGGCAGGGCCAGCGCCGCCTTTCTTCAAGCAGTGCCTCAGCCCGGGCGCACAGGCCACACTTTGCCCCCTCCATATGTACCCAGAGTGGGCGCCCACGCTCGGCCAAGCCACTGGGTTCCTCAGGGAGGGGCAGGCTCCATCGAGGCTGGGAGGCCAGACCCACTGTGAGCAGACGCAGGCTTCCCGGGGCAGAGGAAAGCCTCTGCAGAGAGAGGAGGAAGCAGTGACCTCGGGGAGCTGTTGCACTCTAAGCCATGACCCAGGCAGTGCTCTGGGCGGAGTCCATCCACATCCTGCTCCCCACCTGGCCTTCTGAGGCCAGAGCAGCCGACCTACTCTCAGTCACAGGACACACCCCCAGCCCCCACAACAAATCCCCTTCTCTGCCCCAGCTAGCCCATGGCAGGCTGCTTCTGCTTATAACCAAGAGGACCTTTTAAAACATTTGTTAAAAATGAAAGAACACCAGTGCCTGGGTGGCTCAGTCCTTAATCGTCTGCCTTTGGCTCAGGTCATGATGCCAGAGCCCTGGGATCGCCTGCTTCTCCCTCTCCCACTCGCCCTGCTTGTGTTCCCTCTCTCACTGTGTCTCTCTCTGCCAAATAAATAAACAAAATCTTTAAAAATAAATAAGTAAAAAATAAATAAAAACCAAAGAATGACAAAAACAGGTGGCTCGCACATGAATTCGGTGGCCCTTCCCAGCAACACAGCAAAGGAGCAAGAAGCAGTCTGCGCCCAGATTTCAGGTCCTTAGCTCTAGACTCTGCGTTCACGGTACTTTTTTCTCTTTCCTCGTAAGACATTCCAGAGTGAAACACTTTTCATTTTAGGGAGCTTTGGTTCCAGGCAACCTGACAATTAATTTGAGGCAACAAGCTAATCACAGTGAGAGGCGTAATAGCCAACTTGTTTCCATTCAAGGCCTGGTTCTGGGGTTTAAAAGGAAATCAGATTTCAGCCGGCTAGAGAAAGCCTAACTGGGCCCCCCCACATTCCCACCCTGCTCTCTTGGGACAGCCTGTTGAGGACTAAAGAGCATCATCGGTCAGAAATAAGTGGGGAAGCTTCACCGTGTAACACGCAAACACACACGCATGTGTACATAGAGAGGGGCTCGCAACACCTACGTACAATACACACCCACCCCACACACACATTCTCACAACACCGTCAACTCGGCCACGATCAGCTTCTGCCTGGTCGTGGAGCCTCTTGCATTAAAGAGAAGAGCGTGGATTCCCCCCGAGGTCCTGTGGTGGCACCAGCCACCTGCCTGAAGGATACTATACAGCTCAGCCTCCCGACTCCTGCAAGGCCAGGCTCAGGTCCAAACCCCTGTGAACTCCCGCTCAACGCAGCTGCATTCCCAGTCTCAGACCAAAGGAGTCCCCAGAAAAATCCTGGAGATGGAACAAAACAAAACCAAAACAGAAAAGCATGGCTGAGAGGGACCCTCAGGGCTTAGGCACAGACATCTAGAAACCAAATAAATAAGGAAGGGCAGTAGGGTGAGCGGGTTATCGCATTATACTGTGTCCAAGGCCCCGTCAGAGTCGCTCCTTCAGTCCTCCTGCAAGCCTCTGGTCATCCCCACAGTGTAAGAGGAGAAACCAAGGGCAGAAGTCAAGCACTCCGCAGACACCAGGGCTGGGGACACATCCAAGTGAGCCATGCTGGGGTCACCCTGAGTCCTGTCCCTATGTGATGCTCATGGGGCGTCCTGGCCCCCGTGGTTCAGGACAGCCCAGTGACTCAGACAAGAACAGCCCAGAACATTCTGTGTTCCATCCTCAAGAGTGTGCGGAGAGCAGAGACAGAGACCCTTTCTTGCCTTAAAATGTCCCTACCACACAGGAAAAACACAAAGGAGAGGGCGAAGGAGGCACAGAACTTAAAAAGTACCATTGAGGGGCACCAGGATGGCTCAGTCGGAGAAGGGTCTGCCTTTGGCTCAGGTCATGATCCCGGGGTCCTGGGATCGAGTCCCACATTGGGCTCCCTGCTCAGCAGGGGGTCCGCTTCTCTCTCTCTCCCTGCATCACTCATTCTCTCTAATAAATAAATATCTTTAAAAAAAAAAAAACCCACCATAGCGTCTAAAATATGAGCCATTGGCCAGACAGAGGGAACCAGAGGGACTAGAGGGACGCCCCAGTGGGCAGTCAGGGTCCTGCGGTGGCACTCTGAGCAGGAGAGACCGTGCCCCAGTGCCTACCAGAAGGTGAGGTCACAGGCACACAGGGTACAGGCCACATGGGCGTCTCTCTCTCTCTGATCCATGATGGAGACAGAAGCGGACCTGGAATGATGCGTGACCCATGTCCAAAGTGAGGTACCCGACCAGCACACTCATGAAACGGACTTGTGTGGCCTTCTGACTTGGGGGCTCACCACTTGCTTGCCAGAAAGCTCTTCCCTAAGCATACCCCCATCCTATCACCCTGCATGCCGGGGCTGACCCTGTGTCCCCAGTCCTCCTGCCCAGGTCCCGAGGGGCACCAGCAGCCGTTGAGCTTCCTAAAATCACTCCAGTCTGTGGTCTCCCTCAGGACCCCTGGAACTTCTCCCACTGCCACCAACCGGAGGTCTCCCACCCCAAGAACCACCCCCGACCATTGGGCCCCCGCCCACCGCCTCTCCTCTCCGTCTCCCAAACCCGGGCTGCCCCCTCTTCCTCGGAGGTCCTCCTCCTGCTGAGAACCACTCCTCCCACGCCGCTTCCACTGCTGGCCCCCAAGCCGCCCATGCTGGGCAGGGCTCAGCCTCTTCGGAGGGCCGCCCACCACACTGCAAGCAGAGGCTTCCCTGCTCACTCCAGTCCCAGGATCACTCCTGCCACACTGCTCCTGGGGGCCAAGGGGCAGCTCCAAAGTGCAGCCTCCACTGCGGTCAGAGGTCATCAAGGGACTATGGGTAAAGTAGCCTAGAGGCCCGGGTGGGGCTTTCCACACCCTCCTGCCCCAGGGCACTCATGAGGAAGAAATCTCCACCACCTCTCTGAAACCAGCTCCCAGTCTGGAGTCGGCATCTCCTTGACCTTGCCTCTGGTGTTACGTGTCCCCATGGACCCCAACTTCACAACTGTGGAGCACTCAACTTCTCTAGCACCGTCTGCCAGTCGAAAAATACTTGCTGAGCAGATGCCGGCACTGCTACTAGGCTCCTCCTGTCCTATGGGGGAGTGGGGAAGGGTCATCTGGGGAAGAAAGGTCTTCCAACAACAAAAACAGAAAGCCTACAGGGTATAGGCAGCCTGGGTCCTCCCGCCTCTCCCTGGGCTCTCTGTGCTCCAGGACTCTGGGGGACCGTCTGGAGGCCTGAGGCGGGGCGAGTCAGGTGGTGTCCAGAAAAACAACTCGTGTTCACTGTGCTAGGTCGGCACCGGCACTGAGCTAAGCATTTGCGGGCCTCACAGCAGATGGATGTCTGTTATTTCCTTCCCCTCATGAGGAGGGAAACCAAGCAAAGCCGGTCAGTTCCTAGTCTACTAGTGAGCAAGAGGGCTGCCGCCCCATGGAAGAAATGGAAGAAGGCAGAGGGCCCAAGGCGCTACCCAAGCCAGCACCCCTAACTGCAAGAAGGTGGTCAGATCTAGTTAAACTGGTTACCCAGCACCCTAGCTGCAGAGCTGTCAGAACATCCAGATGGGACCCAGCTGCGTTTTACAAGAACTTGAAGCAAGAGATGTGTGCTCAGATCTGGGCAGGAGAATTCAAGGGCAGCTCTCCGCGCCCCCCACCCCGCCCCCGACCCCCTCAAGGTCAGTGGCAAGGTGACAGTGAATGGGCGTGGGCCACAAGGGGGTGTGAACTGGAAGGATCATCTGGGGCTTCCTGCCCCGGCTGCCCGTGTACACATGCTCTTCCTCAAGGCCCAGCAAACGTGCCTCACCAGTACCTGGGGTGGGAAAAACAAGCCACACAACCGCGCCAGGGAGAAAGGAACCAAGCGTTTTCAGAGACATGAGAAAACGGCTCTGGAGGGGCGATTTATTTGAGAACAGTGGTTCCTGACCTTGGCTGCTGCTGCCTGTCCCCCTACCCCAGGAGATTCTGAGCCTGAACAAGGGCTGACGTGGTATCAGGCCTTCCACAGAACAAGCCTGCAGCTCCAATGGAGCAGGGTCATGCCTGTTCCTTCAGGGTGAATATGGTCTTAGAGCACGTTACCCGTCTCTAGTAGCCCACAGAGCACAGGACGATCACGGCATAAACACTGGCTGGTTTCTGCTGAACCCTGATGAATGAAACCAAGTGCACACTCTAAACGGAAAGTGCTCTTTTTAAGATTAAAAAAAAAAATTATTTTAGGGATAGAGAGAGAGAAAGTGGGGAGAGGGACAAGCAAACTCTGTGCTGAGCACAGCACCTGACGTGGGGCTCGATCCCACGGCTCTGAGATCACGATCTGAACCGAAACCAAAAGTCAAAAGTCAGGACGCTCAACCCACTGAGCCACCCAGGTGCCCCAGGAGCTGTCTTTCAATAAGCAGGATCCGGTTATAGTTCTGCTGTTAACCCTTCAGTTCCAACCTGAACAGCTTCCCCCTGACCCGTTTCACCACTGTCTCTAAATGTTGGTGGGTCTAAACTTTATAGATGCAGTAATTTCATAATGTTGCAGTGGGAGTCATGATCTAAACGGTAATCAAGCCACAGTCTGTACGTGGGAATAAGCCCCAACTGGGCCAGAGAATCCAGGAGCAACGCCTGGTGGCCCCAAGGCCCAGGTGACTCAGACACACACACAGGTCCCAGGGAGAAGGACCATGACGCCTGTGCGCCTGGCAGGCCTGGCGGCCCTCCTCCTGCTGACCTTGGGCCTCCTGCTGACCTTGGGCCACACCCCCGGGGAGCCAGTGTGACCCCATGCCCACTGCATGTCAGGTCACCCACCTGCTCCTCCCCTGCCTACAGCAGGAACACCTGGGTGGGCTCACCCACTACTCCGGAAGAATCTGACCTGAATTCACTCCTCTGAGAAAAACCGCCCGAAGCAACTAGAACCCCTTTACAGGATTGCGGCGGCCACTCCTCTTAGGGAGACACAGCTCTTAGGGGAGTGTTTCCAACAGCCGCGGGAGGCCAGCCGTTGAGTATGGAATCAGCTCGGGGGGCTGAGTGATTCCACATGGCTCAGGGCGAGAGCTCCCGGCGGCTGCGAGCTTGTCTTCTACCGCTGTGTGTACCCCAACCCCGCAAGCCCGAGAAACGAGCCTGCCCAGACCTCAGCAGCACTCAGCAACACCTTGCACAGCACCTTACAGTTTACACCGCGAACATCCACCTGTCCGCACCTGCACAAAGAATGGTGGTCTGAGACCTGCCCGAGGCTGCAGAGACCAGGAATCCAGGCGCACAACATGACCGCCCTCAAGAGGCAGCCTCCTCCCCACCACGGCTCCCCAAGGGACTTGCTCAGGCTCTGCTCCTCCCTTCCCTGAACCTGCACTCTGATTCTTAACATCTCAAGTCTTAGGAACATCTTCTAGGAAAATATTTTGTCTTAATTATTCATATAAACCACCCTCTGAAGTTCCTGCTCTGGCAGCAATATGGAAACTACTTTCAATCATAGAAAATCTATCTGGAAGTTAGAAGATCTCTTTAATTCTCTTTTCTTTAATCAACAACTTAGAACACACACACAGTCTGTGAGAAGGAACTATAGTTCATTTTCTCCCAAGGACAGCCACCTCTCCGTCTGCACAAGCAGCTGATGTGTTGTCGTCCCCCCCCTACCCCCCCACCCCCCAGCCCCCCACCCCCCCGCAGAGGAAGGAATGGCCTGCATTTCTCAGCACTTCTCAGCCCCCCGGGGCGGGGGTGCTGCCATCCCCCATCTCCATCTCTGCAGGGAGGCTGCCATCCCCCATCTCCATCACCAGGATGGGTACTCCTGGGGAGCCCAGCCTTCCTGGCACTGAGGTCTAGCTCCCGGAACCAGCTTATTCTTGTGCAACCCTGAGGGTGGGGTTTGGGGCTCGGCCCGCCTGGATCCACGCGGTGACCCCACATTGCTGCCACGTGCTCACTGGCAAGTCTCACAGATGTGGGGCCGTTCAGCGCGGAAAATCGGGGGAGAATAATGGTGTTGTTTTAAGGACTAAATGAGATGATGCATGTGAACAGGATGAACTCGTTTCCTCTGAATGGGAGCCCCCCCGTGGAAGTGAAAGGGGACGCAGCCATCGCCACACTGGGGCAGCAGAGCGAGCGTCCCAGGACTGCCTGGGACACCGGCACGTGGCCAACCCATTAAGACAGACTGTTTAAATGAGGGCTGATGAGGGGTACCCCAAACACAGTCTCACCGATGCCTGGCCTACAGCAAGCACCTGATCCTTACTGTTACACCATCTGATTCCCATCTCAAGCCCCAAAGCCTTCGATGTAAAATAAAAGGAACAAGGACTAAAGCTAAACACAAAACAGCAGCATGGAGGTCACAACCTCCGCAACCAGGTCCCCAGACAGCGGCCAAATCACCAACGGCTTCAGCCACTGCAGGGACACGGGGCCCCAGGTGTCTAGGGACATGGAGCCCAGGGGTGTCCAGGGACCCGCCTCCGGGGTCACAAGGATGCACCAGCTCCTGGCAGCAGGCACTGGGTCAGTTATCTCCCCTCTCTGCCCAGGCCACTCCTCATGCCCCGATCCATGGGCAACAGAACCCCCGCCCTGAAAGGCACAGCCAAGGTCACACAGAGGAACAAGCCTGCAGCACAGAGATCCCTGGCTCATCTGTGCGGAGAACACAGAACCCCGCGATCACTCCAAGTCCAGGACCCAGAGCAGACGATGGCTGGCAACTCTCCAGCACGCAGCCCCAAGCCGAAGCAGCCTGTGTGCCCTCGACAGCAGAGTCTCCAAGTGGTTAAGGGACAACTATCGCACAACACCGGCTACTCAGAAGTCAGGTTCCAAGACTGGGCTCAAAGAATGAATCATCGTTACTGTGTCCACCCGGACCGCTCTTGGGGTCCAGGAAGGGCCGAGAACAAAGGTGAGCAAGAAAGGCCGGAAAGACAGCAGGTACACAGACAGGCACACAGGGTACTGGACTTGGTGTCAGCGCTCCTCCGTCACTTACGGACCGTCCCTCCTGACCAAGCTGCTCGGAGACTCCCTGGGGCCAGTGCCCAGGAAAATGGGGATAATCATCCTCATGAGTCAATGGGACACGATTCCCCAGAGTAAACCACAGGTATTAGTCTCCTGTAAAGCCCCGCTGTGATGACAGGGGCAGAAGTCCCCACTGCTGTATGTCACTGTTCCTGAAAGCGTCAACACCTCCTCCATGCCAACCGCCGTGAGTTACAGGAGGCAGGCCAGAGAGAGTGTGCCTCCCCAAGAGCTCAAGCAAGAGCAACCCGGGTCACTGAATCGAGCCACCGTCCACTGCCGGGCATACCATTAATTTTACATGCCACTTAGGAAGAAAAATGGTATCAATTAAACCATGAAACACTGTCCCTCCTAAGACACATCCTGATTTCAGAGATGTTAAAATGTGAGAGAAAAAGAGGTGCATTTTGGAATCAGTGAGACCCGGCGTTGATGGAGAACCCAGGGTGGCTGGGAACTCAGGTTCTGGTCCTGCCTGGATGAGGTCCGAGGCCAGTGTGAGCCCAGTGAGCACTGGACGGCCACTGGAGAATGAGAACCCCTGGGAACTTGCCCGTATTCCAGACTCCCCATCACTCCTGCAGATTCTGACTCAGTGGGTCTGGAATGGAGCCTGAGGACACTTTTCTCAAAGCTCCCCAGGTGACACGTCACACAGTCTGAAAGGGTCGCTGCCTTCGCCACCCCACCCCACTGCCATGCCCCGGGCTGAGGAGGTGGGGAGAGGCCTCTGTGCCTAGGGCACCCTGTGCCAGCGAGGATTAAAGCCTGGCCAGACTAACAGAATGGACCTGCTCCACCACGGAAGCCCCCTACTCCGTCCTCCTCCCTACCTCTGGCATCAGTGAGGACCGAGCAGGGCTGAAGGTGTGGGTCTCCACACGCAGCACTGTTCCGTGGCCCGCCCACACTTCCATTTCTGCTGAGTCTGTCTTGCACACTTTCCCCCCACTCTGATTCATCTTCCGAGTATGCAGTTGCAAACCTCCATTTAGAACGGGGGCAGCTGAAGGCGTCCTGTGTGGCATTTCCCCAAGTCAGCTGTGACTCAGCCTGGCAAAGCCCCAAGTGCCGGTATAGAAGCTTCCTTCTGGCCCTTCATTAGCTCAGCGAGCAGCCAAGACCCACATAACAGGCCAATCGCCGCTCAGGGGCGCCTTTGCCGAGGGACCCAAGGCAAGAGTGGGAATGGGGCCCCTCCCTCCCAGCTCTGCAAGTTTCATTTACATTTTGAAGTGACAGGGGACCTGGGTGGAACTCCAGGGCCAGGAACTGAGGCGCTCCAGGATTCCTGAAGCCCTATTAAGAGAGGGGAGCCTAAGTGGGCAGCGAGCGTGAAGCAGCTCCAGCCACCTGTTCCCTCCTCCCACCCCCACTCGGCACATCATATTTACTCTGTGACTCAAGGCAGGGTTTTTTTTTTTTTTAATTTTTAATTTTTTATAAACATATATTTTTATCCCCAGGGGTACAGGTCTGTGAATCGCCAGGTTTACACACTTCACAGCACTCACCAAAGCACATACCCTCCCCAATGTCCATAACCCCACCCCCCTTCTCTTAACCCCCCTCCCCCCAGCAACCCTCAGTTTGTTTTGTGAGATTAAGAGTCACTTGTGGTTTGTCTCCCTCCCAATCCCATCTTGTTTCATTGATTCTTCTCCTACCCACTTAAGCCCCCATGTTGCATCACCACTTCCTCATATCAGGGAGATCATATGATAGTTGTCTTTCTCCGCTTGACTTATTTCGCTAAGCATGATACGCAAGATTTCATTTCTTTTGATGGCTGCATAGTATCTAGATGTCCATCAACAGATGAATGGATCAAGAAGATGTGGTATATATACACAATGGAATACTATGCAGCCATCAAGGCAGGGGTTTTAACAAGCTTCCCGTTTCTGATGCTAGAGCACCAGCTGGGGGCCTGGGGCTGAGAATCCAGATCCTCAGGCTAACATGTCAGCTACAGCCTCTGAGGCCCACCAGCTGGTTCCGACGACCACGCGAGGAGAGGGGCTCCCCAGCCAGCCATGCCCAACTCCCCGGAAGACAGGACTGCAGGGGTTTGTCAGAGAGTGGTTCCACGAAGCTTTGGGGAAAGGGGCCAAGGTGACACTGGGTGAGAGGGCCCTGTGCCAGACACAGTCCCAGCCTATCTGCCCTGCCTCCTGTGGCAGGTCCCAGCCCCGGAGCTCGCCAGCCGGCCGCAGCGGGGCCGGGATCCCAGTCCCACATCCTGGGAGAACACGCAGAAGCCCGGGTGCTGTGCCCCGATGCTGCCATACGCGGCATAAAGGAACACGGTACCAGTGAGTCGATTAGTTAATTAAAGCCCACACATGGCTCTCCGGGGTAAGGCCCAACACCCCAGTAGGGAATCCTGCCGAGAAGGCTGGCTCACTCCAGGACAGGCAGCTCCGCAATCAGCCCAGGTCAGGTAGGAGCAACTCTCGCCGAGTAAATGACTAGGAAGGAAAGGAATAAATGACAAACCATTACCTAATCAGGGGTCTGTCTCACCAGCGAACTTGTTCCAGAATGGAGGCCAAAATCTGGGTTAACTGCAACAGTGTCTACGTGATAATTACAGGGTTTGGGGGCTTTGGTGTTGTTTTCTTTCTCTTTTTTTAAAGCCACCTCCTCCTCTCCTTAGAGCCACACAGAAAATCCTGCAAGAAGCTCTTTCCTGGAAGCAGCCACTTATCCTTGAGAGCCCCAGGGATAAAGACAGGCCCCGGCAACCCGCCCACATCTGCCCCAAACAACCGGGAGGCCGGCTTGCATCTCTTCTCGAGCCTGGAGGCTGAGGACAGGGCCTGCTCCTGGCTGTGGGTGTTCATGCCTGGGAGAAGGAGGCATCTATGGGAGAGCATCTCCACACTCAACCCAATTCCCGCTGCATGAAAAATAATCCCCTTTGCACAAGAGCCGCAGTCACTCATGTCCACACACAAGAACAAGATAAACTAAGGTGGAGAGAACAGAAGCCCCATGAGGTCCCAGGATGTGCAAATAGAGAGTCCATAACTCTTATTAACACCCCATTAAGGGGGTCTGGGGCTCCTTGAAATCTAAGGGACAATTCCGATGACTTACAAAGGGCCACAACCCTCTCCTCTGGAAACAGCTCTTTCTAGAAACTTGTTTTTTCTGGACAGCCTTGCCTGTGAAAATGTCTCCAAAACCTGACCAGGGCTGTCGGATCCCCGTGCCACAAGGTGCTGTATTCCCAGCACCGCCTCAGGAAGACCTGGGTCTCAGCCTCGGTATGACCTCCAAGAAGCAGAATGTCACTTCTGGTTCCACTGCAGGGAGTCCTGGGGTAACACCCTTCTCCCTGCCACTTCTGAGGATTCTCGGCTCTTCTCCTCTGACCCAGCCTCACCACTGCTGACCCTAGAACAGCCCCTCAGCGTTCCAAGGCCATGGCTCAACCTCTGTACCACCCAAGGGTCCCTTTGCTATTTGCCCCACGGAATCTGGGTTTCCACCAACGCCTACGTGGAAAAACTGCAAGCAACGTAGCTCTCTCTTTAAAAAAAAAAAAAAAAAAGTCATAGGCTGTCCCCCAAGTTCTCCCACCCCGTGCCTGTCCTTTCGACCAAGAAGCCCGTGCAGCCTTAGGTCAGATCGACCAGCAATGTCCACCCCACTCTTGCAGATACTAATGTTACAATGACCCCCGAACGGGGTATACACCTTCCCCATAGAACCACATCTGCCACGAACTCGTCGGGAAAAGAACCTGGGAACTCTAAGACAGGAATTCATCCGTTTGGGCGTACCATTTCAGAGACACCACTTCACTCCTGAGACCAAAATTACTGATTTATTTTGGAGCTGCACTTGCCTTCCCCAGCGGAAACTCCCAGGAGCATGCTCCGACCCTGCATTTATGGCAGGGAGGGCCCAGCTGCCAGCCGGGGGTTCCCGGGTGCCCACCCAGGTGCTCCGCGGCAGCAAATGAGACACATCTGCCCTCAGGGGGCTTCGTCTGGGCTCTCCCTTCCAGACTTTAAAACACTCAGGCTTGGGGCGCTGGGATGGCTCAGATGGCGAAGCCTCTGCCTTCGGCTCAGGTCATGATCTTGGGGTCCCCACATCGGGCTCTCTGCTCCATGAGGAGCCTGTTTTTCCCTCCCTCTCTGCCTCTCTCCCTACTTGTGTTCTCTTTCTCGTTCCCTTCTCTCAAATAAATAAAACTCCCCCCCCCAAAAAGCACTTGGGCTTGTTTTGCAGGTGGAAACAAGTGCTTCTGGAAGAACAGAAACAGGTTTGAGTCTCGTAAGCCCTTAAACTTTACTAGCGCCTAAAATTAGCTGCTCTGGTGGACAATTTGTCTCTGCACTTTTACACAAAATGGATGGCTCACCCAGAAGGACAAACGGCCCCCGCGCCGGGGGAAGCGAAGAGAACTAATTTCAGGAGGCGACTTCTCGCTCTGACCACTTCATGAGCTTCTGTTTGGCAAAGGGACCGGAAGGGAATACATAAACCATCCCCCAAGCCTCCCCCGGGAACTTTTCACCATGCATCAGCCCTCTAACCCAGGCCACCCTGCTCCAAAAGGCCAGGAAAGGAACCCGTACCACATAGCTTCTTGAGCAGAGGAAGAACAGAAATCACCGCACCCAGGAAAGCAGAAGCAGGAATCTGTCCCAGAGTCACAGAACCGTGGTTCCACATCAGACCCATGTGCTTCCCTCCATCGCCCTTACACTGCTCGGTCAACATTCACTCCTGGCCCAGAGTCTGGCTGACCAGGCCTTGAAAACTCGTATGAACACCATGAGGATCATGTCAAGAACCTTTTACGTCCTCTGAAAAAAAGGCGTCTGTTCTGTCTTGACCAGCTGGGAGTACACCCCGCAGGCTTAGGGCATTCGGGTCGACAGACCCACTCGGGCACCTGAGACACTGCAGGGGAGGCAGACCATCGGAGAAGACAGGTACAGAAGCGACTGGACCCAGGAGCAGCGGTGGAAGCTGACCACAAGGGCCAGAGGGTCGCACGTAGCCCCTCAAGGAAGGCAAGCCCGGCGGGGGGCAGGCAGTGCTCATGCAGCATTTACTGCTGAAGCCAAATCAGAACGAGCTCCCCCCACCCCCCCGCAGGTGTACAGCATACTCAGGAGGTGTCAGGGGAAATGTCAACGTCTGTAAGCACAGAGACGGCTGTCCCTGGGACCCCGCGGCAGGTTAAGGGCACCCACCCCCTGCAGTGGTCGAAAATCTGCATCTAACTTCAGAGTCCCCCCAAAACCTCACTCCTGACAGCTTGCGGTGGACCAGAAGCCTCACAGGGAACATAAACAGCCGAAGGACACATACTCCGTAGAGGTATTCTAGCTGACTGTGAAGTTCAAGAAAAATGTCATTACGAGAATCATAAGGAAAACACATTTATATAATACTGGGCCTTACTTCTTGGAAAAGATCTGCGTGTCAGTGGGCCTGCACAGTTAAAAGTGTGTTGTTCAAGGGTGAACAGTACGTACGCGTGTGTGTGTGTGTGTGTGTGTGCATATTTCCCACACACAGACTTAAGTGTGTCATACACCATGTGCGTATACACGTGTATCCCCCCCACCTCCCAAGTACATACACACACACGGGTACAGCGTGTATATACTTCTATGTACATGCACACACACACACACGGATTGTGGACTGAGGCAGCCTGCACACCTGTTACCCTCTAACTTAACTAACTTAAAAGCGTGTTGTGGCCACGAGTGGGTTATGCAGCTCTCTGTGCCCGCTCATTTGCGGGATCAGGTGAGTGACAGCTTACAGGATTTCTCAGGTTGAAAACAAGCCCTCGATGTCACCCTGGATGTCCCCACTCCGCACGGAAGCAGGCGCACGGCACGCAGGGAACCAAGGAAGTTTCTCCAGCGTCCTCCGGAGCCATTTGAGGAAGATCGGCCACACCTTAGAGTTGAGAGAACCGAGGCAGAGCGATGGGCGCGTGGCCTGGAACTGGAGCGCGTGAGCACAGCTTCCAGAACTTGACCCTTCCTTTTCCCATCGCTCATGGAACAAACACCACACCGAACTCCCACTCTCCACCACAGACGGCCTGAGACGCCAGGACAAACCATGGGCCTTGCCCCCGAGGCACCCGGGTCTGAGCAGAGAAGAAGTAAACGCTCTTAATGAAATGTTCACACACACAGGGTCGGGACACGAAGCCACGGCTGAAGCAGCTCCTTAGAGCCAGACGTCTCAGAGCCCTGGCACGAGGCGGAGAGTGACAGGAGCAACTGGCCTTTCCTGCAGGCGCGGGCCCAGAGAAAGGACGGAGCCCTCTTGCCTGGGTCTGCAAAGCCATCTGCATGACCAGATGGGAGGGAGACTCCGGGAACTCCCACCTGGCGGCCTCACAGACATGGGGGAAGAAAAAGCCCCCTTCCAGGAACAAAAGCCAAAATGCCAGTAAGCTATCCACAGTGAACCCTCTGAGGGCAGTGGCAGTCATCAAAAGACCTGCGGCGGGCACAAGTCATGTTGGCCACCTCCAAGCCGGGTCTCCCCGCCGGCCTGTCTCGGGCATCACAGTGCGGGACACGTGAAGCTCTCTGCCAGGGAAGAAGAGTCCAGGCTGTACGGACCTGCTGCAGACTCGGCAAACGCAGTAAGACACCACTGCTTTCGAGACACTTGTAACAAAGTGTCTTCCCTCTCTTGACTGTCCCAGACTCCCTGAGACATCCGAGGTGACGTGCTCCAGCCGCCCCCTGCCTGCGGTTCTGAGAACCCTGGTATCGCTACCATAGGATCATGCAATAGCCTTGCTGCACGACTGGGAATTAGCAAAAGGGACAAAACAGTGCCAGGAAGGACAACACACCTGGGCCGGAGGGGTGGGGGGCACTCAGACGGCTCTAGGTCTGCAAGCAGGCCCAGAGCACATGGTGGGTGGGTCGCTGTCCTCTGCAGAAACGCCACCATCAAA
Organism: Mustela erminea; assembly: GCF_009829155.1. Lineage (NCBI taxonomy): Eukaryota > Metazoa > Chordata > Mammalia > Carnivora > Mustelidae > Mustela > Mustela erminea. The sequence goes on along the minus strand of NC_045627.1, from coordinate 1,243,148 downwards.
GACAGCCAGGAGGAAACAGGAGGACATGGAAAGCCAGTCCTGCCAAGAGACAACTAAAAGTCTACGGTGAGACGACACTGCTAAAGCCTTGAATCTCCCTCTCTCATGGACGTGACTGCGTCATCAGGACACTGAAACCCAACAGACGATCGGGTCTGTAACACCAGACCAGCTGGAATTTCTAACCAATGTCCCAGGTTCACCCAGGACTGAAACCCCCCGTATCTCCAGCCCCATCTTAGGCAGTCCCGACGCACTACCGATACACCCTGGAGGGGCACGGCAAATCCGCAAGACATCTGGCTGGTGGCCTCGATGCCCATCCTCTGGGATTAATTTCTGTGGTCTGGAGAGGGTCTTTTCGGCCAGGGCCAGCCCTCAGTGATCTGAGCAGCCTCCAAGAGTCTGCAACCCACACAGGGACTAACATATGCTACATTATGGGAACATCTCACTTCGGGTCAGGCTGGGCTGCCAACAGGGCCTGGTGGTCCAAACGGGATCAACACTACGGGGAAAGAAACTGAGGTATAAGGTAGCTAGATACACGAGTCTGGAGAGAGGCAGGTTTAGACCAGTCCCTTAACACCCCCACCCTGAGCCGAGTGGTTAAGGTGTGAGGCGGGCAGGGGCCAAGGAACCTAGGGCAGGACATAGCCCATGCCACCTCTGGGGTGTTTCTCCTGTTTCTCCCTTTCCTTCTGAGGTGTTGCCCTCCTGCCCAGGAACTTGTTCTCCAGAAGCCTCTGCTGGGCCCAAAGTAGTCACAGTCAAGTCAAATGCCCGGGCACCACATGCCTGGTTACAGGGCCCTCAAGGGGAAGGGGAGCTGTGCCTCACGTCCTTTTCCATCATGCTGGATTTGCTACTATTTTGCACTGCCAATAAAGACGGTCTACACTGAGCTTGAAAAAAGGAAAGGAAAAAATCATGTACATGCAGTCTAGAAAGTATGCTATTGTACATTAAGACCCTCAGATCTTGTAGGAACATATAGGGCCCAGCAAAGAGAGAAGAGGGGAGAAAAAAGAGAAAACACTGGCATTCTCCGGGAGGACAGGATGTCCTGCCACGCTGACTCTAGAAAACCTGCATAATATTTAGATATGCCTTCAAACCTCGTAACTCCACAGGTAACCCCTTATAGTTTAAGTCCATGCTAAAAAGAGTGAGTGTAAAGTGTTTGAAGTTTCCAGAAAAATGCGGTTATAAAATGTCTGCTTACCCTGAATGCAAACAAGGACATTCAGAATTTATTCCGGTATTAACTACTAGCATTTATATACTCTTTTTTTACGAGGGGCAGTCATACATATTAACTCATCTTTGATGTCTGAAATCAAAGCCAAATTAGCAGTATTATCAGTTTTATAGAGGCCAACTTAAAGACTCAGGTACGTGCGTCACCCTAAACTGCCAACTAGTTAAGTAGGATACAATGTGTACTTGGTACATGTTACCGTAATTCTCTACTATTAAAAGACATTTAAGGGGTGCCTCGGTGGCGTAGTCGATTAAGCTTCCGACTCATAGTTTCAGCCCAGGTCATGATCTGAGGGTTGTGAGATTGAGGCCCAACTCGGACTCCACACTCAGTGCAAAGTCTGCTTGAAACTCTCTCTCTCCCTCTCCTTTGCTCCTCCCTGCTTGTGTGCACAGACAGGCATGCTCTCTCTCTCTCTCTCAAAAAAAAAAAGAAGAGAGAGAAAAGATATTTCAAAATTTATATATATAAGAGATAGATAACTGTCTCATTTTTTTAAAGCTAAAATGTACAAAACAATATAATTTACAACAGCCAAGAGGTAAAAGCCACTCCAGTGTCAATGTATTGACAGAGGAACAGATAAACAAAATGTGGTCCATAGCCATACAACGGAATATAACTCAGTCTTACAAAGGAAGAGAATTCAGACGCTTGCTACCACGAGGATGGACGTGGAAGACAGGATGCTGAGTTATAAATCAATCACAAAAGAACAAACGTTCCATGGTTCCACTCCTACAAGGCCCCTCAAGGAGTCAAATTCATTTGAGACAGAAAGCGGAATGGTGCTGGCCAAGGGCTGGGGGCGGGGAAACTGGAGAGTTAGTGTTGCATGGAGACAGAGTTTCAGTTTTACAAGATGAAAGAGTTCTAGGGGAGCATGGATGATGGGGACGCATGCCCAACCACGTGAATGGACTTAATGCCACTGAACCACCACTCATTAAAAATGGTCACGATGCAAAAGGAAATACACTGAAAACACGCTGAAAAAAATGGTGATGTCAACATGATAAAAATCGTATCTCCTGAGCAAAGTACCTAGTGTTTCAAAGAATCTGGATTAACAGCTGATTAAATTAAGAGTCCAGCAGGTAATGTTACCAAGGTCCCGCACGATCCCGGGTCGGAACTGTGAAATCTCCGGCCCCTCTTCCCAGAGACAGCTTTGGACAGTCACTCGGTATGATCCTGATGTTCTCACAACAAATTTAATAGGAAGAGGGAATCATTTTGTTTGCTTCTAAACAAACCATTCAGACAGAAATGAAGGAATTACTCATTCTGCAGAATCCATTTGCCATCTGTTGCTGAAGGCAAGTGTTCACTGACTGGGAGCCTGAGTTGGAGGACCTCAGAGTCAATGAAACCTTTCCAGGTTTCAAGTCCCACTGATTCTACACTATATATAATTCAGACCGAATGGATTCCTCCCTTGAGAAGAAATACACGAATAGAGGAGATCCAACATCGACAGCAGCTCCCCACCTAGGACGCCCGGGCTGCTAAGGATTATGGGGAAGAGACTGGAAAACTGAATTAATCATGAAGAGGGGCAACTGGGTCGCTCAGTCGGTCTACAGCTCAGGTCTTGATCCCAGGGTTCTGGGATCGAGTCCCACATCGGGCTCCCTGCTCAGCGGGGAGGCTGTTTCTCCCTCTGCCTCTGTCCATCCATCCCACTCAAGTTCCGTCTCCCTCTTTCAAATAAATAAATAAAATCTTTTAAAAAATCTGTTTTAATTATCAATTAAAAAAGACTTTGCCTAATGGGTAGAAAATATAATCTTTCAAATAAGAGGAGAGTCAAATGCAGAAACACTCAGGAGGTCCTGAAGAGGAGTGAGGGCAGGAAGGAGCAGCTGTTATGGGGTCCTGAGGCCCTCTTGGCCCTCTCAGTAGAAAGCAGCCAGCATCTCCCCTAACCACCCTGCCGCTCAGGATCCCCTTGGACAAGGCATACAGATTAACAACTACATTTAAATCACTTAAGCAAATGACTAAGCTGCACTGATAAGGAATTCTTCCGTCATAATTATCACAGATAAGTACATATTTAATATGTTCAGTTTCAGTAATTAAAATATGAAGAGCGAACATTTTCTATCACGGCTCAAAGCACACTGGCAGGTTCTAGAATGAGAAGATGCCATGAACGCAGGCTGGTTTGTAGGTTTTCTTAAAACTGAAAACAAACCCAAGTGAAGCCAGTCTGGCTCAGCAAGAAGAAACGTGACAACAACCCACTTCGGACCCGTGGTAAAGCCCATGACATCCACTCCCCAGGAAGCCCTCCTCAGAGGCTTAGATGGCAATGACTTATGGCCATCTTGGGACACTCTGGGTTGCCTGGGCAGTTCTGGGTTGCCCACCAGGGCCCCCAGAAGGAGGCCACAGGGGCTGGGCATAAGGGCGGTGGGCCTCTGTCACCTGAGGCCCAGGCCCGTGGCTCTCCTCCACGCCATCTCCCCCATGACGTGTCCGAGCCTCCGGAAAACTGCCTCGTGCAGTTTCTAGAAGATGCTCAGAAGAGTACGGGGGATAGTCACTGTTTTTATTCCCTGCTGGAGGAGCCAAGCCAAAGTCCGTCCAAGCTACAGGACAGACAGTCACAGACCCACAGACCTGCTGCCCATGGCCACACACTGTGCCAGTCCTCTGCAGGCTGGATGCGTGAGGAAGGGCCAGGCTCTGGGTTCCCAGCTCACTCCGACTGCTTTTCCTCTCTCATGCTGTTCGATCAGAGACAGACAGTGGCAATCTGGGAAGCAGAACGCCTCCAGTGGAGGGGCAGGCAGGCAATCACAGTGCAAACCCAGGGACCAGGAAGCATGTGTGACTTAAGCCCTGTGGCGAGGGCTTTGTCCCCATCACTCTAATCCCTGCCACCCCAGCAGGAGTCATGAGTGCCCCTAAAACGGGTTGGGCTCCACATCGAAATCTGCTGCACCTCTCAAAGGGGGACATCGCCAGCCCCCTGCCGATGGTGCGGATACTTAACAGACACCTGACTGACTGGAGGTCAGTCCCCACCCACCTAGCTCTTTATGTCCTTTCCCCAAACTGTTTGGCTCTATTTCCCTTCAGACAGCTTTGACTTCTACTACATATATTCCTTTTCACAGCAGATGGTTTGGGAAACTGTGTGGATGATGATGATGATGATGATGATTAAAAGATTTTATTTATTTATTTGACAGAGAGAGACATCACAAGTAGGCAGAGAGGCAGGCAGTGAGAGAGGGAAAAGCAGGCTCCCTGCTGAGCAGAGAGTCCGATGCAGGGCTCGATCTCAGGACCCTGAGATCATGACCTGAGCCGAAGGCACAGGCTTTAACCCACTGAGCCACCCAGGAGCCCCAGGAAACTGTGTGGATTTAAATCAAAAGAACAATAACACCATTATTACCCCCATCTTCAGAGGGACTGAACTGAGAGACGTCTGACGTCAGACAGAATGAGGGGCTTGCTCCAGTGTACGTGGCCAGGAAAGGGTACAGAGTGGGTTCAAACCCACTTACTGGAAGCCTGCCCTCTTGGCAACCGCCTCACACTGCCTTACGCCGCCTCTCAGGAAAGAAGAGACACGCAGGATGACATGGCGGCCGATGGTCCCCTGGGTCAGAGCCGCGGAAGGCGGGCTCCACACAGGGGCCATGGTTCTCTCTCATAGAAAGCCTTTACCCAGCGATAAAGTCCAGGTCCTTGCTTCGGCTTCGGGCACTGACTTAAATAAACCGCCACACGCGTGACCCTGCATTTGGTGTTTGATATTCTTTTTGTCCAACTGACACCATCCATTATGCTCTGCAGTGACCTTTAAAAGTCCAGCAGATTCTCATCAAGTGTAAAGGCCACGAAATATTAGTTTCTCACAAGGAAGTGCTCCATTTTGTTAGAAACTGAGAGCTGAGCAACCCAACATACTTCCTCTGGGCACCAAGATCCAACCTCGTGTACAGCTGCCAGTCTGGTGTCAGTGGACTTGCTGAAAGGCTCAGGGGCACAGGAGCCCTATTTGGTCAACTCTTTGGGCTTCAGGCTCCTGCTCTGTATGAGGGATAATAACACCCATCGGGCAGGATTACGTTGGGATGAAACTCAACACAGATGGGCAACAACCACCCGGGATCCGGCCCAACGGAGACGCTTAGGGTTCGTTCTCCTTCCTCCTTCAATTCCCTGAGCACTTCTGTTTTCTCCCCCGTTTTCTTCCCCACCCTATGCCGCCACCTCCACACCCCTGCAAATTACTGGGCCCTAGATTTTTCAACCCTTGTTTTAATGAGTCTCTGTTTACACACAATATATATGCTTTTTTAAATGTGCTGCCTCAAAGCTTTCTAGAAGTGGATACGGCTTAAATACACAAGAGCCATCATCTAGAAGTTGAAGGAAATCTCAGAGTTGTCACATAAGGGGCGTAGAATTTGGCAATAAGGTTGGAAGATGCCACCCTCTGAAAATAAAGCCAAAAAGAACCAAGAGAATGAATGGCATTAGCCATCTGGGGCGATCTTTCCAGGAAACAGCTCACTCTAGCTGATGATTTAGAAGTGTAGCTGATGAGAAGAGAGTGCGTCTCAAATCTCGGAGAGGAATCGAAAACAAAAACCTCATCAGGATGACTTGGGCAAAAAAATCTAAGGAACGTAGCATAAACCGTAATCTAATTAAGTACCAATATGTCTCAGGAAATAGTTCTGCCAGCTGAATACTAACGAATGTTGAAAAGAAAGTCAGATGTATCAGTCAGGGCCCAAGTAGAATTCAGACGCCACACCAGCTTTTTGAAGAGAGGGGCTCTAACAGAAATCGTTCACTGGGTGTGAAGTTGTTAACCAGGCCACTAAGGCATCAGGGAGGTAGCAACTGGGGAAGACGATAGAGAGAACAAAGGGGAGACGTGGAAGGACTGACCCTTATAAACTCAGAGATGGGGTCCTGATCCCCAGAGCTCTGAGTATGGGACGCTACGATGGGCGGGGGCCAGCAGGCGGTTTCCCCAGCACTGGGAGAACTGGATTCAGCTGCCGCAGGTGAAGCCAACAGGTGTCCCTGGGGGCTGTTCATGGGAAGAGGAAGCCTAGGGGAAGGACCAAGTCCCTTCTCTGCTGCCCATCTTGCTGATCCCTTGACTGCAGCTCCCCTGCCCCTCCCCCACCGCCGAGGGCCTGCTGGGGAGCTGCTGGCAATAGCAGAAAGCTGCTGACATGCAGAGTCCAAGCTTGGACATCACAGAGCCGAGTCTGGAAGGACTGGGGGTTGAGACAATGGTTTAATAAATTGCACACTGGTTTTTTGTGAAAAATGAGTCTCCACTGCTACCCTGGGGAGAGGGTATTGATTCTATCCACAGAAATATCCCCAGAATGCTGAAGGCCAATGCATCAGGCATCATAGGCAGAGGGAAATCAGGCTACAGAAAACACCACTGCTCACCCAGGATTGCTGTGGTTTCCTGAGCACATGAGCCCCCAAAAACCTTCTTACAACGCCTGCTTCTCATCATCAGCTAATGAGCTGTCAATCTGATTTACCAGCATTTTACAACTCTGATTCATGGAAACCCCAATCTTTGATTGATAACCTCCAAGGTGAACTAATACAACTGAGTTTCCAAACCTGGGAAACCCAGAGACCCTGAATCGGTGGCAATTCCTCTCGCAAAGCTCTGTCCAAGCCAGCTGAAGGGCTGCTCTGATTGACTGATTGATTTACAAAAGATTTTATTTATTTATTTATTTATTTGGCAGAAAGAGAGAAAGAGAGACAGACAGTAAGAGAGGGAACACAAGCAGGGGGAGTGGGAGAGAGAGAAGCAGGATTCCCACTGAACTGGGAGCCCGAGGCAGGGCTGGATCCCAGGACCCTGGCATCATGACTTGAGCCGAACGCAGACGCTCAATGACTGAGCAACCCAGGCACCCCAGGGCTGCTCTTATTTTAACTGTGTGTTTACTACACATGATTTACACACTGGAAGATTTATCAGGTATTCTTTAGAAAATAACTGTAGGGGTCTCAACTGTTTCTACAAATACGTTAACACACACACACACAGAACTGGGCAGAATAAAGAAAATGAATACAAAACTTCAACCTCTCAGTGGATAAAAACCTATTCATGCCATTCCTAAATTCTGGCCAGTTTATCCTACAACAGAGAAATCAGCCAAAGCCCACGGATTTCAGAAACCTCAGATGCATGGGTACCTCTAGCCGTTCCCTCCCGACTCTGCTTCTCAGAGTGTACGTGACCCATCCCAAGAGGGGACAACCGGGAGACAAGGACAGACATGCTCCTGGCAGGTCCTCTACCTTCCATTCAAATGAGCAAATGAGGCTGTGTAGGGAGCTGAGCGGCACCCACCAATGCCAGGTCAGCCCGGGACAGACAGCTTTGTTTACGTCCTCCCAGCAGATAAGGGGCTCACAGGCAGGCTGAGGACAAATGTCAGTGTCCTCTGATCATGAATAAGTTCTCATGAATCAGTTGGTACATGATCCAGAATAGATTGTCTGGAGATTTACAAACACATGGTCACTGACACTCAACATGATGGGGTCAAACTCCCTCCTCAAAAAACAAAAAACAAACAAACAAAAAAAACCCCAACAACAATGACAACAAAACAACCAAACCCCAGATGAAAAAAATACAGAAGAATAAAATCCATGATTGCTGAACTATGAGGAGCCCCCTCCCTCAACTCACTCAGTCCAGAGCCTCTAAGAAAAGTTGTATTTTCTTTAAGGTCTACACTGTCTCATTATTTTCCATTGTGAACAGCAAGCTTCTTGGAGATTCCAGAATAACTACTCATGACTAAGAGTCTCATTCGGTAATCCGGTGGGCAATCCCTTATACATTCATCAATACTCAACTCTGAATATAAAACCAAGCACCCAAATGGAAGACCCAACTCAAATTCAAAGTCCACAAAATGGACCAAACATACAGGCAAAGACTCCGTGACATTTCGCGGCTATGGCCAAAAGATGGAACCTCTCCGTAATGCCTTCCTGAACTACCGTTCCCAAACCTGACTGCGTTGAGAGTCAGGAGTGGGGAGCTTTTTCTAAAACGTGCTTCAGTGCTGTGGCCCAACATTCCGGTTTTATTGGTCTGGGGTAGGTCCTGGGCATCCGTACTTTTACATCTCCCCAGGCATTCCGCCCGCGTGCCCAGATTGAGAAACACTGGACCACGGTTTGGGGGTGGGGCGCAGAGGAGAGATGTAAGCTGCAAAGAAAACCAATGAAGACGGGGGAGAGAAGAAAGACAGTAAAAGCCGGGATCCCAGGCTACCGCAGTCCTTGAAATTTCATTTCAGCGCAGCAAGTCGAGTGTCATCCTTGGGCAAATTCCTTCAAGTCTGCATATCCTGCCTTTACGAAATTCACTAATTAGTATTGTCATCAGATGAGGGATCTCTTGAGATAAGGACACTACGCATGCCCTAACAGGCCACATCCCCGCCTCTCCGGGAACACCGCGTATGGGTTCAGAAGACGCGGTGCCAGAGGCTTGCTTGGGGCCCACCATGTGGAAGAAGGGGACAGAGCGAGCTCCGAACCAGATCTTCACTTCCACCTTCCCTGGCAAAATCCGCTTCTCCCTGCGATGGACGAAGAGCGCGCTGACCTACACAGAGTAAGTCTGCATCTCTAACGGAACGACGTACACCCCTTCTCAGCCAGGAAGAAGCAAAGACGTGGGAGCGCGTGGCTGTGCATGTGCGTACAAGCACGGGCACCAGGACACATGCCTACAGCTGCAGACAAGACATGAACATCCGCTGAGCTCATGACAACACGCACATGCACACACACACATGCACACACAGACACACGACAGTGAGCACCTTCTACCTATGTGCCAGGGCATGTTAACAGTCCTGCCCAGAGAACATCTCATTTAATCTTCATAACAAAAAAAGGTCCTGTTATGTCCATAGTACAGAGGAGGTGACAGAGACTTAAGGAAGGCAGGCACCTGTCTAGAGACAGACAGCCGTAGGAGGGGCTGAAACTGGACCCAGCCAAGGACTCCAAAGCCCAAAGCTGCCCCTGCCACCTCCCACACACGCTCTCAGGGTTCCCCAAAAGCACAAGCAGCACCGGCGACACACAGCTGGGCAGAAGGTGCTGGCCCTAAAACCACGTTATTAATCCTAGTTATTACTGCTCCAAGACATCCAACGCAGGAGACTCCATCAGTAACTGAATCCTCGTTTCTGCAGAAGTTACGTCCTATGCTGAAGGTGGAACCGAGGAGGGACGAGGAGCAAAAAGGGAACTCAATGCCCTCGCACACTGAGAGCACATTCTACAGCGGGTTTCCTCCCTGGCCTGGAAGATCACCCCTCAAAATATAGGAGACAGAAAGCTCCAACCTCCAAAGAGGGAAGGAGTTGTGCTGCACGGAAATTCTTCCTCCAGGCCACCCTGCTCATCCCTCCTCCCTTGACTCAGGCGGTCCTCCAGTCACCTGCGCCCCATACACCCACTAGTGGTTCAAGGCTGAACTGATCCCTTCTCAGCTAATCACCACGATCCAGTCTAAATTCTTGCTCCAGTGACTGCAGATGCCATCCCCTCGGGTCTCGTTACTCTGTACCTCCAAACTCTCCACATAACACAGGGCAGACTTTCCTCAATTCCTAAGAGGGCCAAGTTCTGGGGTAAAATCCTACTGTTGGGTCTCGACATCCCACAGAGGCGCACAGGGCTTGCCTCTGCCGCTCTGCATGCTTCCGGCGGCACCTGCGCTCCTCCCAGAACTTGGGAGCTGGTTTCGAACACTCAGCAAGTCGCTGCAGGCAGCTAGGGCGCTGAGTGAGGTACGCACGGCCGGTGCACCCACCCCAAGGCCTCCGACAGTACTGTGTAGAGGCGCCCCCACATTTCATAACGGGAGTCTACCTCCATCCCATCCGACTGGAGTCCTACATCTCCCAGCCTCTAGGGAAGAGGGCAGTGGTGTTACCAACACAGTTTTTTCTTTATGGTCATCGAAGGTACGGAGCATTAACACAGGCAGTCAGCGGGAGCTCCCGAAACTCAGCCCTGTGCTGAACCAGCGCACACAGGCTGCTTAATCCGAGTTTCTGGGCGGGTCTCCACAGCCTGAGTGCCCGGACACTACTTCAGCCGAGGTGACTGCCTCCAGTTACGGTCTGAACGCAGAGCAGTTTCATGACGATGAACGGGTGGAGGGAGAGCTCATAATGAAAACCTCTTCGCTACGTACAGCTGGAAGGAACTAAGAGGGTTTAAAAACAACTGATATTTCTACTGCTCATTATCTCTCTCGCCTCGACTTCAGCAGCCCGGCATGGTGCCTCCCCGCACTCCTCCCACAAGTGAAGCGGCTTTCCCCCCCACCCCCCCGGCTGATTTAATAGCACACAGATATAGCCGGGGCCTGTTTGGCCGCAACAGCAATGCAGTCTTTCTGGAGGAAAAAAATGCTCTAGGATGCACTGCACTGGGGGAAAAGCCAGACTGACACCCAGAAACGAAAGGGGCTCCCTCCCTTGACCACGTCTGCCAGACCACAGCTGTAACAGATCAGAGCCGGTGCATGAACGGGCAAGTGACTCAGAACTCAAGGCCAGGTCACCCAGCAGGGGAAAAGCCCAGGGAAGGGCCATGGCAGGACCAGCACGTGTCACAATAGTTTGGCCTCGTTTACCAAACAGCAGACCCTCCACGAGTCTGGGCTCGTTGCCGTCCTCATCAAGGCAACCCCAACAGTCTGACACTCATCTCACGGACCAGTGTTTACAGAGCACCAACCAGGTGCGGGGTGCTGAGCCACACCCCGGGAGCCCAATGACACAAATGGGTAAGTCCCTAAATGCTTACTGAGCCGCTGCCTCCCTTGCCCACTATGCTTCCATTCACCTGCCTTCTTTTTGGCTGATAGTTGCCCAACCACACCAAATTTACTCTGGCCCCGGGACCTTTGCACACAATTCCTCTCCATGCCTGGACAGTCTTCTACTACATCCTCATGGCTGGATCTTGTTCTCCAAATGTAAGCCTCCCACTCCAGTCCTTTCTGCTGATTATGTGAGCCCCCCTTGGAGTTACGCGTACGGCTATCCAGTACTGGCTGGGTGGCCTTCAACCTGCACCCTTCCTGGAATGCAGATTCCCAGGCCCACGAGGGCCTCGTTCCTCAAAGTCTATGGCTGCTACAGCACCTCTGCAAGAGGGAGGAGGGCAGAAAGGGGAGCAGCTAAGCACATGCCAGTCCTCAAGACACTCAATAGCCTTTGGGATGCAGGCGATCAGAAATCACACCGCACTGCTCCACAGGTTGGGGGAGGTCCCAGGTGTCAACAGTGGCACATGGTGAGGGACCCTGGAACAGTGGAAGGCTGTGCCTCCCTCCCTGCTGGACCAGCAGGATTGTGGGGATGCAGACCTCCTCCCCTGTCGGCACAAAGCCCAGTGCCAGAGGGTGGTGAGAAGAGCTCAGGCCAACCCCCATCTCAGGTCCCTTTCCTCCTTTGTCCCAGGCACCACTTCCCTCCCCTCAAAGGGGGAGCAGTAGGGTCCCCTCTGGGGGCAGGGGGAGACTAAGAGATGCCCCGGGGGATCTTCAAGGCTGCACAGGCACACAGGTACAGCTGGTCCCAGGCAGTGCAGAGAGGTTGAGCACAAACACAGTGTCCCCCTTGTTACCACACAGAGGAAATGAAATGCTGAGTGCTGTCCATCTCCTAAACTCTCTGGGCACCACCTAACCGTCCAGACAGCCTTTTTAAAGGAAAGAGCAGTGCCTTAGAATGGGGATTCTCTATCTGGAGACATCTCAATGTGCCGCAAGTATTGGAGGGCTGCAGACAACCTTTAAAGGTCATCTCTTAGCCTGGCTCCCCGCCTCCATCGCCCCAGATGCCTAATTAGCACTTAAATGGGGATGTTCTGTGCAGAGGGCTTCCTGACTGTCAGGCACTGTGAAGGCTGGTTTCTAGGCTTTTCCACTATTTCTCTGTGTGCAGACCTCCAAAGCCAGACTCCCCTTCTCACAATGCAACACTCCCTTCTTGGAACAAATAAATACAGCCGGGCCAGACTCTCCCCGAGCTCCGCAAGGAGAAGGAGGCACGAGGAGAGCCCGCCTCTGGGGACATGGGGCACTGGCAGATCTCCAAGGGTGGGCCAGCTCCAGGGGTCTTGGGAGGAGAGACCCAGCCTGAACATCTGCGGACCGGACCGGGAAGGCAGGACTTGAAGGCAGACACACATGAAACTGCCCTCCCACCAGCTCACTCCCTCAGGCCATTAATCCATTAGGTCCACTCGGCTCCCCTGCCCCTGGGAACCACGCTGCACTCTGACCAATTATGGTACCTTAGACAGTAACCCCGATGGGACACTTCTGGTCTTGCTCAGCACCAAGCCTCCCCTTAAAGACAGGGACCTCCCTATGCTCAGCGACTCCACGTGGTCCAAGAAAGGGAGGGAGGCCACACAGGAAGGGAAAGCTCCCACCACCAGGGTCTTCCTTCCCTGATTTCATACCCAAACCCTAGTGCAGCCAGTCACACCAGGAGGTCACCACCCACTAGGGGGTCTTCCTCCAAGCAAGCCCCCTTGTCCAGCAGGGAAGCCTAGAGTCGACCCCCAGAAGCATCTGCTGGAGGCCCACATGCCAGGAAAAACAGAAGTAGGCCCTCGCGCGACCGGTCAGCACCAGCCCCCACTGCAGCTCACCGACTTCCAACAACCCATTCCACAGATGAGAAAAGGGAGGCCTGAGTACCGGTGGTGTCAGAACCCTGGCTCTTTGAGTGGTCATCACCAAACATCCGGGGCTCTGCACGGACATTCTTGTTGAAATCATCACGCAGTGTATCTATTAATCTGCAGTCTAGCTGTAAGTCGTCTTTATTAGAGGCATCAGAGAAAACCACATGAACACCGTGCTAATTGACAGAACTAGTCCTCGGCCCTCATGGGGGTGGGGGGCTTTGTTGGCTTGCCACAGTTATTAATTTGTCTTCCACTTGTCACTCACCTACAGTTTCAAAAGCAAGGCAGAAACTGAACTAATGAAACTAACAGAACGTTTACTAATTAAAACCTTGTGGAAAAGTTTTCAAATAACACGCTGCATTCGGATAATAACAGCTCAAGGTATTGAAAAAAAACCAATTGCCAATTAGAGTTAAAAAAAATTAATTATACAGTCACATAGTTAAAACCCACATCCTGGTGTAATTTGCAAAGACGAGAGATTAAGGGGTAAAATTAGGAAATCAGCTCTCAGTAACCAGGCACGGGAGAAGGTTCTAGCCTGCTGCTTCCTGCCTCGGGTCCGCGCCTGGGTACCCTGCGCAGCTCACCCACCGGCCCTGAGGCTCAGTTTCCTCACTGGAGAGGAGAAGGGCTACAGGAATCCCTTATGTCCTTACCCTCCCTCCAAGGTGAAGGTTCCAGGCAGGGTCCACGGAGGTGGAGGGACTGTCCAGGGACTGTCCGGGAACACAGGCCGGTCTGCTTCAACAGGGGAGAGGGAGGCCAGCTCCAGGGGGCACTGGCGCCCCGGGGCTGGTGAGCGCTGGCCACAGAGGACAGCCTCGCCTAGCTTGGGACGCCAGCCAGCACCCGTCCCTCTGATAGCCTGAGACTTTACATCAGCACCAGGGGTTGGGGCACTTATGACCTGAATACTGACCTCGTTCTGACTACTTAGTCTTCACTCAACAACCCGATGACATACATGAATGAGGAAACCGAGGAACAGAGAGTTAAGTAACCTGCCTGTGTGTCCACAGCTAACTGGAGAAGCCAGACTTCAAACTCGGGCCTGTGGCCCCCCAGCCACATACCCCAGCAGCCACCCTACCCCAGCGCCTCACACCCCACCAAAGGCTTCCTTGCACGATCTCTCTGGGCTCTGCAAGACTGTCTCCCAACAGCCCAACGTGGATTTCCTGAGTTATTCCCCTGAGAATCAGTCTCCCTCTGGACACCAGCGCTCAGGGAGCCAAGCAGGCTACACTCCCAGTGCTCCGAAGTCTCCCCATGTCACACACACACGGAGTTTGGGTCATCAAGACACCACTCTGCAGGTAGCTCAGACCCTGGGCACCCTCCAGCCCTCCACAGAGGCCTCCTGGCCACCGCTGAATCCTAAAATAAGATCTTACAGTACCAAGGAGCACTTTCCTTGAAGACACCTATGGGGCAGGTAGAAAGGATACCAGTATGTTCCGATGCCTGGCGTGAAAAACTAGATGGATTATATCATCAGAAATCCCACTCTGGGGCCAGTGCAGTGTAGACAGAGGATGAAACTAGGCAGCCCTCATGCAGGGATGTTCCCTGGGAGCCCATCAGTGCAGCCTGGAAGACCATAGCTAGGCTCCTTCTGTGCTGCCCTCGGGCTCTAAAAACCCAGACCGCTCCCCATCCTGGCTCATGGGCAGCTCGAAGTGAAAAAGATCACTGAAAAATGATCTCCAGGCCTGCACCTACTGTCTGTAACTCGTTCCCGGGCCCAGGGCTGCAGCTCCAAAACCAGGATGGCCGTGGTGGACCTTCTCCAAAGGTGCATTTTGGGTAGCCAGGGGACCATGACAATCCTAGCCCCAACACTGTTCCTGCATGACCTGGCGGGGGCAAGTTCATAACCCGGGGGCCCACTGGAAACCGCACGCATCAGGGCGGGAAGAAAACTAGCTCCAGAAATTAAAGATAAATGAGCACTGTCTCTGAAGTGTTACGACAAGGCTGATGTAAGTTTGAAGTACCGGGAATGACACCGTCCAGAAAACACGAATTATCATACGTTTGTCACAAGTCGCTCATTTACAAAGCCAAGGCCAAACACGAGGTGCGGGCAATAATATTCTGCTGGGGAAACAAATAAAGAAAAAAAGGAATAATACAGTTATTTAAAGGTCTCCCATCCCAGCTTCCCAAATCATCTGCAGCTCCTAATGGATTGTTTACGACAACAAGCGAACTGCCTGAGACGAATGGACAGGCCGGCAGGAGGACTAAACACCAAGACACGTCTCCTGCCCACTCCCACCTGTCAAATGAGATGTGGTTGGTGTAACAGACTCTGCACACCAGACTCTGGCGGGCGATAGGTTTTCCAGGCTGGTGAGGTGTAGGCAAACTCCCCAAACACCCTAAGGTGACACTCTACCACCAAAACAATCACCAAAATTAGCCATCTCCTAAGAGTTTAGATAATTTTTTAAAAACATTTTATTTGAGAGAAAGAGCAAGTGCGCGCACGCACACACACACGCGTGCGCGCAGGAGCATCACGGATGGCGGGGGCGGGCAGAGGCACAAGCTGACGCCTCACTGAGCAGGGAGCCCAATGTGGGGCTCCATCCCAGGCCCCTGGGACCACGGCCTGAGCCTAAGGCAGACGCTTCACCGACTGAGCCCCCCAGGCACCCCGAGATCATCTGTAGAGAAGAAGTGGAATCACGTGCTGAAACAGGCGACAATTCCAGGATCTTGGGCAACCTCTGAAGCATCCTTTGGAAAGAGTCACCACCGGACATTCCTCAATTACAGAGGACACGCGAGGCTGATGCGGATCTTTGCTGACCGTGCTCCTATGATCTGTGAGGAACGCATGCGCACTCTCCACCCACAGTTCCTGGCTCATGACTCTCCAAACCCTTGACTTTCCTGAGTGCCAACAGGAGCGTCTCTTCTCATAATATGTGGTCTGTTGTCCCCTGTTTCTGAAAACTCTTTAAAGCCAGAAAGGTGAAATGGGTGTCTCCTTATTCCTAACACGCCCCCTTCCACCACTGGGTTTATGCGAACAAGATGACTTCTGGAAAGCACCACAGGAACCAACCATTTGACGAGGGGACTGGCATTTTTAGTCCCACCCCTGATTTCTGGGGACCAGTGGGGAGCCAAAGACTGAATAAACTACCAGTGGCCAATGATTTGATCAATCATGCCTCTGTAGTAAGAACCCCAGAGGAGGGGGCTCGGAGAGCTTCTAGGTTGGAGAACCAGAAGGTTTCCACATGCCACCGTGCCAGGCCCCAAACTCCACGAGGACAGAAGCTTCTCTGTTTGGGACTTTGCCCTGTGCCTCTCTTCATACGGCTGTTCGTTCAGACCCTTTGATATTCTCTGTAATCAACCAGTCAGCTAGTCAGTAAACGGGTTTCTGGAAATCTGTGAGCTGCTCTAGCAAACTAACTGAACCCAAGAAAAGGGTGGTGGGGACCTCCGATGTCTAGCCTGTTCGTCAGAAGCAAGGGAACAACCTGGGCTTGCGCCTGGCATCAGAAGCAGAGAACAATCTTGTAGGTCGGAGCCTTTGACCTGTGGCACCTGATGCCGTCTCCAGGTAGACTGTGTCCGAACTGGACCAGACTAGAAGACACTTGGCTGTGCGGCAGCATCACCTGGGAGAAGGGAAACTGGGAACAGAAACCTTGCACCGACTTTATCACTCAGCCTTCAAGCTGCTTTTTCAAAAATATTAGTTTTCACCCGGTTTGCTAGTTTTAGCTAAAACATCTACAAACAACTTTTTTAAAAAAGTTAATGAAATTTTTTTTTAAAGATTTTATTTATTTGACAGACAGAGATCACAAGTAGGCAGAGAGGCAGGCGGGGGAGGGGAGGGGGGAAGGCTCCCCACTGAGCAGAAACTTTTAAAAGGACACAAAAATAAAATAGTAGGAGGAACCCCATGTATCCATCAGTCATATTCAATAACACATCTGCCCTCTCTTATGCTTCCATAATTTTCCTTCCAGGCATGGTATCATTGCGTCCATAAATACTTTAGATTAGGTCTACAAAAGATAAGGATTTTCAAAAAACAACCCCAAGACCATTACTGCCACTAATAAAATCAATGATGATGCTTTTCCTTTCATCTACTCTCCAGTCCCTATTCAACTTAACCCTAATTTTCTTTCTTTTTTTCTCTTTTCTTTTTAGGTCTTTCTCTAGTTGGTTTGGTCAGTGAGTCTGAGCTCTGTGAAGGAAAACCGAGCACCCTGCTGACTTCCACAGATCCCAGCACTCGACGGACAGAGAATGTTCCACTGAGCTTCTGAATGGGTTTGCTCCTCGCTGCTCATCTCTCAAAAGTAAAAAGAAAAGAGAAGAAATAAAGAGAAGAAAACATCTATTTACATGGATCCTGGGAATCAGGAGTGAAGAGCTGGCCACATTCTAATGCCATGTTCTAACACGGGCTACCATTTTCCTTTATCAGGGACAGGACCCCGGGGCCGCATTCTCCTGAAGGTGAGGAACCTCACACATGAGAAAAAGAAGACCGTAACCCATTTATTCTAATGTACGCTATGTTCCACAGTTTGACGTAAAACTAGGATGCATCTCACAATGAAGGATACCGTGTGATGCTGAAGGTCGGGCAAGGGCCATGATGCACTGTAATGACCAGCATGTGCCCAAACACACAACACACTAGCAGCAAAGCTCACATGACAAGCATCAGTGGCCTGGAAGAAAACCCTAGAAACAACACAGAAGCACTCACAATCATTAGAAACCAAATCAAGGGGGTTAGAACCAGATGGTGAATTGGGGAATTAGGGAAAATTCCCAAATGAGTCAAAAATTGGCTAATTCTACATAATTAACAAGCTCCATTAAGAGCCCAGAACCAAGAGCTTTTAGCAGTTTCATTTTTTTTTTTTTTAAATGCTATGTCACCAAAGGTCTTGATGGCACAGATGACTTTGAGGAAAACAGGCACAAATATCTCTGAGTCAAAAACTAGACACTGGAAAAGTTTTAGAAACACCTTACCCAATATAGTTCATGTGTATTTTCCTTTTTATCTATGCACAAGAGTGATATATGGAAAAATCAATGTCTAATTAAGTCTAAAAGAGCTCTTTAAATAAGTAGACAAATAAAAATGTTAACTGATAAAGAAACCGTTGTGTCACAGTTCAATGACCAGCGTTCCTTTTCTTTTCCTAGTGGTACAATAATGGTTTTATGAATAATAGCATCTTAGATTTGATAAAAAGGTGTATACTCTACACGAAGGGGAAAGTCAGTGATTATCAAAAATGAGCGGCAAAAAAAAACAAGTGGGTGAGCTGAGTGGTACAGGGGAGCCGGGAAGGGCCCCGAGTGGGTAGAGGGGGTAGGGAAAAGAGAGGAAAAGCGGGTAAGCCTCGTGAAGGTCACAGAGCAAAAGCTCAAAATCTAGGTCAACAGGAGAGCCCCTGAGGGGGAAAGCACCAAGACAATGAGACTGAAGGCGTCCCAGCTGGGCCAAGCTGCCCGTCATCCAGGACAGCCCTGGACATCCCCCTGGACAAGAGTCACCGCCATTCGCCTCTGCCTGTAACAGAGCGCTTCGATTATGGGCATCTCCCAAATGCAGACCTCTAATTTACATCAGCTGCTCCCACTCTCCTGGTTGATTCAGCTAGGACGGACCCTTGCACTGAAGTGTGTCATCTTTCTGGGGCAGCAGCCCTCCACCAAGAAAGAGTCCACTGCCCACACTGGCCTCTGAAGAAGCAGAGACAGAGAAACCACAATTGCCCCTCAGTCTGTAGGTCTTTAAAATGACCTCTCCTTTGCTGCCATGCAAGTGTTCCAGTCGCTCTATCGAGTCTCACACTGGCGTCATAGAATGGAACCCCGCAGAGAAACTTAAGAGGCCCTCATACATGCCAACACTGTCTCTGAAAAGCAGCCGGAGGCTCCCCCTGAGAACCAGGAGGGCCTGCAATTTCCTACCATCCCACCTCCCTCCAAAGTGCGTGGGCAGTGAAGTCATACGTCCGTTCTAGTTTCCAAGATGCGGGGCTTCAACGTCATCCAAGTTGCCGAGAACAACCTCTCCCAGGCCAGGGTGTCGGGCAGACTTCTGACATCTGGGTTCCTACAGGCTGGTTGTCCTGCAGGAATCAATAAGCCCCAACCCCCATAGCAACTCAGGGAGATCACATCACAGCAGAAATCCTGTGCCCCGAGCAGGTGCCCGGGGATCCACGAGGGTTTCTCATTGAATGATGACATGCGTGGAAAGCACTCCGCCAGTGTGCAATGTCAGTTAACCGCGTACTCGACAATGGAGAGCAGACGGCCCCCCAGGCCAACTCAGCATTTCACAGAGATCAGCTCGGACAGCAAGCACCGAGACTGCTCCGCAAGCACATTCTACCAAGTCAAGTCAACGAGCAAATTAACCTGCGGGCACCTAGGGCTGTTGCAGGTCCAGGGTGGGGGCTGGGGACACGGGAGTGTATGCATACCAGTGTCACTAAGAGGAGTACACACATCACCCACGACACCCCTGGGACAAGAAGACCCCAGGCTGCCTCATCATAGAGGAAATTCCACCTGTAACAAACCAAAAGCTACAATCTTCAGGAAAGAAAACCAGCTCGTTTATGTGGCAAAAGCCACCAAAAGGACCTACAACCAGAAGACAGGGCACAGCTAAAACCAGGGGCTGCGTGGGAAGTGGAGGGAGCCCCAGGGATTCACCTGCTTCCAGCGTGGGCTCAGACCTGTTCAAACCTCACTTCCGCATCGAGCCGGGGGACCACCGCAGTGACATGACGACGCCCACCCCATTTCTAAGCCCCCCACACTGCTGTGTTTCCCAAGGCACTTATTAGCACCTGTTTCCACACTGTGTCATTTCTTTACCCCTCGTGTTTTGGTCTAGCTAACTCCCCCTGGGAATGAAAGTTCCATGAGCAAAGGGGTTCTGTTATATTTGCTGCCATATTCCCAAGTACCCCAATAATGCCTGTCATATAGCAGGGGTTGAAGAAACAGTCACTGAAAGAATGAATGGAAGGGACCAGAGCCTGTTGTCATTTCTGCTCCTGCCAGAGGGGCAGCCGAGGATGTCATCTTCCGGACAGGCAGACATGGAGCAGGGGGGAGGGTAAGAACACACAAAACCTCTCAGGGCACAAAAGGTGAAAAGGAAGAAAAGAGCAAGACAGACCAAGGCTACCATCAGGGCATTCCTGAGCGCGGTCCAAGATGCCTTCCAGGAATTTCTGACGCAGTGTGGCAGGATGAGAGCTCTGCCAAAATGCATGGAAGGGAGCAGGGGAAGCCTGGCCCGAGAGCATGCTGTGACCTCGGAGAGCAGTCCCAGCACACAGACGAGTCTGGGTCTGCCATCCGCCAGCTCTGCAACCTTGGGAAAGTGACTTACCCTCTCTATGCATCAGGCTTCATCAGCAAAATGAGAGGAAACAAAGGGCTATTACGAGGAGTCGCTGAGTTCATACGGATACGGCAGCTTTAGGACCGAGCCTGGCACACAGCGGGTGCAAACAGCACACACATTTATTAAATTATTAAAACCCTTGACCTGGGGGGTCCACCCCAAACCTCACAGAGAGGCTGTCCTGTTCTACAAGGGTCCAGCTGCAAAGGTTGCAGGGAGAAGAAAAGAAATCAAAGTTAACAGAGACAGAGCAGTGGCTCTAAATGAGGGGCGGGGGGACTCTGACCTCCTGACGACACTTGGCAGTGTGGTCCCCTACGGGGTAGAAAAGCATCTAAACACCACCACGCATAGGGCAACACCCAAAACCAAGATGATCCGGCTCCAAATGTCAACCAGGTCAAGACTGAGCAAACCCCTCTGGGCTGATGACGCCCCAGAAGGCCCCTTAACCCTGACAAACCATGTGGCCAGTTCTGGGCTCTGGAAATCCAGCAACTCTGTCCTAGCCACGCTGACCCTGCCTCCTCCGAAGAGTCAGTGGGAAAGAAACCGCCAGCTTGGCAGGACCAGGTGGCCGGCACTCGGGACCTGGGAGACTAAGGAAGGCAGAAGCCCAGGCCACAGTCTGCCAAGGCAGGTAGTCCCACGAGACCTCAGTGAGCCCCAGGGACTGGCCAGCTCCCCGGCCCCAGAAAGCCGCCCCTCTGCTGTGGCTGCACGAGAGCCCAGGAAAGCTGTTTCCATGTAGGCCCAGGAGGAGATTAATTGTGACCATTTCTTCAAACCGAGTCCCAGTGAATCACTGCCTTACACATTCCGGCACGCTAAGAAACCCGATGTGTCTAAAATGCCACGTTTCCCAGGCCCAGAATACCGGACATGACAGAATGTCTCACCCCAGGCAGCAAGGGGCAAAAGTGAGGCCAGGAACAGAGATTTACCCACCCAGGGCAGGGGACCAAGGGCGAGGAGGACGGGCTCCGCCATGGAAGGCCTTGTTTGCTGATGCATCTGACTTTTTATTTCCCAGAAAGGGGCACGTGGTCAGCAAGGAGAAAGGTGGAGAAGGCTCTCTTAAGTGGACAGGTAAACCAGACCACCTGGAGTCAGTCCTTCAGGTCAAGCACATGGCTAAGGCTCACAAATCCTCCTGCCAGCTAAGAGACAAGGTCAAGTTCTACGAGGGCATGAGTGTCCACTGGGGTGCCCCCTCCAACACTTTCAATCTAGTTCTCGAAGGACTGTTTCTCACCAGGGCCAGCCTATCCTGAAACCCACTCTGGAGAGTCTGCTCGTGGGAGTGCCAGACAGGAGATCCGCCTTCAAAAACTTCACCAATAAGGCAGTTGGAGGCAAGGCTCCAAGACAACAGGAAGGGAATCAGGGTCCCCAGTAGCAAGGAGAATCGAACATTGCCTCAAAGGAAAGGTGACCTTTCAGGTCAGAGAAGTGAGCCCAGGCCAACGCTTCCTTGGGTCCAAGTGGCACACTTACAGGAGTGCTACTCAACACCCAGGCTCCAAAAGGGCCATGCGGTGGCAGGTTTTAATTCTTTGGTTGCTGATCATGGAGGAGGGAGCCCAAGGGAAGCGACCTGGACAGCCAGGGGCTGGGAGCCCTTTGGGGTCTTTAGATGGGTACTTAATTAATAACCAGCACGGAAGCATCCCCCTGTTCTAATCTGTGCAACAGCCCCGTATGGGTGTGTTTCCATGTGGACATCCACACGGCTTGTATGTCTCAGCAAACCTTCCAAAACAGGATTCACAAGGAGAAAAGCAGAAGAACAAGAAGGGGGAGTGGATTTGGCCAGGTCTGGCTATTTTCTCATCCCACGAATTCTGCTGGGCCAGCTAGGAGACCTCACAGATCCCCCCCCCCCCCCCCCCCCAGGAATACCCTGTGCCTTTCCCAGGATCCCAGCCACAACCTCAAAGTCAACTCCTGCATGTGCCTGGGTCTCTGCCGCCGGCAGCCTCACCCTCACCACCTCCTCCTCCTCCTTCCACCAAGCCCACTGCCTCTGATTTGCTAGAAGGTAGGCAGCCCAGCACTGCCTGCTTCGAAATCGACTTCTTCCCAAACTTACTTCCTGCCCTCCAGAGATCTGGAAAACATGAAGGGCAAAACAAGATATTATAGAATCTAAAGCCATAAACCTATCGACCACCTCTCGATGACCTCCTCCCCTGTTCCGAAGAGGAATCCCATCACGCATGAGGAGGTACGGTGCAGAGACAGACAGGGCCTGAAGCCCACGTACACCCTTTACCAGCTGGGTCCCCCCAACCCTACCTCAAGGTCTGACAGCCCAAGCAAGCCGACCCTCCCCTGTACGGGGTCCAGCAGCTTCTTCTGCATGCTTGCTGGGAGGTGAAGGGATGCACTTATCACACCGGCACTGTTTATCAGTCACAATCTGTCCCCTTACGTTTGAGCACCCGGAGGCAGCCACAACATAACTCGGGAACAAGGAAACTTGGTTTTCCTTACAGAACAGTCTCCATCCCAGCGCCCTTTGTCAGGTTCTCCAGCTATAGTGCTTTCCCACCACGAATGCCCTCCCTACCTCGGCTTCAGGCTCTCATCTCCAATGGAACTTCCTTCAACTGCGGACTGACTCTAGGGAGCGAGGTCCACGCACAGACTCCCAGCTCTACTGACACCCATCCAAGCACGTGGCAGCTTCACGTCCCATCTCGTAGCAGTCACAGGAGAGCAGTCACGGCCACCTCCCCCCCTGCCCGAAGAGGCAAGGCTACAGGGGCAGGGGAGGAGAGCCCAGATCTGAGGGGTGGGGGGGCATGGAGCAGGCTGGCTTCCTTGCCACAAGAAACCTCCACCTCGGGCCACGTTCACAGAGACACCCCCACTGCTTACCCAACCACAGAGAAAGGTGTGGCCTCCACCCAAGCTTTCCTGCTGGCTGCCCATAGGTGGGACACCACAGTGGGGTTCCGGAGAGTTGGCATGTCTGGACCCCTCCCCCAAAAGGCAGCCCTTAATGTCATTCAAGGTTCTTCAGTCCGAGCCCAGATACACTGAACAAATCAATGTCAGAGGAATGGATGAAGGATAAAAGACAAAATAAAAACGTCAACGATTTTCCAGAGAGCAAGAAGACACTGCAGATTCCTGGTTCGATATATTTTCAAGGAGTATTTCTGCCTTTTACTTTTTCCTTATCCCCCCAAACTTCTAAACCATTTATTCCGTGTCTACTGTTCCCCAACACCTACTGCTGGCATTTAGCTCGCCGCCACAAGGTGAAAATGATGATCCCCACTGTAAAGAGGAGAAATGGAGAGTCAGAGAGGCTCGTTAAATTAGTAAAGGTCACTAAGCAAAAGGGGGTGGAGAGCTAAGGTCACTCAGTGCCAATAAGTGGATTCATGCCATTCTTCCTGTGAATGTCCACCACCCAGCTCAAAACACACTGCTGTTTCCCATGATGGACCAAATTAAAAACCAACAAGTCAGCTTGGTGTGCGAAACCCTCTCTCTATAGCCCAGTCCCCAACTCCTTCTCCAGTTTCAAACCCTACTGTCCCCCTATACGTGTCCCATGCCCCAACCAAGTGGGGGCTCTCATCACTCCCTCTTCCCCCCAAATGCCTCCTGCAAGATCACCCCCAAAGTCCTCCACCCTCGCACCCCCAGAGTAAGGGCAGCCCTGTGCCCGCTCATCAGGGAGGGGAGGTGGAAAGCGAACGGGCCGCCCAGCCCTTGGTCCTGTCCTTCAGCTACGGCTTTCCCTCACTTCCCGAGGGTGGGAGCAGCACAGAAAAGGGGGGGTCTCAGACTGGACACACTCTCTTTCAGGAGCAATCATGCTTCCCATACTGGGAAATCCTCCCCTTTCCAGCCTCAACAGCCACACTTTATCCAGAGGCAGGTTCACTGCAACAGAAATCCCTTATTTTCTACGGCTCCATCCAAGGAGCCAAGGCCTGGGGGAGACTTAACATGATTAAAATTTTAGAGCATTTAAGATGCTTAAAGGAAAGGCATCCTTGGAGTGCAAAGCATCAATTGTGGGCGGGGGGAAACTATGGGAGGAGTGGAGAGATCTACACAAATGCAAATGCACTGATTTTTGGCAATATTACGCAGAAACTGATTGACCTCACACCCCAGACCTCAGCCTTGCGCCCCAGATGGTGCGGCAATGGCCCGACTGCCTTTGAGCACCTGCTCCTGTCTTCCTTTATTAGATCTGCAACCTGAGGTGGGGTGGCTTTCTGGGTTTTGCCAAGTGAAGAATAACCATCTCGAGAAGAGTTATTTAACAGGCAGGGCACACAGTGACAAGGCCGGGAGGGGGTGCTGAAGCAGCAGAAACACCAGGCCCGCACCCGTCAGACAATCCCCCAAAGCCTAATCCTGAAGACTGGTACCTGGTGAAAAACGCCGGGGCAGAGAGAAATTGGCTCAATATGGAAGGAAAGGCTTGACTTACTATAGCATTGCGTGGAGCAAGAGAAGAAACATCCATTCCACTTGCATCTTAAAAAACTATCACTAGTATTTAAATTCTGCCTTAACTTGCATACCACGTGATCTTTTTTCATGTCCATACTTTGCAAGCTAAAAAAAACAAGACAAAACAAAACAAAAAGAACTACATATTTCCTTTTATCATAAGGATGAACTAAATTTGAAGACTCTTGAGTCTTGAAATCCATGAAAACAATTCAGGGGGAAGGAAGACGACGCAGTTTTATACTCTGGATTCGGAAATTCAGGACAGTAGGGCTCTATTCAAGCCCTTCAGAACAGTCTCACGGTTTCGAGTTTTATACCAGGGTCCACAACACTAAGTTAATGAGTCTTTTACTGCGATTTCAAAAGCTATTGCATTTACACACCTCTTTCTCAACTGACAAATCACTAAACCATTCTAAGGGCTAGGATTAAATTTTATGGTTCGTTGACAGAATAGAATCCCAAATCACCACTCCATGTATAATTGTTCATTGCCCATGCATTTTTTTTCCTATCTGATCTCTGTACCTTCCCATTGCCACTAGGTCACAAAGAGTTCTTGCATTTTTTTTTTTTAATTAAGGGTACCACTTCAGGGGTTAACACAGAGGACCCCTCAAAACCCAGCAGCTGAAGCCCACAAGGGAGAAATCAGTCTCTCTGGATGCTGAGGCCACACTGTTGCTATGTCTAAGCACATGTACTCATGCAAGTGCCAAACCAAGGAAAGAGAAATACCAGTGTGGCTTATTTGTTTGTTTTTCTTTTGCATGAAAGGCAGAAGGCTCTGCCAGGTCCTACCGGCACACCAGGCCATGTGGACCTGCCAAGGCCCATTTTTCTGCAAAGCAAAGTTTTGAGAATAATTCCAGTTTAACATGACCGTAGTTTTCAAAGGGCTGCACTGCTCCTACTGGATGCCCTGCTCGCTGCCCTTCAAAAACAAACAAGAGACTTCAGGTACACAGACAGCAGTTCCCTGCATTAAAAAAAGGAAAGAAAAAAAATGGGCTAAGAGCACACTGCTGGCTCAGGACTAAGCTAGGCCAATCCAGCACATGGAAAGACTTTTCATTTCTGCCCCCGCCAGACAGAGCAAACCCAGGACTCAAACAAGAAACCTACCTCATCTAATACCTTCAGGTGAGAATGAATGAATGAATGAATGAGTAAGAGAAAGAAACAAACAAACCAGGGGGGGAAATCCCTGAAGAAGCCTCGACTTCATGGGTCTGACTCTCAGGCTAGGAAGTCTGTTCATACAGTCAATCCCGTCTGCCTTGTTCCAGAATACCATTCCCTAGTCCCAGCCTAACCCGCGGTCCACCTCCATTAACTCAGTATTTCCTGGGTTTGCCGAGCCACTAAACGTCACAGTAATGAGGGTTACAGGATTTCGGAAAAGATAACGCGGCTTTCAAAGCCGATTCCCCACCAAACACCTCAACCCCGCGGGCGGCATGTGCACCGCCAAAGCCCTGGGCTCCCAGCGGGCGCCCGGCCGCAGAACCCCGCCGCTGGGGCGTCTCTGGCCGCTCGATTTCCTCCTGGGCGGTCCCGGTGGCTTGCACGGTCCCCACGGCCTAACCACTCGGCCCCTGGGAGCCTGCTCCAAGCACAGCTATGGACCAGGGACCGGCCCCGCGTAACCGGGCAGCGGGGCAGGGGGCCACGGCCGGGCGGCGGGGGCCGAGCGGACCCGGCCGTAACACCCGGGACGAGAAGGGAAGATGCTGGGGACGGGCGGTTCGGGATGTCCGCGACCCGCTTCACTCCCCGCGCAGAGGCGCGCTGGCCGTCCGCTTGCACCCGCCCTGGTAGTCCGTTCAGTCCGGCCCGGGGCCGGCCGCACAACCCCCACCGCACACCCCCCAGCGCGCCCCCAGAGGTAGCGTACGGAGAGAAAGGGGCAGCGTCCCCGGCCTGCCCCGGACCACCACTCCCCGTGACGAGGGGGAACAGGGTGAGGACTGCGGCGGCTTGTACCAAAGGGCGGCGAAGAAACTTGGACTCCTGTCTCCGGTACCTGACACTTCGCAAAGGCGGCCGCCTCTCCCTCCCCTCCTGCCCACCCCCTTCTGTGGGTCCCAACACCCCCGCGGCGAAACTTCCCGCCGCAGGGGACGGGGCTCCCGGCGGCCGGACAGGACTCAACTTCAATTACGTGGAGCAGACAGAGGGGGACGTCTGCGGAGGGGGACTGGGGGCGACGAGAAAGGCGTCCGGGGTCCCCAGCCCCTGCGGGGCGGCGCCGGGTCGCCCTCTCCCGAGCCGGGCGAGCGCAGAGGGGCCGGGTGCACCCCTGGCCCTGGCGAATCGGTTGGGAGGCCCGGGGAGGGGAGCGGGGGCCCGAGCCTAGGTCCGAGCAGAGGCCAGCAGGAGGGGCAGCAGAGCCCCTCGGCGCCCGGCCGGCCACGTCGGAGCAGGGGTCTGCAGCCGGGCACGGGGCGCGTCGGCGCGGGAGGGGCCGGCGGGGAAAGCGGAGTCGGGCGGGGGAGGGGGGCCGGGCCCGGGCAGGGCGCCCCACTCACCTTCCTGCCGGCGCCGCCGCCCGCGCCCGCGGCCAGCGCGGAGCCTCCCCCCGAGTACATGTAGTAGGCGATGCCCAGCACCCACAGGAAGGCGAAGCAGAGCAGCATCCGCGAGCGCCGCCGCATTCTCCCCTCTCGAGCGCCGGCCGCGGCCGCCGCTGCTCGCGAGTGCTGCCTGGGGCCGGCGCGGGCGGGGAGCGGGCCGGGGGAGGAGCGGAAGAAGGGGAAGGGCGCGGCGGCGGCTCCTCCTCCGGCGCGGGCTGCTGCTCGGCGGCGGCGAAGGCGGCGCGCGCCCAGCGCCCGAGCTCCGCCCCGGGCCGGGAGCGCGGCGCGGCGCCCGAGCAGGAAGCGGCGGCCTCGGAGGCGGCGGGCGGGTCAGGGAGCAAAGGGCGACCAATCGGCGGCGGCTGCGGGGGCCGAGGCGCGGGCCGGAGGAGGGGATTACCGCGTCTCCATGGCTGCGGCACGCGGGGGTTCCGCCGGGAGGGCCTCCGCGGGCCCGGCCGCCGCCCCGCCCCCTCTGCGTCCTACCCGCCGCGGCCCCTGAGTGACAGGTGGCTGCCCGGCGCCGGGCGGAGCGCGCGCACACGTGCGCACACACACACGTGCACACGCACCCGGGACCCTGGCGGTCACGGCTGCCGCGCGCCGCCCCGCCTAGGCGTCACCTCTTGGGTCCGGGGTCTTGGGGACCGACTCGGACCCTTAGCGGCCGGCCCACCTGAGCGTTTTGGTGCAAACCCGCCTGCCGGACCCGACTTCGCAGCTGCTCGCTGCAGTTTTCTTACTAATCTTGCAGCAAAACATCCCTGATCCCGAGTTGCCCATTTCATGTGATTATTTAGTCACAGGTGGGAGCCTCCAGGTAGAATAAGAGAAGTCCAGAGAATATTTTTCCGCGAATGGACAGCCCTGAATAGCAGGATTCTTTTGTTTTATTTTGTTTTTAATCAACATGAAAGGGGAAGAAGGGACGCAATATATATATTTTTCAATCTTTCCCTTTTAATGTGTTGCTTTCTTAAAAGAAGAAAGAAGAGTTAACACAGAAGCATCTCAGGGAGACTCATCTGTCTTGTAACAGAATCTGGGTAACCTTGATGATGCCCTTGCCACACTCAAAGTTTCCCGTGCTCCTAGGAAAGAAAGTAAATGTTGCTTGGCACTTGGTATTTCAAAAGTGATTTCAGGAGCTTCCCAGTCTGGAGGATGATGGCAGCTTCATGAGTCTGAATCTCCACTCGCATCTTCAACAAAATGCAAACACCAACAAGCCTTCAGCACTACTGGGAGAGGGAATGCCGGGAACTGAACTTCTAATTACTTCTTAAGTAGAAGAAAGAAAAGACATCAAATTCCAGCAGAGCTCCCTCCACTGTTGCCAAGGACTTAAGTGAAGTCCTGGCTTAAAACCTCTACAAAGAGAAAGTCCAACACCAAGAACTAAAACAGAACACAGGTGGGGTACTTAACAGGGAATAGGTTTGAAAGAGAATGGGACAGGAGGTGGCAGCCTTGAAGAAGCCTTGCTTCTGGGAAGAGTCAAACAAATAAAGAAAGAGTAATGCCCTTTGGAGGCCTGGCAGTGAAGGGATAGAAGGAAGTAAAAAGGGCAAATTAAAGATCCTGCAGAAATAAAAGACAGCCAGTCCCTCCCCCAGACACCGTGACCTATTGAAAACTGCACTTCACTCTACAGATAGAAGAGAACATTCCTGAACTGGGAGCCCTGTGTCAAAATTCCCAGTAACAGAATAGCATCTGATTGGCAGCATACGAAGCTACCATTAAAAGAAAATAAAAACGAAAAAGGAATCACATTTGTTTTGATGGAAAAAAAGAAGAATCGTAGCATTTTCGGCTAATGAAAATACACACACACACCCCTAAAACCAGGAAGCAGGAGGAATTGTAACACCATCCGGCAAACCACCAAACTGACCAAAGCATTATGTGGACACGTGCACACATCCAGACGTACATATACGCACACATAGGGACAACTACAATGAGAAATTTAAAAACTAAGAACAAACTAGACAAACAGGAAGAAATGCAACAAAAGTTGATCAAATTCAGGGAAGAAGTTGAAAATAAGACAGAACTCCCTGAAAGACCGAGAATAATTACAAAGTGCCCATGGGAGAATAGAGTCAAATAAAAATAGGTAAAAGGACACTAAAGAATGGCAAGAAAATAATCAAGACATTGAAAATAACTTAAAGAAAGAAGCAAAGTGTTCAAAGAGAAGTGGTTGGAATGAATGGAAATGAGGACCAAAACGCCTATAACCAGCGTCCTCAACACAGAAGCACCAGGGAAGCAGAATTAGTATTAAAACTATAACCTCAGGGCTCCTGGGTGGCTTAGCGTGTTAAGCCTCTGCCTTCGGCTCAGGTCATGATCTCAGGGTCCTGGGATCGAGCCGGGCATCGGGCTCTCTGCTCAGCGGGGAGCCTGCTTCCCTTCCTTCTCTCTCTGCCTGCCTCTGCCTGCTTGTGATCTCTGTCTGTCAAATAAGTAAATAAAAATCTTTAAAAAAATTTAGAAAAATAGGAGCACCTGGGTGGCTCAGTGGTTGGGCCTCTGCCTTTGGCTCAGGCCATGGTCTTGGGGTCCTGGGATCGAGCCCCTCATCGAGCTCTCTGCTAAATGGGGAGCCTGCTTCCCTCCCTCTCTGCCTGCTGCTCTGCCTACTTGTGATCTATCAAATAAATAAATAAAAATCTTTATAAATAAATAAATAAGTAAATAAAACTATAATCTCCGATGGAATATTCAATGTAACTACATCATGATGGATAATACAGCTTGGCCCATTTGAAAGTTATTAACAGAGTAGGTCTCATTACAAGGAAAACAACTTTTTTTTTCTTTTTTTATCCACGAGGTGATGAATGTTAACTTTATTGTGGTCATCATTTCACAATATATGTTAGTCAAGTCATTATGCTGTACCACTGCTATGGTGTTTATACAGTGATGTCAACTATAAAATTAAAACGGGGAAATGCTGTAATCCTGGAAGAGAATTCGAAGATAAGAAAAAAACTAAATTGTATATCAGAAGTAACTTCCATGTACCCTGAAAAACTCCAAGACGTATCTTAGTAAAACTATTGGATTTTAAAGGTATCAAGATCAAATTACTTATAGAGATCACAAATTTAGGCTGGTATCAGACTTCTGAAGAACATTACACAAAGCCAGGGAGCAACGGAGCACCATTTACAAGAACCAAGAAGCTCAATGCGAGAAAATATCAGCCAAGGATTTTTGTGTGCAGCTATAAACACACAGAAAGGAACTGGGTGCAAAAATTCAGAGACCAGTATATGCCTTTCCTGGGGAGTAAGATTCCCCCCATCCAAGAGAAAACAGAGAAAAACCAACAAAATGACCGATGGAGACCATTTATATATTTAATTGGCAGAAGAATAGTATGTACACATTATACTTTCTGGTAAAGTAAAACACCAGCAGCTAAAAGTAGTTGAAGGAGAAGGGAAAGAGAAAAGAGAAAACAGAATCCTATCATTGACTATTAAACAGGCAGTAAATGGAAGTCAAAGGAGACCCTATAAAATTCACAGCCAAATGTTGAAAGGTTAGGAAACAAGGAAGGAAGGAAGGGTAATATAAAAATATAAAACTTGGCCACAAAGCAAAATATATATATTCTCCAAAATCAGAAACCCTATTCTAAAACCATAAGACAAAAAATTTTAAAATAGCAAAGAATACATACCAGATAGTGGGGGGGGGGGGGGAAGAGTAGTAAGTACAGTATAATACATGTGGCAATTGTCAAAGAAAATAATATGACAGAGCTGAGACTAAATCATATCATAATATCATTTACAAAAGGGTTTAATTTGCATATTAAAATATTTTCAAGGGGCGCCTGGGTGGCTCAGTCAGTTGATCATTGACTTGATTTCAGCTCAGGTCATGACCTCAGGATCCTGGGATTGAGCCCCCAGTCAAACCATGCACTCACCGGGGAGTCTGCTTGAGGATTCTCTCTCCTTCTCCCTCTGCCCCTCCCCTTGCTCATTATCTCTCTCCCTCTCTCAAATAAATAAATAAATCTTAAAAAAAAAAAAAAGATTTTAAAATCTGTTTATAAAAGAATACCCACATCTAGAGGCGCCTGGGTCGCTCAGTCACTTGAGTGTCAGACTCCTGGTTTAGACTCAGGTTATGATCTCAGGGTCCTGAGATGGAGCCCCCTGTCAGGCTCTGTGTTCAGCAGGTTGTCTGCTTGAGATTTTCTCCCTCTGCTCCTCCCCCACCAAAATAAATAAATAAATCTTTACAAAAAAAAAAGGAAAGAAAACCAAAATCTAAAAAAAGCAGGAACTGTGATTGTAATATTAAAGTAGAACATTGAAGAACAATTTATAACTAAAACATCAAGTCCCAATGAAAGTATGTGTCAGTTAGGATTTGGTCAGAGGAGTAAAACCATTATTAATGTTGTAGAGTAAGGGCCATATGATAGAGTTTAAACTTTGTACAGTGTTGGGGGTACAAAAAAAAAGTCAATAGAAGTCTATTTCCATTGTGTGTAGCAACAAATCTGAGGTCACTGTAACTTTCAGACCTGGAAGTCCAAAAATAATAATGTGGTGGTCTAGATGTGGTGCTAGATGCTAGATGTGGTGGTCTGAAGTCATTGAAGTCACTGGGGCTTGAGGATGTGAGGCCAAGGAAATAAGCCAGTCTTAGGGAGACAAATACTACAGAACCCCCTGATATGAGGTACCTAGAGCAGGACAATTCCTATGTACAAAGTTTCAGCTTGGGAAGAAGAAAAAGTTCTGGAGATGAATGGTGGGGACGGTTGCACAAGCCTGTGAAAGTTCTTAATGCCACAGAGCACTTAAAAGTGGTTCAAATGGTAAATTTTATGTTATCTATATTTTACCTCACTTTGAAAAGAGACATGACTAATTGGACAGAAATATTTCCACATGCATCATAGATAAAGGGGTAATATCCTAACACAGAAGGAACTCAGACATTGAGAAGGGCAAAAACACATATAAAGACAATTCACAGCAAAGATCTTAAGAGTCCGTAAACATATGAGAAGGTGTTCCATTTCACTCATAGTAGACTTGCAAATTAACACTACAAAGACACTATTTATCCCACCCCTAGCCCCCACAAAGTGGCAAAAATTCAAAAGCTTAACAAAACACTGTTGTCTGGACTGTAAGAAAGAATAAGGAAGACTTCTGTGAACAGGTATGGAGTGACTTCCAGGGTATGTTATTAAATTAAAAAAAAACAAACTGGGACAGAGTATAAATTATATGCTATTTTTGTAAGAAATAAGGGAAAACACGAGAACGTACAAATGCCTGCTTTTTTTGGCAACATGCACACATCCACACACATTCACACACATAAAATAATGGTTTACCAGAAAACAATGAAATGAGATACCCCTAAAGGGCAAGAGGATAAGGTGGAGAGGATAGAAGGGGTGACACCTTCTTTTTCCTAGGTTTGACTTTTGGAAACATGTTAATGGCCTCCAAAAATAAAATAAAATCAACAAAGATGGGGGTCCTAAAAATGTAATCCAAAGAGAAAGACCTGAACCCAACTATACTGCAAATTAATAACGTTACCACACTTGCAGCGGGGATAAAAGATCTAACACACCCACCTTTTGAACAAATTACTTGGGCCATAGAACCATAGCCTAGAGAATGAAAGAACTTCAAACAATTGTTGAACTCTTCTTCATGTGTTTTTCATAGTGTTACAGTGTGGCAATTAAACTGTTTCATGCAGGGCACCTGGGTGGCTCAGTGGGGTAAGCCTCTGCCTTCGGCTCAGGTCATGGTCCCAGGGTCCTGGGATAGAGCCCCACATCAGGCCCTCTGCTCAGCAGGGAGCTTGCTTCCTCCTCTCTCTCTGCCTGCTTCTCTGTGATCTCCGTCTGTCAAATAAATAAATAAAACCTTTGAAAAAAAATGTTTCATGCATATTGTGCAATGGACATGTAAGAAAATGTATTGTTTTGGGAAGCTAGGATATTCACTGTGGAAGAAAGGGAATATGATATGGAATGATGTATAATGAAAGACAAGGAAAGGGTGAGGAAGGCAAGAAAGATTCCTGTGAAGTAGATTTGGAATCAGAATTAGTAGTATGAGCTGTAAATATATACATATGTTTATACATATACACACTCATGTATGGTCCCTAGACCTGTCCACCGAAAAGAACCCAGAGCAATGATACCTCAATAGCAATGAGCACATCTTGCAACAAGATGTTGGTCTCTAACACCATTCTCCACCATAAGGAGGTTTCCTTGGAGAGATCATTGATTCAATGACCAGAGCCTCGAAGGTCTGAAGGAACCTAGAAGACCTTGTTGTCATAGTAAGTAAGAAATAGTAGTAGAGGAATGTTAAACCATCACAGGAGGCAGCTTGAAGGGCCCCCACTGGCTAAATCTAGAAATATATGTATCAAAATCAATACTAAATAAATTGGGAATCTTTGAGTACACGCTGATAATAACTAGATGACCGAATGAAGGAGATAGGAAAGATCTTTGTTTCCATGCCGACCAGTAAATGTGAAGGGAAGGGTAAAACTGAAACTCACCCCCTTGCAACCATCACAATAGCGATTGGTTGGCGAAAAGGGGAGTTTGATGGGAAGGAAGATATTTCCAGCATCCTCAAATACCTTTCAATAGGATATTTATTCATTGCAGAGGGAACTGAGTAACTGGATAGAGGAGAAACAGGACGATACCTTGGCCAGGTGATCGAGATGACCATCGCTCAGGAGACTCAGACGTACAGCCTGTGTCTGCAGATGCCCCGAGGAGGACATATCAGTATTTCGGTATTCTGGCCAAGAATTCATAACCTGAGTCTAATAATGAATAAATGTTGGAACAAAAACAAAATTGAGGGACAGTCTGTAAAAAATAACTGGTCTGTATTCTGCCAAAACATCACTATGATGAAGGACAAGGGAAGGGTGAAGAACTATTGCAGGTTAATGGACGGAACGAGACATGAGAACTAAATGCAGTATGTGATCCTGAGTCGGGGACGGAAGAATGCCGTGGAGGATGGGGATAGGACAATTAACGAAACTGGACTATGGCCCGTAGATTAGGAGAGAGTATCGTGTTACCTGCTATAGCAGGCCTTAGCGTATCACCCAGAGTTGCAGTTTTTTTCTTTTTTTAATATTTTATTTATTTATTTGTCAGAGAGAGCGAGCACAGGCAGACAGAGCGGCAGGCAGAGGCAGCGGGAGAAGCAGCGGGAGAAGCAGGCTCTCCGCTGAGCAAAGAGCCCGATGTGGGACTCGATCCCAGGGCTCCGGGATCATAACCTGAGCCGAAGGCCGCCGCTTAACCAACTGAGCCACCCAGGCACCCCAGCATTGCAGTTTCTGATGCTGATAACCTCACTGTCCTCACACAGGGAGATTCTCGTTCTCAGGAAACATGAGCTGAAGGATCAAAGGCTCAAGGGGCAAGTTACTCTCAAAAGGTCTAATGTAACAGATATGGCAAGATATTAGGAAGGAGTGAGTCTGGGTAAAGCGCATATGGGAATTACCTTTGCGACTCTCCCGTAAGGATGATATTATTGATATTAGTATTGTTTTATTTAAAAAGTAATTTAACTTACAGTGCATGGACCCTGATTATTAGTGTTATTCTGCAAATTAGGGGAAGGTGAGAAGCCCGGAATCTCTAACGTTGATTGGCTAATGCTCTTACAACCCCCGCATCTCTTCTCCCTAGGCAGCTGGCACACACGTAACTCCTTCTTTCCATTCCTTTTATGTTTTCTTCCTTTCCTACCACACCTCCACTCACATGTTCAGCTACACGTGCATGGTTTCTGTATTTTTATAGGAAATGAGCTGAGTAGCAAAGTCTCCGGGAGCACGGACTTGCCCTTCATTCAGCCCCTGGCATGTACAGAACAGTGACTGCCATTTAGCAAGGTAATCTTTTCATGCTGGAAGCCCTTAGAACCTTTTTCTTGACTGTATAGGACAGCACAAAGAGCTACATATTTGTAGCAACACATAAACAAAGCTTAGATATTTCTCCTGCTAGTTCACCGTCCCTGTTACTATCATCAGAGAGATCAGGCACCCTGTACAATTGAATGATATTTGTGTCTTTATACCACGGAACCGTTTTAATAATCTGATGGCTCCATTTCCCTTTGTCTCCAGTATTTGAATGAGGGCAAAATACGCAACTAAGAGAGAACAGAAGAACAAAATTATAATGCCGTCAGTAGGACCAAAATGCTAAACGCTAAGATTGGGTTCTCAGAAGTCTTTCTCCCCCACTCCCAAATTTGAAATGTGTTTACACAGAGGGTTTTTGTCAAAAGGTGAGATTAAAGAACACTGCTCAGGTCCCGTCAGAGTCCCAAGACCCACCACAGGATGGCTTTAATGGGAAGGGACACTTTGGAGCAGAACACTTCTGTCTGTGTGAGTCAAGGGCTACTGGCCCTCAAAGGTGCCACTCTTAGTGACAGAAGCTCAAAACCCCACATACCCCGTGGAGACATGTGCTGACCACCTGCCACCGTCTTTCCAGAAATTTCCTCACTTGCCTCAAGACTGAGAAATAATTCATCACCGTGATTTAAGTTAAGGAATTCAATTGCCTAAAAATATAAACATTAACGATGTCCTTACTACATGCCAGGCACTGTTCCAAATGCCGTTCGTGTATTATTTTATGTGATTATTATTAATCTTCGCAACAGCCCGATGAAGCAAATGCCATTATTATTCTACTTTTATACGGAGGCTCAACACCGTTGACTGTTCCTCGCCCAGAGCAACTCCAAGGGCCACAGAGCCTGGGCATGTGAGTGACAAGGAAACATTTGGCCACACCGCAGGCTAAATGGGTCACCTGGATGGATAGGGATGGGTCTGAGGAAAATGGCACAGCAGGGGCTTGCGGGGATGCTGGAGACCTTCTGGCTGGTGCTGGTGCTGGTTCCCTACTGTGTTGTGTGTGGAAAAGGTCAATGGGTTGTACACCTATGATACGCTTTCTACATGAAATTATACTTCAGGGAAAAAAAAAAACCATCAGGATGAAGAATCACTGACTTCCTCTCAGTCTCCATAAATGCTCGGTGAAACTCGCCCCCTCACCAGCCTCTGCCTTAAGGGACCGCCCAGCTACTTCCTGTCACCACTTCCCTCCCTCGCCTGCCCTACAGCCCACACTGCTGGAAGCATCCCCAGAAGCCTCCAGGCAGCCTCCTGGGCTTGTGCACACGGAGCTCCTCACCTCACATTAGGGGAATGTCAGGCCATTGAGGATGATGAACAGGCCACCGGGGCTGCTCACACACCTGATTCTCACGGTTCATCTCATGGATCATTCCGCCTGGGCCTCGTCCCAGCCTCTCGTGCTCCAGACTGGGGAAAGGAGCTCCCAACGAGAGCTGGGATCTCAGCACCATAGTCCCTCACTCCCGCATAGCTCTTTCCCCCCTCAAAATGCTTGGGGTCGTAGGCCACAGGGATCTGGGGGAAAACACAACAACCCCACAACAGCCTTATAAAAGGGAATTCTTGTTGGTGGCTTTGAAGCGACCCCCAGCCCCTCCAAGTCCTCCGTAGTCATTCCTATTCTCTCTGGCAATGCTCTGCTACCGGCTGAGAGGTGCTGTTCATGCTCCTAGCTCCCCCTTTTGTACATCCCTTTACCCAAGACTCCCAGAAAACCTGTCCACCCTCTCCATGGCGGTGCCCCTGGCGCCCCCTGCAGTATGACCTCTGTTAATGCCCGCAACCTGAAGAGCCGCCCCAGGAAGCAGGGACCCAGGGTCAGGTCCACTGAAGGCTGCCTGGCCCCCTGCCCTGCCCACATTCCCCAGGGATAATAAAGACCCAGTTCCTTTCATTTTGGTACACTCTGGTATGATAGCCTGTCCCTCCCTGTGCCCCAGACAGCCAGGAGAACCCTCTGGATGAAGGGCAGATGCTTCCCTAAGCTCAGATGCCTCTCCCCCTCCACCTTTTCCTTTGTGATAGCTTCTTCCCGGGAGGCCTCTCAGTTCATTGGGTAAATGAACCCCCGGTGTGCCTGCCCCAGCAGTCCCCCAGATAGATCTGGGTTCCCGAGTGAATCTATCTTCAGCTCAACTAGCCTCCTGCTGTGAATTTCAGTGTTATCACACGTACCATCCCATCGGGTTCCTCCTGAGGTCGGTAGTACTCTGCTCATCTTGGAGGATGGCCTGAGGCTCAGAGAATTCAGGTAAGTGATCCCAAACCATCCCTGGGCTAGCAGACAGCAGCACCAAGGTCAGAGCCAGGTCACCTCCCCCCAAGTCCCCAGCCTTCCCGCCACCTGCCCCCGCTGCCGCCTGCGAACGCCAGCAGCAGCGTCCCAGGATTGGCTCCGGTGCGCGTGGATGTTCTGAGGAAGTCTCTGATTTATTTATAGTTTCTACTCCACTCACTTCCAAAGATAATTGGAGTCATCTTACAAAACCCACAAACACACATACATAAGATGTACAGAGAAGTGTTGTGTAGGCAGACCATGTAATGGGGGATTTTCCGTTCCCCTTTTCCCCCTGCCAGATTTCTAATCCTGGAGAGCTTTGTAAAAATATAATTTCCTGAGATTCCCATCCCAGACCTACTGAATCAGAATTGCCAAGAGCCTTGTATATAGTGTTTTTATTCCACAATACAAGAGATAAAGGAGGCTAGAGACAGATTAAAAAGAGGGAGAGATCATACAGTGGATAGCTGTATGGGCAGAGGAGCTCTGCCCTGGGACCCAGGGCAGACCTCAGTGTCCCCCAAAAAACCCTACCCCGGCTCCTGCTTGAGGATGGACATGGTCTGTTCTGGAAACAACCCATCTTTGGGGCCCAAACAGCTCTCTGTCACCCAAGAGCCAGTGAACACAACTCTGTTCTATGAACTACAGCACCTTACCATACCTGTCAAACCCAAGGCATCCATAAGGAACGAGGACCGGAATTCAGATTTGGAAAGCAGGGTCATCGTGCAGTCCAAAAGCAAACGTCTCCAGCTTGAGAAGAAAAGAAAGGACACTGGATTCCATTTCAAAATGATTATTAATTTTTAGCTGTGATAATGTTGTGGTTATATAGAAAGTGTCCTCATTCTTAGGAAATGCAGGAAACATTGAGAAGGTGAAGGGTCATGATGTCTGCGACTGACTTTCAGAATAGCCAACAATAAAGTTTTTATATTTATAGAGAGAGTTATAAAAATACAAGCGTAGATAGGTCTATGATACATAGAGAGAACTACACGGAGAGAGATAAAAAAAAAACAAGTGTAGAAAAATGTTAATTGTGGAATCCAAGAGACAAGCATAGATAAGGTTATTCTATTCTTTCAGCTTTGTCTCTATTTAACATTTTTCAAATGAAAACTTGGGAGAAAAGGAAAGGAAAAAGAACAAATGAGGGAGAACTGGTGAATAAATGCTGTGAAAATAATCACAATTTTTCCTGGGGGAAAAAAAAATCCCAGACATCGTAGCCAGACAGAAACATCCGGCATGCTTGGCTGGATGTCACTCAATCAATTATTCAGCAGGTGTTTATTACAGGTCTGTGCTGGGTCTACAACTTCCCTAAACAGTGAAAGGGAAATGGAGTCGTATGCTATGGGGTTCCTGTCCTTGAGGCCCTAATGATTAAATTCTGTGTCATGAAACTTGTTTTGCTCTGGGTCTAATTCCTTGGGAGATTCTAAAAAAACACCTAAGTTATACCTCTGTGAGCATAGATGTCTCAGTCCCAGGGAAAATGTCTTTGTCAGAAACTTCATGGGAAAGGGAAACAATACAGGATGTTCCAGGATGTCAGAAATGAGAGGTTATACTAAGAAAATTCCTGGACCAGATCCCAAATAGGGCCACATGTTCTGGAAACATCAGTGTCTGGAAACCCTAGGAAAGGAGACGAGAGCCAAGCGGGGTCAGCATTCAGGGTGAATGGAAGTAAGGTCTTACTTCAAGCGGGATGAGGGACACAGGGGGGCCAGGGCAGAAGAGAGCTCGAGGGAGGCCTAAACACCCCATAGACACAAGGAGGATGGTCCGCGAGAGAGGGACACAGCCCCAGGGACCAGCAAGGAGCAGGGAAGGCAGGAGGTGAGGAAGTCACCTTGGGGCAGGCCAGACCAGCTATGGGATCCATTTAACAAGCCTAATAGTAATTTCAAGGGTATTTTTGCTTCAAAGGGTAGAGGGAGGGAGCACATTTCTCTCCATGAAGATAATGGAGAACTCCTGAACATTTCTTTGAGTAATGGGGGGAATCAAGATTTCAAAGCATAAATTCCTCCTGAGCGCACAGTCACGTGTTCCACAAAGACATTTTCCAGTCTGTGTTTGGTGCCAGCCTCTGTTCTAGATTCCTGGACCACGCTGAGGAGGAACACAGAGGATAACCTCATAGCGTCTGGTGTCATGTATACAACCATTCATCAGCGCACAGGAAGGACAGGCTCCTAGACCCATCTTCTCCGGAGGGGGCAGTGGGAGCCAGGAGCTGCGGGTACGTCCTGAAAAGTCACCCAAGGAGCCTGAAGACGGCGCTGCCGAGGCCCAAGACGGAGGGAAAAGACTGCAGACTCAGGGACAAAACCTTCCCGGCTGCTGACAGCCCCAGCCATGGGCCCTGTCGACCTCAGCACCCACGGAGACAAACAGAAACCGCGTTGAAGTATTTCTGACACGCAGCTGTAGGCAGGCAGCTCTGCTTAGAATGATTTATGAAGATGTTTTGTTTTCACTTTTGCACACAGTTGACTTTGAGTAAATGATCCTTGTTCCAGAGGAATCTCTAATCAAGGTGTCGCTGTATAAAACAGCCTTTGCCCTCAAGGAGCTGTATGGCCTGACTTGAAAGACAGAGCACGCACCCATGGAAGGGATAGGAAGGCTGTAAATAAACCGGCAAAATGTGGGGTGTGGACAATTAAGGGGTCAACAGAAAATTTAAAATAGAATATACATGCTTGAGAGCAAGCCAGGTTTCGACCCAAGTCTCTTTTGGATTTCCAAGTGAAAAAAGGTTCACTGTGCTTAATCTCGTTACTGATCAGGAGATCCTTAAATCAAGAGCTGGCCTCAACTGCAGTTATGAGAAGTCAGAGAAGGGACACCGGCCTCTGTGTGAGCCCCACATCAAACTTGGTCCAACAGGCCGTGGCGGGGAACAAGATCAACCCAAAACAGGGTGTTCAAAAAGATTAATTTAATAGATGATTCCAGGATGTGCTGGGTGGAGAGGACTGTTTGCCACCTTGGCATGGCAGATGGGACCTGGGGCGTGAGGATGTTTCCGAAGGGAAGGAGGCTCCGTGTGAAAGATGCCCTCCAAGCCTCACACTTTAGAGAATGCAGGGCAGTGGTGGATGGCCTTATGGGAGAATTCTATTTCTTCCTTCCACCAATATCTATTAGGCCTGTGCCTGGGGCCAGGCACTCTTCTAGGAACTTGGGTTATATCTGGGACAGAACAGACTTTGGTTCCCTCTGGAGTTTCTATTCCAGCAGAGCCATGAGACCAGGAAGGGAAGCGATGGGCACGAGGCATTGCACATAATCAATAAGTAAACAGTACACCGGGAGGTAGAAGGTGCCCCAGACAGAAGGCCAGCAGGGCAAGGGAAGGGAGAGTAGGTGATGTGCGTGCACTGGGGACGGTCAGGCAGGCCCTGTGCAACAGGTGAGATCCAAGCCTAGAATGGAGAATTAGCCAAACAGGTACCTGGGAGAAGGGGATCGCAAGCAGGAGCCAGAATGGCTGGTGCAAAGGCCCTGGGGCAGGAGCTAACCTGGCCTGTGAGATGAACCAGGGGGGCTCAGTGTTGCTGGAACAAAATGAAAGTGAAAGAGAAGAGGTCACAGATGGGCCAAAGGTCACAGTGAGTAGAGACTGTAAGGTCCCATGGGCTATCATAAGGATTTTATTTCTATTCTTGAGAGAAACAAAAGCCTCTAGCAGGGGGGCTGGGACAAAAGAGTGACATGGTGTATGGCACTGACGGCTGTGCTGAAATTTTTTTGTAGGGAGCAGGTAGGGGCGGGGGCAGAAGCAGGAAGATCTTTCAGGAAGGGCCCAAGAAGAGATGGTAGTTCAGACCAGGGTAGGAACAGTGGAGGAAGCAAGAGTCTCAGCCCCTACACAGTTTGAAGGTAGAACCAACAAGTTTTCCTGCGAGGTGGGAGGTGGAGTATGGGAGGAAAAAGCAGCTAAGGCTGATCCCAAGCACTTGGCCCTGAGTTCCTGCAAGTCAGGAGCTGCCTCGGCTGAGAAAGGAAGGTGACAGACAGAGCTGGTTCTTGACAGACGATCATGATCACAAGTTCATCGCAGGATGTGTAGAGTCTGAGCCATCGTCGGGACTCCCAAGGGAGGAAGTCGAGAGGCAGTTTAGAGGCACGTGCCTGGAGTGTGGGAGAGAGGCACAGGAAGACAGACGTCTGAGGGCCTGGGTGTGGAGAGGGCGTGTAAAGCTGAGACACGCTGGACAACACCAAGAGGCAGGCCAGGGACAGAGGTCTCTCTAACGATACTTAAAAGTCAAACACAGTAAGATACCCTGTAAGTCTAACACGTGCATAAAGAGAACGGGAGGAAGGGAAATAGACGGCAGGAACTGAGTGGGCTCTCTGGAGTTTTGCTACAAAGCGGAGCAAAGAAATGGGGCGACCAGAGAGATAGGGATCAAGAAACGGAAACTGTTTGAGGACACGAAGTTTGTGAAGGGGACCAGATTGGACGGTGAGGTGAGTCCGAGTCTGAGGAGATGGCAGGCCATCTGGTGAAAACGCCCGTCACTGTCAACCGCGTGGGGACTGCTGAGGAAAGGACATCACACAGGTGAGGCCACAGACGCCTGCTCAGCCGATCTGAGTCTGGCTGGATCTTGGACCCCAAGGTTAAAACCACAAACAGACCAGACTGATTAACTCACGCACTAACTAAACACCTCGTGCTTGCTTCTTGCCGCACTTTCTGGATGCATCCATGAAGGTGTTTTGCAATGACTGGAATGTCCCAGCCTCCGGAGCAGATAAGCCTTGATAGCAATGAAATGCATGGAAGACCACCCCCCCCATGTCCGTTTCCCCGCCATGACCATGGGCTGAACTCGTCCTGCCCCACAGCCGTGATCACACCCTCTCTGCCTGCTGTCTCGCACATACCCCCTGAGCCTCTCCCAGAAAACTCTAGGTGTCCATCCTGCAGACAGGGAGGTCGGTAAGGGCTTGAGCCTGCCATGTCCCCAGGCTGCTGGCACCTGAAATAAACTCCCCTGTTTCTCCTGTCCAAACCCTCATCTCTTGAATCACTGGCTTGTCTTGGGACAAGCGTATCCAAGTCTGTTTGGCCCCACTGTTGGAAAATCCAGCCAGGACCTAGACCTCTGATGTGTCTGGCCCCTGGGGTTCCCCGGGATGGAGCAATCGGCCTCAGCACACTCTGGGGCTCACCTGTTCCTTTCCTGAGACAGCAACGGTGGTAGGCGGGTCCCTGACATGTGGGAGGAGTGGAAACGAGTTAGAAGTGAATGGAGAGACGCTGGAAGGGATACCTGGCCTGTG